>NC_038044.1:61044269-61351271 GCF_002211085.1 Panicum hallii | reverse complement strand
ATCAGAAACAATCAGAACTTGGAGCTGCCCGCATTAATATAGAGAAATTACGACAACGAGAACACTTTATGGTCGCAGAAATAGAGTTGCTGAAGGTACAGAAAATCACCTTTCAATTGCAAAAGAAAGACCATGTTTATTTCCCCTTTCTTATGGTATATTTGGCAATTATTGTTGGTTGATACATTTATAGGCTGAGAATACAAACTACAAAACCATCATTCTCAATCTTGAAGATGAAGTGAAGAAGCTTACCAGACAACAGAATCTTCAGCTTCGGATCAATCATCATGTCAAAACAAAGGTATTGGTTACTTTTGGTACTTACCCTTTTGTGAACATTGGTGTTTCCCTCTGTGATCATCTTATGCATTCTACTCCACTCAACAGGAAGAGAATATCCTGCTCAAAAGGCAGAATGCAGAGCTAAGTGCAAAGCTGCAACAGCTAGGTGCCATCCTTACCCGTACAAAGGAAGAGCTTGCACGCTACAGGGTTTCAAACGGGAAAGATCCGTATGAGCAGATCGAGGAGGAAGAGCTCTTGAGGAAGAAATTAGATGTGCGTCTACTTTCTACTAATTTGTCAAAGAGTTGTGCCAGTTGTGAAGACTGGTGACACTGATACACTGTCTGATTGTGAACAGGAAAGCGAACAAGATAGAAGCAAATTGGCAGAAAATCTGTCAAGTTTATGCACTAGCATTCTAAAGGTATTATGAATATTTTTTCTGGGAAGTAATATTATATTGTGCTTGATACTAGCTTGCCAGATTACATGACCAAACATTAACCCTGCTATTCTACAGGTAGCTGGTGTTGTAAACCCTGAACCTGATGCGAGTCTTCTGAAAGCTTTGGAATGCTTAAATCAACTCCAGTGCCGTATTCCATCTTTGGAAAGTGAAGTTGAGGAACTAAAGCTGAAGGTATGATGTCTGAATTTAGCTGACTTAACTTTCATTATGCTGGGAAAGATATTACTGTTAGTTTATCTTATTGGAATTTGCTGCTTTGTATTATCACTTTGAAGCAGCCTCTGTGGTTAAGTTTTTTTCGTGAAACAGTGAAGATAGAACAGCAAATATGTAATTCTATGTTTTCACACGACCTATTACTGAAACTTGCAACTTGTGCAGTGCAAACTGTTGCAAGAAAAAGCCAGGCTGTCTGAGCTCCGGAGCGACTCATCGTCTTTGAGCTCCGGGGCAAAGGACGGCTCGACATCACCGGGCCTGAGCAGATCTCCAAGCATTTCGTCCTTCCGGTGACACGGCAGGGCTGCTGCGGGCAAAACCAAGTGTACATAACACATTCTCTGTAACTATATTTAGTCGTCAGCTAGCAGCAAACCTGCAGGTCTCACGCATCCCCTACCCCTAGTACAGTCGAACTGGTAGTAGGGAGGATTAGGATCCATTTTGGTTCAAGAAATCTCCTTTGCTGATGTTGTATCTGCTGACTCGTCTGCTGTATTCGTATATATTCAATGAAATTCTGATGCAATCATATTTTTATTTGGCTTATCTGTCTTTTCTAAATGAAAAGGAAATTATGGAGTGCATTTTGTACACGCGTACACGGTGCCAGGTTTATGCATGTTTGCAGCTGTCCAATCCAAACGCAGAATTAGAATTGCGAATTCTTGTTTTTGGTAGCTGCTGTCAAAGATGCGGGTGGCTAGTCCGTACGGCTTTGGACTGAATGTCTGAAATGCGTGAAACCAAATCTTAGGGTTTGCCGGTTGCCTGAAGTTGAGCAGGGGCATGTGAGAAACCAACCGTGTCCGTGGCGACTGAGGGGATGGGCTTTTCTCGTCCTTGCCTTTCTTTAGTTACTGGCTTACTGCCCACATCACCTCTAATCCCCGTAGGGCTGGAAAAATTGACGGCGGCTCGCTAGCTCGCTCGACTCGCAGCTGGTCGGCTCGGCTCGGCTTGACTTGGTTCAATTCCTAACAAGCCAAGCACAACTTTATGCTCGTTAGTATAACGAGCGAGTTCGAGCCAGCTCGTGAGCCGAACTAGCTACGCGTCCAACATAATTTCCATCTACGTCTGTCTACAATCCAAGACTTGATATTTTCTCTGTACCTTTGTACTTGTCCAATATCCATTAAATAGACCGATCAATTTATGTATCTGAGAGACCAAGACTCAGTATTTTGTAATCTCTTTAATTATGATAGGTTAGCTTATAGGTGTATGTTATTGATGGAACATATATGGTCGATGAATCATGGAAGTATCACCTGTAAAATTATATAGAGTACTGAAACTATGAAAATGAAACCATATGTTATACTAATTTTTTTATTTAATCCGTACGGATATATATGATCTGGGAGAGTATACAAGTGTTTGGCTCACTAGCTACCCGAGCCAGCTCGCGAGCTGGAACGAGCCGAGCCGAGCCGAGCAAACTTTTATGCTCAGTAGGATAACAAGCCGAGCCAGCTCGTTATCTTAGTGAGCTGGCTCGTTATCCAGCCCTAAATCACCGACCAAAATGAACATTGTCCCTGTCAATACGTTATTTGTAGGAGTAGCTAGTAAAGTTTTCCCCTTTCGGAACTTGATTTTTTTCCTTTCTGAATTTGAGTGAGGTTTTTACTGCCAAAAGCCCAAAGCGCACGCGGTCAGCTGCTGGTCCGGAGCAGCGGCCGGCTGGCTGATGCAATGCCCAAATCCAGGCCGAAGTTCGCTCGGACACGGCGCACCGCATGACGGCATGAGCCGAGCCGCCGCCCCGGCGTCGTCGTGGGCCCCACATGTCACCCGACCAACACCCCACCCCCGTGGGTCCGGCCCCACGCACGCGCGCGCCTGGGCCGCCGGCCCGTGGTTGGTGGGTGGAGGCACGAACCACGCGCGCCCCACTTGACGGCGCGCAGGGCCCCACCAGGACATGGCGGCGTCGGCGAAAGCGACTCCGAAACCGCGCCGTGAGCCACTGGCCGTGGGCCCGGGTCGGGAGGGATGGGGACGGAGACGGCGCCACCACGCGCAGGTATAACGGACCGGGGCCAGCGGCCCGATGCGAGGCCCAGATAAAAAGGAGCATGCCGCTGCGGTTCCAGCCCCGCCTCCGCCTCCTCCCGTCAGCAGCAGCAGCAGCAGCGTCGGCGCCGCCTTTTCCCCCGCACGGGCCCGCCTCCGCCACCGGATCGAGCGTGCGCCTCACCGGCGGGCGGCGGCGGCGGCGCGGGGCGGCGGTGGCGATGGCGTCCGGCGACGCGCGCGTGGCGGGGATCGCGTCCTCCATCCGCGTCATCCCCGACTTCCCAAAGCCAGGTCGGTCCTCCACACCCCGCTTCGCTAACACCCTCTCGGCTCTCCCTACGGCTCGCTCGCGTAGTTGCGTGGGGTGGGTACGTGTTCCGGGCTGCTCGATTCGACCGATCATGCTTGCGGCTGGCGGCGGCGGCGGCGGCGGGGTGGCCCGCCGTTGACTCGTGACTGTTCGTGGCATAGATTTGCTATCCAGTACTAGTACGGAGTAGCATCGTGGGGCTGACGTACGCGGGATTCCGGAGCTAGCGGTAACTGAAGTGCGTAACCTGGCGTCACGGCATATTACTAAAGCGGTGAACAATATAAAAGTAGAAACAGAGTAGTTGTGATGGCCAAGCAAAAAGAAAAAAAAGCTGTTTTTTTAATTTGTTTACCTTCACATGCAAACTGCGTGCTGCTTAGCAGCCCGTGGGGATCGGCTACTGGGGAGCCGGGTGGTAAAAGAGTCTCAAATTTTAGCCTAGATAATCTAAGGGCCAGGCTCTAATCTTATTCAGTTTTGAGCTAAAAATATATAAGAACTAAGTTGGATTGTGAAGAGAGCACTAGAGTCATGATCCGTTACCACTATGACATGTCACAGTGTGGTGTTCTCCACCTTTTGGAACGATACTTCTCTGTGGGGGAATCTCAGCACTTGTTCATTGTAATCACGCGTCATTCTTTTATGTTTCGTTGTAGGGATCATGTTTCAGGACATCACGACGTTGCTCCTTGATCCGAAGGCATTCCGTGACACAATCGACCTCTTTGTTGAGCGGTACAAGGACCAAGGGATCACCGTAGTTGCTGGTAATGTATACTTATGCAGCCTTTTTTTTTGTCATCTGATGATCTTAGGATGAAAAGGTCAGATTGTAAGCAATGCAATCAAGAACATTACATTTCTCTTATATTGTTGCCATGAAAAACAGGTGTTGAAGCTAGGGGTTTTATCTTTGGCCCTCCTATTGCTTTAGCCATAGGTGCAAAATTTGTACCTTTGAGAAAGCCGAAGAAGTTGCCAGGTCTGTATATCTACGGTTAACAGCTTAGCATTGTTATTGTTGAATGACAATGCTCAGAGCTCAAGATGAATGAAGTAGTTAACAATCTCCATCTATCTATTTACTAGGTGAGGTGATCTCCGAAGAATATTCTTTGGAATACGGCACTGACAAAATAGAAATGCATGTTGGAGCTGTGGAGGCTAATGATCGAGCACTTGTTGTCGATGATCTCATTGCCACCGGTGGAACACTGTGTGCAGCTGTCAAACTTCTTGGTGAGCTCCTGTCTTCAGTTTTACTTTGATTTTTCTGTTGTGTACACAATGTTGTAAACCAATTAGCTAAATATTTCTATCATGAAAAATCATCCTAAACGAGCAAAGTTGATTTATTGTATGATGGTTTATTGTTTCATGGTTACTATTCTGTTCTCTCACTTCGAGTCGCTTTTCTATTGTTTATTCTATGATGATGGTTTATTTACTTCAATTGTGTCCCTTTCCTTTTCAGAGCGTGTTGGAGCAAAGGTGGTTGAGTGTGCTTGTGTCATTGAATTGCCGGAATTGAAGGTATAACATTATTTGTATACCATAGTGGAGTTGCTGTCATGCTCTTACTAGAGTTGCTGTCATGCTCTTACTAGGAGTTTCTGTTTGCGTATACTATGTTCCTGGCAACTTCCATCATACAAATGGGTAAAATATCAGAGATTATGACTTGACTGGAAGGGAACAATTGAAGTCCTGTCTGGAAGTTCATAAGATTATCTAATTTTTCAAGTATATATTGATGGCACTACCATCTCAGGTGTCAGAGTTCCACAGCTAAATAATTATAGTAATTATCTAGGAGTAAAATGGAAGCTAGTTAATGATGGAAAACATTTAGAGTGCCTGTTATGAGAAATTATCTTTGTTTACCATTCTAACTGTATGCTGTATTTTAGGGCCGTGACAAGCTAGGGGACAGGCCCGTTTTTGTCCTTGTGAAAGCGGATGGAGCATGATGAAACACAAGTACACAACTTAGGATGTCTCAGAGTTGGCCCCGTTGATGTTCCCTCTCTAGAATCATTCTGGAAACGACAGAGTATCTCATGTGACATTGGCTAGTTCCTAGCTGATGTTTAATAAAGTTTTATCTTTAAATTTGAGGCCATGAATTATTTGTCAATGTGGACATGATTGCTGGTCCTTGTAAGGCTTATGTATGTCAAACCAGTGCCAATTATTCACATCAATTGAGGTTAATCCTTGTTGGAGTTTGTTGTTGTTGCTAGTAGCAGTACTTTGTTTCTTGGTGCAATTACTCACATCGTAATAGTGGTTGATGTTTGGAGATGGGCTTCTGAAGTGATTTGAGGCTTCTGAAGTGATTTGAGGGCCTGGTGGTCATGAGTTTATATTTCCCTGATGATCATGGATGCTATTTTCCCTGACCACTGCTCATATTTGATTTAGATAGTTTCATGCGTGTCTACTTCATATGCCTTTTGCCATCTCCTTTTATGCCAAGTGGCATTTGGTCTTGATTATTCCTGTTTGCAACTTGAATTTTTAAATCCTTGGCCTTCACAGGGTTGAACATGTGGATGCGGTTTTGTTGCTCAGGTGATGAGGATTGTGAACATTTGACTAAGTATATTAACTTCGAGCATGCTTATGCTTGTCAGTGAAACATTTAGGAGTGCATTGTGCAGTCCTTCCCTTGAGTCTTGTATGATTAGACTTTACCTATCTGTGAAAGGTGCTTTTGGAGGAGACTGTTAATTGTATTGTGACATGTTTATCGGTTTGTATGTTTTATTAAAAGGAGAATTATTTCCTTAACTGAACCTTAAAGAGTACTGCCTTAACTGAATAATTTTAGAGTACGGTGGTATCTGCCTATCAACTTTTTGTTTCTAAATGAGTTGTTATTGCTTTCTGGTGAACATCCTGATTGATGAGTATAACTCATATTTGACTTGAAGTTTGATATGTATTCGGCAATTGGTTTTCCAATCATCTGTTATTTTTATGTTTGACAATGAACTTTTTGTATATGATCTCTGACTTGTAGTTTGTTCTATTTTCCTTTGAAAGTCAATCTGTTTACTTTGACTTCTTTGCCTTGTCTCATGGAAGCTCATTCTCTTTTTTTTTTGAAGTAATTGTTTTTTTGGTGTACTTGTGATCAGAGTGGGTGTGAATTGTTAGTTTTATGAGGTTGATCAAATATTGATCTTTCTTTGTTTCATGGTTCTGGATGCCAATGAATCCCTGTGAAATCAATCTCCATGGATGTTCCCTTCACTTGTGTTTCTATTGGTTACAAAAATGGTGTTAATTTAATAAAATCAAGCAGAAGTTCTCATTGTCTCTTTCTGAGCATGATGAATTCCCCATCAGTTAAAATGGAGGAATCTTTTTGGAATATATTCTCTTATGTCATCTTAATGAGGAGATTAGTTGACTTTATTTGGCTATGTTCCTGCTTATACACATGTTTTTCACGAACTAATGTGACTTTGTTCTTTGTTCCTGCAATTTGCATCAAAGGTACATAGTTCTTGCCCCTGCAATTTGTATATGTGGACATTGTTCTTGCCCAAGTTATCAGGACAGAGGCTGCATAATTCGGTAATAGGAAAGTCTGCTTGACTAGTTTACTCTTTGGTTCAGCTTTTACTGATTACCTTCTCATGGTTTATTTCCAATGCGATTATTTTGTTTTCTCATCTTCAACCCTTCATAGAACTTTGCTTCTGAGGATAATAACATGTTAGCATTTGTGTAAGTCAATCAATACAATCAAAGTTATAAACAATGGCACATTCATGTTGTCAATGAAAGTGACAGAAATTTGTGTTTGGTGATCATTAAATATTGTTATGGTATACAACTGCCTTCGGCCTTCCTACAATTCCTTTGTTAGAATTCACTGCAGCGTGTGAGTGCAGAGATGGAGACTGACTATTCGCAAGTAATTTAAATATTCAATTTCATGTGTTTGTTTTTTTCCCTATTTATTTGCGTCATTGTTTCTCAAAACTACCGGCCTGTCGTATTTCATATTTTGAGGATAAGTAATGTTGGATCATGGTACTCCTATTTCTGTGAGAATAAAAAAAATGCATGAAAGATCTTAACTCAAGATATAGTTATTTTGTGCAAGCAAACATACTAATCTTAAGCTGTAGCTGTTCTTCTGGAAAACACAACAAAGCAACACTATCAGCTGGCATAATTTATTGGTGCCATTTTCTGCTCTTAGTTTACAAGCTAAGAAATGATATAAAGAGAATATCTTTTTGGATCTCCAAAGGAGGTGATCCCTCAAGCAATTTGGCTTTCCCATGCTTTGAAGTTGAACGTTGTGCAAGTCAGAAAATAAACATAGTGTTTACTTGGCAATCATCATATGTTATGTTCTTTGTTTTGATGTTATTGTTGATATATTGTTGGTTTGTTTAGGTATTCTATAATGTGTACTCGTGCAGTTTGGCCGCATAACATCGGAGGCACCATCGCTTCTTTCATACAGCTAAAGGGTATGAATCGTGGGCCATAAACAAATCTCATCTTGTTCCCTTAATCATTTTCCTTGCCAGCATCTTAGCTGTTTTTGTTTGACAAAGAGAGGCAAGAAGTCCCTTTTGAGGACATGCCAGAACTACAACTGATTTGTACATTGTGGTGGATCTGAGTCATGTGCAGCTCTTAATTGCTAGATGGGGGCAGATCACTTCCTGCTGATGAGGATATCAGCAGCAGATCTCTAGCAGATTCAGATTTGTCGGGCATTGCGGAAACCTGACACCCTATGTGGAGACCTACATTGCTGCTTCCATTTTGATGATGCACATGCTCGTCGAATCGCAAAATGTGCTATAATCTGGATTTAAAATCCAACTGAGTTTTCTTAAGGCCTTTGGTATTCTTGGTGCAGCTTGTCCCTTGGCTGACCTTCACAAAGGTGGCATTTTATACACCGTCTGATGAACCTTTTGCACTGTTCAATCTTTTTCCTGTAAACTGCTGTGGTCTAAATTTCGTTTAGAACTGCCTTGTATGAGGTTGTAAGAATGGACTAATTGCTATCTAAGTTCAGTTCCGAAAAATTACTGGATTAACATAGTTTGTGTTTCAACTTTCAAATTTTGCCTTACTTTGGAGTCTGTTTTTCTGCTTCTGGCAAGTACGGACAATCATTGAGGCTTTGGGAGTTCTGCAGAAGAACACCAGTACATTCAACATTGAAGAATGCATCATTCGTCGATATCAGTGGAGGCGTTGGCATATCTCCTTCAATTTCTAAAGAATGTTCAGATTCCCTCCACCATGTTCGTGCAGGCCTCTCTTTGCATCTCCAGTTTTCTTTATTCTATCTCTCTAACCAGCATTACACTCTTTTATTCTATTCTATTTTCTGAGGTGAACCATGTCTCTGTTTAGAGATCATAGACTTCCTCTCCCTCCCCTTGATGAACCAATGATTAGTGAAGTGTCCCCAATCATTGAACCTTCTTCTCAGACAGGCCACGGCACTGTAATCTTGGATAAGTCACTGTTATGTCTACCAGCTAGCAGTTGAACTTTTCTGATCTTGTAACCTTCACATCTCCATGATATGCCTTGGTTGATTTTAATCATTAACTTATAGCCATAAACTTCATCCCAACCGTGGACTGCCATTTCTTTAATCATAGTCACATTTTTTAAAATTTGAAGATGATGCCCAGCAACCTTTCTGAATTCTGGTTCCTGAACAGTATAAAAGCACCTCCACAGTTGTGTATTAGTCTTCATCCGGCAAACACCTCAGACACACAAACAAACTACACAATCACTCGTGACCTCTCCATTGCACATCACAATGGAGGCTGGAGGGTTGATCACTGAGGTTGGTTGGACCGAGTTCGACTTTCTGTCGCATGGAGAGGAGTCGGAGGTAATGGCGCAGCTGCTAGGCGCCTTCCCCTCTCATGGTGAGGAAGGCCACCATGAACTGCCCTGGTCCGATCAAGCTTCCAATGCATACAGTGACAACATTGGAAGCAGCCTTGCTGTCCCACCTGCATTTGAGGGCTACTGTTTGAGTGACTCAAATGAAGCTCTGAGGATCAGCTCCTGCATTGCAGATGATGACCTGAGCTCGGTCCAGGAGTATGGTGCAGCTGAGTTTGTCAACATGTTCTCAAACCATTCCCCTAATTTTTATGGGAATGGTGGTCGGAGCTGCGAGGATGTGGATGGCCCAAGCATGAGTATGCTCAACTCAGTAAGTGCTACCAACAAGAGAAAGCACTTGGCTGGAGAACTTGATGGTCAAACAAGAGTACGTATTCATGATTATCCTTTTGACCATCAGTATTATGGCTAGAAACCTCTCGTTACTAACGTAAATGCTTAATAAAATGAATAAATGCAGGGCCGGAAATGCGCACGGAGAGGTGAAACAAAGCGAACGAAGAGGGCCAAACAGAGTGGAGATGAGGATCCGAGTATGGCCATCGCGAGTGGAAGCCCAACAAGTTGCTGCACATCTGACAGTGACTCCAATGCCTCTCTGGAGTCTGCAGATGCTGATGCTCGTCCGAAAGGCAAGGCTCGGGCAGGCCGCGGCGCAACAACTGAACCCCAGAGCATCTATGCAAGGGTACTACTACATATGATCATCCTGTTTTGTTTGTTCATGAAAGTATCACTCCTCTTCATAACTGAACTTGACAATACTGTTGCTCTTCTTCGGTTATGCAGAAGAGGAGGGAAAGGATCAACGAGAGGCTGAAGATTCTGCAGAACCTGGTGCCCAACGGGACCAAAGTAGACATCAGCACCATGCTTGAGGAGGCAGTCCACTATGTGAAGTTCCTGCAGCTTCAAATCAGGGTGAGGATTTTGCAGAGTCTGATTCAGTTGGCATCATCCATACTGTTGCGCAACGCATTCCGCTGACATTTTCCTTTTCTGAATCTGCAGCTCCTGAGCTCGGATGACATGTGGATGTATGCCCCAATTGCGTACAACGGGATGAACATCGGGATTGATCTGAACATGGACAGATGATCAGACGCGAACCTGATGAAGGAATTTGTACTTACCAATGAAATGTGCTTGGTATAACCAGTCTGGTAGTTTTTTTAAAAAAATACAGTCTGGAACTTTTTATACAATTTAAGGACCATAGGTAAGGAAGCAGCCTGCTAGGCGGAGGTTCTGAAACTTCTGAAGACAAGGAGTTACAGTTGCCTACTGCACCACTTACATGAAGAGACGGTTTTACTCCTAAATTGCACGGGACATTTTTTTTTTCTTTTGTCTTGAGAAGAGGCATCTTTTAACATTGTCAGGAAACCGAGATCTTTTTTTCCTTTATGTAAACTGTACAAGTTTTTGCCTCTTCAGCCCTACCAAGGACCAGCAGACACCACCGCACTTCGTTGACCTTTGACGGTTCGCTCGAATCGCGCCTCTTGGCGCTTTCATTTTAAACGTTTGAAACCTAGTCTTGCTCTTGCACAAGAGCAATGCACACAATAAACGCCAAAGACAGAGAAGAGGAACTGCACAGATTATATAAAATTTAGAATACATGCCATTCTAAAGTTAAAATTCCTTCCGGTCAAATGTTTTTAGACTTTTGACTACCAATATGAAAAATTTCATTGGCCAGCTATGCAGGATAGAGATTCACCACAGAAAAAATATATTTTTGAGGAAATTGCCGGTCAGAATTATAGACCGTGCCGATGAAAGTGAAAGGAAAATATTTTGATGCAATTTGCAATGGCTACTCCTACAAAAACTCCCACCCAAAAAATGTTTTCATCCAATCATCAATAATTCCCTGGCCCATAGGAAACATGTATCCAATCATAATGTTGGGCTTAGTGATCTCTAGTTTCGTTTCGTTTTGGGCTCGCCAACTTCATATGGGCCCCAAACGAGGCCCAATAGACGTTTAGCACGCGCACGTGAGCGAAGAGAGAGAAAGAGAAGGGAATCCCAAACCCCTAGACCCACGCGCCGCCGGCCGCCGCGAACCCTCCTCTCCCTCGCGCCCGCCATGGCCGCCGCCTCCGCCTGCGGCGGCGCAGGCTGCGGGCCGCACTGCTCCTCCACCTCCGCCGCAGGCGCCGAGGAGGGCGCTCCGGCGGAGAGGATGGGCCGGCTTTCGATCGCCGCCGGCGCCACCACCACGTGCGGCAAGTGCGACGGCGGCGGCCCGGCCGTCGCGGTGTCCGGGGGCGCTGGCATGTGCCGGGAATGCTTCCGGGCCTACCTGTTCGGGAAGTTCAAGCTTGCCGTCACCAGCAACGCCATGGTGCGCCCCACCGACGCCGTCCTCCTCGCCTTCTCCGGCGGCCCCGCCTCCAGGTCCCCGATTCTCCCGAATTCACCCTCGCCCCCCCCCCCCCTTTTTTTCATTACTATGTCTTCTCCCTACCGGGTAGTTTGGCAAAATTCTGCACTGAGGAGAAGATCAATACACACAAGCTTAGTAAAACAGAAAAGGATCAATACTCACGGCCATCCTATAGCATTTGATTTGAACTCTGTTACAAAGTATTGAGTGGTAGGATAAACAGTTAGCCTTTAGGTTCAGTTAGCCTTTAGGTTCAGATGTTGCTTCGCTTGCATGGTTTTGTTATAATCCCATTGAATTGAAGTGTTGGCGCACAACCCAGGGTGGCTCTGCAATTCATACACGAGATGCAGTCCAAGGCAATCCAGAGCTGGGAGACGAGCAACTTGCAGGCCCTGCCGGCCTTCGGCGTTGGCGTTGGGTTTGTCGACGAGAGTGCCCTTTCAGTGAGGCCAGAACACGAAACTGAGACAGCGACTGAAGATATCAAGTCGATCGTGTCGAGTTTGTCCCCGGGCAATAAGCAAGTGCATTTTGCCCCTCTTGAGGACGTGTTCTCATCCGGATCAAAAGACAAGGCAGCCAGGCTGAAGGAGGTGCTTGGCATGATTGATGATGAGACAGGGAGGGACGACTTTGTTCAGTGCTTGCGCATGCTTTCACTGCAGAAGGTGCTTCCTTTCAGTGCTTGTCCATGCTTTCAAGTGCTTTTTGGTATGGAACTTACAATTATGTTGATATTTTGCTCAGATTGCACTGGAAAATGGCTACACCAAGATCATGCTAGGGACATGCGCTTCTGGAATAGCATGTCATGTGCTATCTGCCACCGTGAAGGTATATTGCTAATCTGGTGATGCTTGATTGTTGTTGGCTTGTTGCAAAGATCATGAGAGAGAGTTGAGTGCATGACTGAATTACCAATTTT
Organism: Panicum hallii; assembly: GCF_002211085.1. NCBI lineage: Eukaryota > Viridiplantae > Streptophyta > Magnoliopsida > Poales > Poaceae > Panicum > Panicum hallii. Next base: position 61,338,712 of record NC_038044.1, on the reverse strand, counting down.
TCCCAGGGGCAAGGCTACTCTTTACCAGCTGATGTCCAATATGTCGATACACGGTGGGAAGTACCTGTGGTTCTTCCACTCCATGATTGCCTGGCCCAAGAGCTTAGCTTGCTATGTGAACTTGATAGGTAAGACTGTTTGTTTCGACTAGTTGTCTGTTGTCCTCAAAATGTCTTTTATTCTAATGGGTTCTATGCTCAGTTTAAAGACGCAGCAACTTCTGGATAGGCCTTGCAGTGGCATCAACAGCTTAGTTGCATCCTTTGTTTCACGGCTAAGGGTAGGCCCTCTTGTTCTTTGCATGTCACTTGCTGACTGACTTAAAGTTTTTGCTATTCTGAATTGAACTAAAGCTGAAGCTGTAATCTTATCTAGTGACTACTTTTATGAATATCTTGTGGAGCAACACAAGCCATAATTTTTAACATATTCTAATTTCTATTTGCAGGAAGAGAATCCTTCTCGAGAGCATACCATTTTAAGAACTGCACAAAAGCTTAAGCCATTCCCTTTTAACAAGTTCTCAGCAAACGGCTATCATGATTTCCTGCCATCACGGCTTCGTCCCAAGTTTCATAATGTTGATACCAACGAGTCTACTTTCTCAGAGATTCTCTGCCTGATATGTGGAAGCCCGTTCAGTGAATCGGAACTCCAGAATTTGGAAAACACGAAGCACAAGGCCCAGAAGAAAATTGATCTTTATACTGCTCATTGTTGTCAAAGCTGCCATTTCCAGATTCTACCAGCTGCTACAGATACATATGCACATTTCTTTTCACTACTACCGAAGTTTTGGACTGAGAAAGTGGACGCTACATCTGCCAGCAATAGCTCACTAAGGTGAGGCTGACGTTCTTTCTTTAGAGGCTGCCTCATTGTCTGGGTGTTTACAGAGCAGGTTCTCACTATTATACTAAAGGAAAACATTAAACCTTCTGTACAGCTCCTTAGCATAATGTTTAGTCTATGTGACCACTTGTCTCTGTATGTTCAACACTCCATTCATTTGCTAATATTATGTCCTGTTTGTTCTGATTCTGCGAACTGTTTCTTTCAGAGATCAGATAGAGGACTACCTGCTGGAAGAAGATGATGTAAACTGAAACTATCACTTTAGTGAACCCAAACTTGTGAGAAAAGTTGCTTGATTTCATGATTAAAGTTGACCCAGTCACGTTTTTTTCTTCATATGGTAACACCAGAGTGCTGGTTTATACTGACACATGTTTTACTACTGTTTGTCTGTTGTGCAAGAAAGCCAGAAGAGATCCCTTTCTGATTGTACCTCACACATCATGCATAATACCTATGGATAGCAATGTTTCTCTCCAGTACGGCACTGCTTTATTCAGATTTGCGAAACATCCTTACAATTATTGTACATTACCATTCTTGACTCGGTCCCTGGTATTCTGTAATTGAAATAGTGATCAGGCAAACCATCCCGTGCCAGCAAGTTTCCACTGATTTTAGAAGACAGCAGAGGTTGGATAGCTGAAGGTTTCCCACTTCCATGTGATTTCATATTGATTGGTCTGTACTGTGCTAACTATTCTGCCAGCAAAGATTGTACCAAGATGAATTTTGGACCTTTCATTTTCTGTATAAATCTTATATTTACTTCTGTTGTAATCTCTTACCCCTTTGTATTGGATTCGAAGGATACTCTTTAGACTAACAGATATATGCTGCATCCTGGTCCTTGGTAGGGCTGAAGGGTTGCAGGAATACAATAATATACACATTATACATCGCATACAGAATACAATACTAAGAGTTGCAGGAAACAAAAATGGTAATGACACTACAGATAAGTTGTCCCTTGCGTTGTGCTTTGCGCAACTATCTAATCAACTTGCTTTTCACTACATTATCATGTAACTGATATTTCGTTCCTGTGAGTGACAGTAAGTCATTTTCTACTAAACCTTTGGCTGTCTTTCCCCCTGCAATTTAGTGCATCGTCTCTTCTACAAACCACCACGTTACAAGTGTGCTGGAGACTTGTGAAATGCATCGCATGCGTGCTTGCATCCATGTGCACTTCTCAGTGTTGCTGAACCCACACTGGTCAAACATTGGGAACCTATATCTTACAAGTGATTAGGTTAAAGCTTGTAAAGGTTAGACCTTTTGGTTAGCCACTTTAATCTGATTGGGTTGGCATAAAGCCTGGCCAGTAATCCTAGCCAACGTGCAAGGGCTTATCCAGCTTTTCATCAATGATGACAACACAAGTGCATACAAAGTCCCGCAAGGGCCTACAGAACCTTTCATTTTAGATGGTTGGAGCAGGATTTATAAAACCGACTGCCTGCTGATAGGTGATGTTGATGGAATCTGGCAGAGCTTGACAAATATTTCGAACTTTCAAATGTTCTCCACCGTTCAAACTTCAAAGCATGAGAATAAAATAATGCAGATATTGACCACAAAAATGGTCCATAACTCTCTGCAAGTTGGGCAGATAGCCTTCAGGGTGTGCTGCCTGCTCTGGTCTGTACTTCTCAGCAGAAGCAGGAAGTGCTATATTTTGTTCTTGTTTGAAGGATTCATTAGTTGCTAATGGTTGCATTTGCCACCCAAATTGCTTTTGAACTCGTTTCTTTAAAATCTCTGTAGATCTATGCAGCTAGCATGGGTGGCAGGCACTCTGCCCTGAGCTATCCAATCAACCCATCCTTGTGGTATTGTTGTCCATGACGTTCCATGGCAGTGGTACTGCGTGTACTACCACCAACAGCAGAGGCGGTGCTTCATCAGCAATTGTTTTCTCTTTGGGCAGCAAGACTGACCCCAAATAGCCCTGGTAACAAAAGGTAACAAATAGGGCTACCAGATATTGCTCCTCCTACTACCTAGCTTCATATGATAGTTTCAAGTTCATACTGTAGCATATATAGATGGTGTTTTGGTGACTCAAAAGGCTAACATAAGCTAATGCTACAACTAGCATGTTCAAGTTTGGCACTTGTAGAGTTTAGCCACTGTGTGACTCTAGTGTGTTTAGTGGACAAGACCTCCATCCACACAGTGCCCACTTTTGCTTACTTCATTCTAACAAGCAAAGGCCCATTGTGTCCCCTAGTGATTGGCACAGCCCTCTGCTGTCATTGAAATATGGAGACGGGGAAGGAGCTAAGGGCCCCCTGTGACATTGACATGACCAAACCTGGGTTTCATTTGTTTATTTTATTATCATGCTTTGATCCAAAAGCTTGAAGCATTGGTCAAAGAAAACATAGGTGAGTGGGGGGAAATATCTGCAAGTGGCACAGTAGATAGCAGCATCAGTGCAGTTTCTGAAACTTGCTTCATCAAAGTGGGTGTTGGTGTGGGTGCACAACTGCACACATGGAATTACTCTGCTCTCTGGTTCTAGTTTACTTGCTAGTTGCTGCTGTTATCATCTCATCTGCGTTAGGTTGGCCTAATACTAGTAATAATTTGAAAGACTGATGAGGTTCTAGTCAACACTTGTGGCCTGATTCTTGAATTATTGAATACTAGGATGTACACATGGCCTCTCTCTCTCTCTCTCTCTCTCTCTCTCTCTGGCTTTCTCTCTCTACAGTGGGGGCTGGGGAGCCTGAATTCAGGGCTGGGCTATGCAGGGCCCTGTAGCAGACTTGACAAGATGTGTCCTGGGTTGCTTGATTCGTGACACATACCTGCTGGCTTGCAATTCATAACTGCATGTCGATGAAACCGAATTCAAATGTCATGGCTGGTTTGTACTACCATTCATGTACAATTGTCCACCGCAGACGGCATTGCTGTGCAGCATGGCTTGTACAACCTTTAATGCAGCGTGCTGGTTCCACATGCAGGACCGTCGGTCACAGTGGATCAACACGGCAGCAGCAGCAGCAGCGAACTCTGGAACTTTGATTCCCTGCAGAAATTTCGTGGTCTCTACAATTCTTCTAGCTAATCCATGCACGCTGATTGTTGAAAGACAACAACATAATCTCATCCTTCAGCTAAACTTGTTCATAATCTGAACTCTGAAGATCTTGGGCCATCCAACTTAGCTGGATTTGAACGTTTCAGAGCTTCGGACAGTCCATCAAAAGAACCGCCAGGTCAGATCTCAATCTTCCCGTCACTCCAATTTGCGATTTGTTTTTCTCCCCTCTTCATCTGAAAACCCTGACGCTTGTGACGATCCAATCCTGCTCCGCCTCACCCTTCGTTTTCAGGCGCGGATTCCCGGTCGTCCTGTTGCCCGAGCCTCGCCGGTGCATCACCAGACGCAAGCGCCGGTGGTCCATCCATGGCTGCTGGCTGCCCCTTGATCTCAGTGAGCTCTGGCCAAATCTTGGCACCTTCCCTTCGCCTTAAAATTTTGTATTACAATGGGGTGGTACTGAATCCGCATCTTGGACGATGCGTGTGGAACCGGGCTAGCTAGTCCGAGACACTGGCCCTGGATTCATGCGTTCTGCTCGCTGCCCGCCATTTTTGCGCCCTCGTCGTCCCCTGTCATGTGACCTCATATGTATCTATCTATCTATCTATCTATCTATCTATCTATCTATCTATGATTATGTCCTATGCCCCCGCTATTCATGAGCTTCAGGATGTAGCATGACTGTGACCTTGAAGACAGCTTGCCCTAGTTCACGAGCATGAAAAGTGTAGACATGATGCATAAGGACATTGGAGACACCTCAAGGTTTAAATTTCCATGGAATTTCACTGTTTTTTTTTGGCTAAGGTGAACCAGAGGTTTTGACAAGGTTTGAACTTTTTTTTTTACTTTGATGAAGTGTTGAGATAAGCTTTTTATGGGATCGTGATGAGGCTTGCGTAGTGTTTGCAAGATGCTGTAGATTAGCCGTGTGAGTCCTGAGCAGATGCCACGCTGTGTCCGTATTATGTCTCTCTGCTCGCTTTCAAAAACTGCTCTCCTCTTTTTCTGAATGGATTTGCGTCCCCGGGCCCACAAACCGGGTGATTTGTCTCACAGCTTGTACATTTCTTCAGGAGGAGCGTTGCCATTTTATTTGTTTGTTATGGGATGCACTAAGGATTTTTGGGAGAGATGATGCTGGGAGGTGGTTGAGATTGGCCTCTCAAACAAATCCCCCTTTTTATACTTATATCATATAATATAGAGAGAGAGCCTGCAGCCTGCCTTTTCCACACCACTACTAGATTAGATTCTAGGGTTACCCTGGGACCAAAAATCTCTATCTGAAAAAGAAACATCAGGAGTAAGCATGCCTAGTCAGGTGGAGCTTGTGGATATTATTTTTGCTTTTTTTTTCTTCTAAGATGTGCGTATGGATAGTTGGATGCACACTATTGCATACCAAACGCATAATCTTGTTTGCAAGATCCTTTTGTATGGAAGCTAAAGCCCGTGATATTGCAGCATGTTACCCCCTCTGTTCCAAATGCAGCTCATTTTGAACTTTTAGGTTTATAGATTTTACTATATAGACATATGTTATATCTAGATGCATAGCAAATATTATGATTCTAGAAAAATCAAAATGATCTGCATTTTAGACGGAGGGAGTACAATTTCTTAAAGATTTTCCTCACCACAACTACTGTTCATAGGGCATGTACAATAAAAAAACGCTAACTTGCTTTGCGAGAATGCATGTCATGCCATGTGCTTCCTCCATCCCAAAATAAATCGATGGCTAGCCAAAGTGTTTATCCCAAATATATCAATTTGTAGGTTTGTCTCTCCCTACCCCTTAACCACCACTCCATTGGTTTTATGCACAACTAACCGATTCATCCAATCCTGTCATTATCCTTGAATGATGTGCATTGATCTATGTTGAACCGGTTCTAGCCATGCATGATTAACTAATGCAAAGCTATCTAAATCTTGCTAAAAATTGATTTATTTTTTGTGAAATGTAGTATTAACGTAGACACTCACACATAGACATACACACTTGCACACTCTACAGACGTATGTATGCACTCCTACAGTCCTACTCCTACTCCCATGCGCATCTACAAAAGACTTAAGAGTCTGAAAGTGAGGGAAGGAGGAGTATTATTCGTTTTTAGAAGTGCATTCGTGGCACAATCAAATACCTCAAGCATCCATACCATTTAAGCACCTATGGATGGTTACAAATCTTTCAAGAAAAAAATAGCGACCATGGAAAACATGATTGTAAATATTTTTTAAAACAAAGATTGTACATATTCTTGTATTTTCTAGAGTATCTAATAAATGAAGAATTGTAGAGTGCTGAAAGCACAATAGTAAAGTATGATTAGGCTCGCCCTTTAGAGTAAATGGCCATTAAGTTAAGGTGACAGATGTACGAATACATGAATGCACTTCACATACGCCAGGCCGTACTGTATACTCTTAGCACCAGGTGAAAATCTTTACCAAAACTTCAAATTTTACCCTCACAACCAAAACTGTCAATATCCAAAATGCAGAGGGTAAAATTGGAACACGAAAAAAAGAAGAGCGGTTATAAAATTAGTGAATGGAGAGCCAGTTAAATAGGGGGGGAGGAGGCTTCGGTTGCCATCTCACTCTATCCTCCACAACGGCCTCTTCCACGCCGCCTCCGCCGCCGCCACCTCGCCGGCGACCACCGTAGCATCAGAGATTCCAGAGCTCGCGCCTCTCGCGCATGGTTCTTGGCTTCTCGCTTGCTCGGCCCGCACTGTAACTGACTGACTGACTAAGCGTGGTGACGAGATGATGCCGGTGGAGGCGGCGGCGGAGGACTGGTCGGCGTGCGCGTTCTCGCTCACCTGCGAGGAAGACGGCGCCGACCTCGGCGACGGCTCCGTCGACGACGGCGAGTTCTTCTCCCCCTACAATGCCCGCGACGAGGAGGAAGAGGAGGAGTACTTGGAGCAGCTGTTGTTCAAGGAGGCCAGCTTCTGCTGCTCCTCCGACTCCGCCGCCGACTGCGACGTCGATGCCGACGGCGATGTGGACGGCGAGTACCAGCTCGTCTTCTCCGAGGAGTGGTTCCGGCAAGCTCGCCTCGCCGCCGTCAAGTGGATTCTTGAAGTGAGCATCTGCCTCTCTTCCGATTAGCTAGCTTAGCTCTCCTTGACGCCATTAGATTGGCTCATTGGCATGGCATCTGATTGCAGACGCGTGGGTACTTCGGGTTCGGCCACCGGACGGCGTACCTCGCCATCGCCTACTTCGATAGCTTCCTCCTCCGGCGACGCGTCGATGTAATCTAACCGCGCCGCCGTTAAAAAATGTTCCTTTTTGGGTACGCGCGAATGGATGCCTGACGCCGGGCATTGCATTGGTGGCTGCAGAGGGAGGCGATGCCGTGGGCGGCGCGGCTGCTGTCCGTGGCGTGCGTGTCCGTGGCCGCCAAGATGGAGGAGTGCCAGGTGCCGGCGCTGTCGGAGTTCGACGCCGGCGACTACGACTTCTGCTCGGCGTCCATCCGCCGGATGGAGCTGCTCGTGCTGTCCACGCTCGGGTGGCGCATGGGCGCCGTCACGCCCTTCGACTTCCTCCCCTGCTTCTCCTCCAGGCTCCACCCGCACGGCGGCGCGGGCGCCGGCGGCCGCGTCGCGCTCAAGGCCATCGGCTTCATCTTTGCCACGGCCGAAGGTTCGTACACATCAAAATCGAATCTTTTTTCCCCGCTTTTCTGACATCCAGTGATCTGTCTTGCGTTGCTCTGACCAACTGGTTTGTTTGTGCAGCTGGTAGCGTGCTTGATCACAGGCCGTCCACTGTGGCTGCAGCTGCAATCTTGGCAGCAACCTATGGACCTCTACTGACCAAAGAGGCACTGGATTCCAAGATGAGCTATCTTCCTCCATCTTGTCTTATTGAGAAGGTTGGTCACTAGCTTGCATCTTTTAACAGTCATGGAGCATTTTGACCATATATATAAATGTTCTTTTTGGATGAACTTCACTTCACCATCTTTTTTAAAAAAAAATGTGTTTGTTTCTTTGATCAGGAGCATGTACATGCTTGCTACAGTATGATGGTTGGAGACATGAACAGGAGGGGTAACAAGAGATCATTGCCATGTTCAGGCTCCAACGAGGTTGCTACTAGTACATATGATTCTGTTCTTGTTGATGATGTTACCGACACCGCCGCCTTTGCGACGTCCGTGGCGGCGAGGAATAAGCGGATCAGGCTGGAGCTGCCGGGCATCCGTTGAGAAGCTAGCACCACCGCGGACATAATTTTTAGCCAGATGTCTAGGGGGGCTTGGTTTGATCTTCCCTTTTTTCATTCTTTTAACTTATATGTTTGCAAAAAAAAAAGTTTTTTAGGTTCTTTGAGCCATTGCCATGGGTTGTCATTGGCTGCTGTCAGATTGGATTGGTTTGGTTTGTGTGAGAGGTGGAAGAGATGAACAAAGCATAGGGCTGAGCTTTCCTATGGAGAGGAGAGCTTAGGTTAATAAGCCCAATGCCAGTGCCCAAATGGGGTACATTCCAGTCAACTTTACTTCAAAGTTGCACTGTTTGATAAGTCATTGTGGAATGTGGATGCCATGTTGCAATGCAATTTGCATTGCATATGGTGAGATGCTGCTGCTGCTGCTTCAGAGAAGTTGCAAAACAAGTGGTAACAACACTGAGGTTGAGGGTTTTGCCATTGTTTATAGGAGAGAGAGAGCTGTTTCCTTTTTTCACTTGTGCAAGTGGACGTGTGAGTGTTTCACTCTGCACTTGCTTGGGTTACATCGGTTTGTAACAACCCTGTGTACTTGTGTAACCCCTCTTGTTCCTGAGGAATGGAATCAGATTGCATCATGTTGTGCATGCCTCTGCCAGCCTGAGTGCGTGACCTCCCTGTAGGTTTCTTGATCAGTTCTGCCGACTGCTGCAATTTTCAGTGCCACTCATTCAGTTCAGGCTGGGCCATGCCGGTGCTTCTTCTTGCTCTGCCTTTTCTTCAGGAGGATCCAATGCAACCTTTTCCCTGTTACATTGCAACCAGCTTAGCACATGCTTGATGAATCTTGGCCAAACCCCACTGTTGAACAGCACTTGCACAATCCACAGTAATATAAAGGAAGAGATGGCCGGTGCCTAAAGAAAGCCATTTTCAACCATGATTAGTAGCTAGTACATTGTGGCCTTTTGGGCATTATTGTGCATGCTGAGCAAAGCATGCACAACACACTACAATGTGATGTGTTGGAAGGAAGACAAGTGTTGCATATGAATGGGAGTATTAATGTACGAAATGGATACAGGAGATTAGAACTTTACGCCAATAATTGCCCAAAGATTAGCAATGGTGATGGGCCTTCTAACTTATGTATTTGGTTGGTGTGAGCACTGGAGCTACACAATCTTGATATTTGTGACACCTAGAGGATGTGGAGAACACTGATGCAACTTGTAATTTATTAGCAAGTAAATTACCAAAAAAGGTTGTGAAATGTGACATTTTTCAGCAAATGGTATAGTTGATCTTTCATGTATAATGTCAATTCATGGAAAATGCATAAACTTGACCATGAGGTGTCTGAAATTTATAGGTCATCAAGTTGGTGCAAAATACAATTGATGAATAACCATGGGTTTCTTGTAAAGAAACTGGTTCAAACACAAATTCCCATACGTTAGTCAATGTAAGAATTAGAAGGTCACCATGAACGTGCAAACAAAGATATACACATGCCCAAAATATTACTACTTTCATGGATACAATAATGATGATATCTTTACACTCACAACCTTTTTTTTTGCCCCCTCTCTCCCCCATGATAAACCCTAAACCCTAAAGTTGGTCTTCTGGCCTCATCCACTATCTAATGCAGGTCTTACATTGCACCCTGCCTTACAGCTGGTAAAAAGAGCTTTTGCACCTGCACTCTGGCAATGAAAATGCCTGGCCTGCCCCCATGGGCAATGGAGTGGCTTTCTGAGCTGAGAGCCAGCCACCAGTCCTCCACCACCACCTCCTCTGCAGGCCTGCATGCTGCCTGCTGGCTGCTGCAGCCATGGCCTTGCCAACCCTCTCTCTTTCTCTCTCATTCATGTGCCTTCATGGCTTTGTTTTGTTTCTCCAATGTTGCTATATAAAGGAAAGTGGTTCCTTGCATTAAAACATGGTCAGTTGGTCACAAATGCTTCTGTGCTGTTCTCAAACAGTGTTTCTATGAAGGTAGGCCAGCTGGCACTTGGAACATGGAGCTCATTTTGAAAAAGTTTATTAGGTATGTTTGTTTAGCTCCTATAGATCAAATGTGTTTGAACTTTGAAGAGGAAATCTGCCCTTTTATAACTTTTTTAAGGGGAAATCAGCTTTGATAATCTAGTACGCGTCCATGTCATAGGCCTGATCAAACGTAAGCTGTGGCATCTAAGGAAACATGATGAAGAAAATATAAACAAGAATTTATCATTTCCAAGTTTGAACATCTTTTCTTCCCAAAAGGGAGAAAAACGAGAATATCGAAATACACTAGGTGTCTTTGTATTAAGAACAAATGGGGCACCCAAATTTGGGCAAACACTTCCCTTAGCATACTTCTATTTTCATTCAAACCGATCTACTTATCACTTATGATACCTCGGGGATCGAGCTGGTCAAGAAGGATGGACCACTACAAAATTACAAGTTTATGAAAGCAGATCAAATCAAACATGTTTGGGGGATTTTCTTGAACTAATCAACTGTACAATGTTAAGATGGGCATCGAGCAACTAAAGATAATCTACAATAATGCATGTGTCAACCAATAGCAGCAAACCTGATAGCTTGTAACTAAAGTGTACGGAGGATATACTATTGCCTGCATTCTGAATCTGGGTTGCCCAAACCTAGAGGTGCATATGCATATGGTTGTTGGGTTAATAAACATGAGGATCCAGAAAAGGGTTCACAAACCTGCACAGCTTCTCAGTCACCAATGCAGTCAAAAACAGGCTTGGAGACAAAGCTCGGTTAAATTTTGTTGGTTCAAAGGAGTCCTACAGCTGCCACCTAGAAGTGAGTGGCCACCTCACTGGAATACTGGATGGCGGCCTGCCCCTGGTCCTAGCAAACCACCATTGTTTTTTTTGGCGACATTCATATCCTACAAGATTTTTGTGTGAACAAAAAACGATCTAATTTCTTGTGTTCAATTGGTTTTGGCAATATAGATGCCTAGATCTGCTTGGAATATAGGACTTTGTAACCGGACGGGACTCCTGTGTTTTTTTTGTGGCCAAATGGCTCTTGTGAAGTTGCCACGCTCAAAAAAAGAATCTTACTGTTCTGAAGCATTTGTACCTTCCAATCAACTTGCAGTGTGTGCCTGTATATATGATCCTAGTATCAAATGCACTAGATGAGGATGAAATTGGAGAAAAGAAAAACTGTTTTTTAAAAAAAGAAAAGAAAAACTAGCAAAGGAATAGGATGAGGCATGGCAGTTGGAGTTTGTACAGCTGTGAGTCTCAGCTCTCAACTGAAAGCCTGGGGCAAAGACGGCCTGCTTGCATAAATGGCAGGGGTGTGGCCCTGGTTGCTCACTGTGCTGCAGGGGCAGGGCGAGCACTTGGGGTGCGGTCTAAAGACTAGAAACAAGCCTGCACAAAGACAAAGAGGCCAGCACAAAGACATCTTCCCATGCATCACACAACAGAGAGCATGTAGCACAGTGACACACACACACAAATCCTGATCTGGTCAAGGAAACATGGGGTTTGTTTTGTATTGCTTGTTTTGGTTCTTGCGTGATGGCACTGCTTGTGAGTGTGATGAACTGTCTCCTTTGGGTGGTGTGGCGTGCGGTCCCGGTTCTTACCCTGTCGTACTCTAACCATGGATACGTGTTTTCTTATACTTTTTTTTTATAAAAAACCATAGAACTAAACTACTACGCTGAAGAAGATGAACAATTTGGCGAAACCGACCGCAAATTCTTCAACCACAAATCCTGATCCGGTCGAAGAACCTTCTCGATTCGGAATTCCCGTTTGAGAAAAAAAAAGATTGCATTGGAACCAAACGCAGATGATCAGGCTGATAAGCATAGCTCCATCATCAGACAACAATCACCACACTGTACTGCAAAAAGGAAGGTGAATTAGCATGAGCAAGTCAGGCAGAGACGAGGTTAAGGAACAGCACACGTCGTGACTTTGTGGACTTGTTCTCCGTCTTGTTGCTGGCTGTGTGTGAGATAGAGGAGGGAGAGGGCGGGCATTATGAGGAGGCCGTGCAGCTGCCGGCTACAGAGCTGGTCTGGTCAACCTCGAGATCGGGGACAGGCTGCCAGCCCTACTTGATCAGAGCGAGCCATGCCTTGCCATCCCCATGGCTGCCACAGGCTTCAGCCTCGGTTCCTGAGCCGGATGACCTGACCGACCCGACGGTGTTCCAGCTACTCGGATCCGTACTTGAGAACTCGGTCGGTACAGCGAAAACTCCTGCTCGATCTCGATCGTATTCATTTCTTCTTCTTCTGTGAGAAAACTTGATTGGTACGTACCAAGTACGTGTACTCTACTGTACGTCTACGGTACAGGCACGGCATGTGTACAGATTATTTTTTTTCCGACGAACCATCTGTACAAATTGTTAACACGTAGGATATTTAAAACATATGAATAGAAAAAAAGGTAGAATTTGAGTGTCATTTGTACCTCTAATCGTCTAGAATGATGAAACACGGTGAAGTTGTAGGAATAGCCATTTAGATGCTGCACAGAAAAACAAAAGAATTGAACGAGAGAGTGACACAAAGAAAACTATCCATGAGGTCAAACCTTTCGGTATAATTTCTCTAAAATCACTATAGAACAAGCCATTTCATATGGATTATAAGTCTACCCACATCATTCTCAATTATTCAAGCTTAGATTGTTAAAATCTAATTTATATTGTTTGACTTTCGACGGGCATATAAGGTGTCACTTATTTATGGTGGAGAGATCATACTTAAACATAGCACTGACCCGATCTTCCGATAGGTATGATAGATTCGATTGGTGAAGAACTCGGCGTTGGCGATCCGGGCTTCTAATCAGACACGATTCAAACCCTTGCAATCGTTACATTACTGCTCCGTTGGTTATCAACCAAGTACAACTCGATTGACCTCGCCAATAAGGCTTTTCCCTGCAAGCGAATCAAAGAACACAAGCAAAAAAGTATAAGCGCGCAATCTGAAATTGCGGATGTGTATCAAGCAAAGACAAGTATGGGGTTCAAGCTCTGATCAGAAAACGACTAATCGCTACAGTGTTGAAGAACAAGAACGGGGACCTGATTCACAGCAAAAGGACTCGACGTCACAGTTATAATGAAAAAGATCTATTTCTCGATGGAAAACTATAACTAAATAAAATCCAAAACCTATTGTGACAGTTGCTACTGAGATTATACCGAAGAGGGAACGTCCTAGGGTTGAGGGCGACCAGTTGGGGGCGTCCTCAACCTGGGCTTAAGATCGACACGATACAAGGCCGACTTGGCTCAAAATAGGTGACACAACACATTTTTATGGACACAGAATGATCCATGAATCTTCTGGAGCTCGGACCAGAACCAAAAGAAAGCTTTCGTTGTCTTCTTTCCAACGCATCAAAGAACGACTCGTTTCGACGTCGTATAAAGGAGAGATCAGCGTTTCTGTTCAGCGTGGTCGGCTAAGTCCGAACCGCACGTGAAGACCAAGTTGGAGATGACTTATAACTCGTAGAAGACCAAATCTCGGGTGTATCCAGCATGTGATGTCCTGATCAATACTCCACAAGTTCTTGAATGGGATGTTTGGTTCCCTGGGGCTTATTTTAAACCATATCGCATCGAATATTTTGATGCTAATTAGAAAGACTAAACCTAAGCTAATTATAAAATTAACTGCATAAGCCTATGCTTATTTACGAGATGAATCTATTAAGTTTAATTAAACTATATTTAGCACATGTTTACTCTAGCATCATACAAACTAATCACGGACTAATTAGGCTTAATAGATTTAAACTACTCGGAGCATGAGCACCTCATAGCCTCAAAGCAGCCAAAGAAATACTCGAAAGACACTTTCAAGACGTAGTTTCACAAGAACTCGAAGAGACTTCAGAAGTACTCGGAAGCCTGCAGTACTCGACTACGAAGAGTTCGGGAGCTTGTCAGACCCTTGGCAGCGGGACTGTTCATAAGGCATAGAAATATCTAGAATAAGGGATAAGGGATGGGGCATGTCCCATACCTTATATCTGTTGTAAAGTACTCGGGTAGGACTCCTTGGCTAGTATCAGTCTAGAATTCTATGTAACCGGACTATATAAGGGTGGATAGGGACTCCCTCCAAAGCATAACCACCCTAAGGTAATACAAACTACCATACAGTATACAGTGTATTACGCACATCGCGGTCCGAATCTGAATAAACCTTGTCTTGCTTGTACCTTCGAGTTTCTGATCTCGGTGACACCCTGCCTACAAGTCTACTGCCTTAGGGTATCCCTAAGTAGGCTAGCCGGTAAAACACCAACAGCTGGCGCGCCTGGTAGCGGTGTTCATCGAAGATGCGCTGGTGAGCTTGACGGCATCCTACCAACCTTACCGTGGCACTAGAAGAGGCGTGGCTTTCGTCTTCGGCTCTTGGGTCTGCATCCCAGTGGCTCTGGTGGCTTCGGCAGACACCTCACCAACCTCAGGGAGCCGGAGGCATCAACGCCAGCAGCCAACCGCGACATCGATGAACTCACCAACAATCTCGGCGAAATCCAAATTTTCGATCTAATTGGAAATCGCGAGAATGAATCCGGGTCCAACTCGGCTCCAACTCGTGACGGGTCCAAACTCGAGTCTCCATTCGGACTTCACATCATAGCCACCGTTTATCGAAGGCGCTACGGTTCGAGTCCCTATTTGCATTGGAAAAGGACTTGCATGATCTATTTCAACTTGGATTCCGACCTTAGCTCGTGCCGCAGCAGCGATTCGCCAACGACTACTTCAACTACTTATCTCGACTAAAAAAACTAGTCGGGAGCGGGCCTCACACTGCTCGTAACTAATCGGAATAGACTCCGACTAGTCAGACTTCATCAACAAACCATCGCGGCTACATGGACGACCGCTACGGCTTCATCAATAATCGCCCACGAATCAAGTTAAGTCACTTATACCTTTCCTGACTTGTTTTCCGCAAGATTGGCTTCTTATCTGTTTACACCTCTCGATGGGCATGAAATCCTCAGAGCTACACTTCGCCGCCTAACTTTTTTGCAATGCGCATTCTCTTTGCCGCAATGTCGACTACTTATTTCTGCATGTTGTCTTCTCTTAACGGTAGCTAATCTAGTCGAGTAGCAAATACCTTAATCCGTGAAACCTTGGATCTTCAGTCATGACCTAAGCGACTCATACACGTTATGAGCGAAGGCTAGAACAGGACCAGATGATTAAACGTAAAAGGTGGACCACTCAGAAGATTTAATTGGCCTAAACAAGAGCTCGACACAACAAATTTATTTTTACACCGAATAAATTTTGGTATTTTCACATTATTATCGAATAAAATTTGGAATCTTCGCATTATGCTACATAATGTATGCATTATCTTTTTCCAGATCGAGCTTCGGCAACTCTCCGGTTCGTTTGGCACATCTCCAATGGCTCCGCTACCTCCCAGGCTGGGGGGCAATAACTACTTTGACGTGGCTCCTACGACTCACCTGGCTCATAAGCTCGGGGGCTGGACGTCGCAAAACTACTCGGAACGAGAACGAGGAGCACCGAGGATACTAGTCGGAAACTAGGAATCTGTTACTAGTCGAAGAACCATATCTCCAACATTGAAGCACAAGGCCCCTTTAGTAACACGGGATACTGGTAGGAAACTAGAAATCTGTTACTGGAAGTATGGAAGCGAGACCCCTTCAGCAAACTTGCGCGTAATACCTGTCAGACCCGAGCACACGGGACTGTGCACGTGGCGTACTTTTCCTAGGATATGGGATGGGACATAGCCCATGCCCTACATCTATTGTAACTACTCGTAGTGTAGTAGGACTACTAATACAGTAGTAAAACTAGTCGGATATAGTAGGGAACTACCAGAAAAGTACTCAGGTAGGACTCTAGGGCTTGTCCCCGACTAGGACTTCCATGTAAACCTGTCCTCCCAGACTATATATGGGCGGATAGGGACCCCCTCAAAATAGGGAATCACCCAGAAGATCACCTGATCACCACCTAAGGAAATACAAACCACACAGGACGTAGGGTATTACGCTCTCAGCGGCCCGAACCTGTCTAAACCTTGTGTTCCTTGCACCTTCGAGTTTCTGATCTCGATGACACCCTACCTACAAACTCACCACCTCGGGGTATCCCTCGGTGGGCGTGGCGGTAAAACACCGATAGCTGGTACGATAGGTAGGGGTGTTCATCGAGCATCCACCGGAGAATTTGATGGTATACTTCAACTTCACTAGCGCTATGCTCGACGAGGGCACAACTCTCATCTTCGGCTCCTAGATCTGCATCGCCAACGGCTTGGGTGGCTTCAACAGCCACCTAGTCAACTCCAGGTAGCCGGAGGCCTCTACATCAACTCAAAGTAGCGACCTCGATGAGTTCATCAATAACCTCGACGAGTTGCTTCTCCACGATCTGGCCCTGCAGATCGAAAAGATATTCGTTTTTTATGCGACTTCTACTCGTGACACATCAGAACTAGTCGGATCGGACTCAAACCGATCTAAGGGGACCACACAATCTAAGTCCCCCTCTGACTTGGAGGAGGACTTAGATCTGCTGCTCAAGCTCAAGGATGTGGGAGCCACCGCTTGCTGGGGGGGGGGGCATTTTTGACAACTACTCAGATTCCAACAAAAAATACTCGTCGTTCAGTACTACACCTTCAAGCCAGTCCCGAGGTGGACTCGGAGACGAGGGAGCCACCACCCGTCGGGCGGCCCCTACTCTTGAAAACCACTCACAACCCGATGGCCACATCAAATTGTTTTTGGACGGCCATCTGGGTTTAACCATAACATCAACACCGCAAGGCCATTTCGTGTACTGGAAGGGCTTTGAACCCTCTGAACTACTCGATTACGAGTCCCGCCTTGTGGCCTTCACATAGGAGGAGGGAGACGGTAGCACAGAGCTACTTGAGTACAGCCTTAGGGCTAACCACTGGCCGGATCATCAAGCCTGCATGGCCTCCCTTCGCAACATGGAGCACGATGAGCTGGGCCCCGAGTACAACAACGAGCAACTCGCGGACGTCTCCGCCGACGAGCCCATAGCTGACGCCCCCCAGGATGAAATCGAGGAGCACCGAAGGACGCGGTGGGTGAAGAACGCGCTTGCCAAGCGCGCCCAGCGAAGGCGGAGCGCGGAAAATCACGCTCGTGATCCAATGTACCAAAGGAACCTCAACAACGCTTTTGCAGCAGTCACGAATCAGGAGTATCGTACACCGATTGGCGCCATTGTAGAAGCAGCCTTACTAGCCCAACAACTACCACCCAACCCTCAGATACAAAGGCTGCAGTATCTAACCCAGCGCGCACTCATGCAACTCGATGGGCAACATCCAGTGTCTCCCACTTGGAATCCGCCCTCGAGGTCTGAGCGCCATGGCGAAATTGCGCTGATCAGTCACACCCCCGAAGGAGGCTCTGGGTACCTGAGGAACGATAGCCGCTAGCGCAATGAGGGCCACCTGTCTACACGTGGCAATGAGGAACAAGAAGTACAATAATCTACTCGCCAACCTCGTAACCAGCATGGTGCAAGGCCTCAAGGCCAAGCTCCACTCGAGGCCAGCCTTCACGACACTCCCACAATCGACCTCAGGCAGAAGATCAATGATGGCTGTGATGCGTGGCGTATTATCGAAGCAAGGAGAAGGGACCGTACCGGCAAGTACCAAGACGACGATGACAGTGACCACTTCCCTGCCTTCACCTCCAACATCACCGACAAATCCTATCCCAAGGAGTTCAAACCAGTCGGAATCCCCAAGTACGACTGTAAGCAGGACCCGCGCCAGTGGATTCGATGCTAATCTGTTGCTATTGAAGTTTCAGGGAAATCCAGCTCTACCAAAGCTCTCTACTTCCCGGTAGCTTTGGAATCCGCACCCCTCACGTGGCTTGAAAGCCTCAAGCCAAACTCCATCGACTCGTGGGAGGTCCTCAAGCGGGCCTTCATCGACAACTTCTAAGGATCCATGATCAGAGCAGGCACTCCCCACGATCTATCCTAGGTGAAGCAAGAGATGAATGAGACCCTGAGGTCCTACACCCGGCGTTTCTTCGAGACGCGCGCCACCATCGCCAACATCACCGATGAGGACTTTATCCGCTGCTTCCAGAACGGGCTCTTCTCGAAGCACGCGTAGGATGACTTCGGACGCAATCGCCCGACTACTGCCATGGAGCTGCGTGACATGATGGCACGGTGGGCTTACCAGGAGGACGAGGAGAACGACCGCTTCCCCAAGCGCAACCACGACAAGCAAGACAATGGCAACGGCCACTTTGACAAGAGCCAGCAGAATCACTCGGGAAACACCCAAAAGCGCAAGCCAGATCAAGAAGTCGCGGCTGTTGAGCGCAATCCTCGTGGAAAGAAGTTGGGGAACAATGACACACAATTCGAGAAAGTCTTGCACAAACAATGCCCGATACACCCGAAGTCGTGACACATGCTCTTTGAGTGCATGAGCCTCCGCAAGTCACTCAATGCGCCACCCCTCCCTCAAGCAGGAAAGCGAAAGGACCAGGAGGATGACGATGAGGGTGACAAGTCGGGGACTCAAGACTTCCAGGATCTGAAGAACGTCATCAAAATCATTTTCGGCGGAGACGGCGGATTCCCCTCCAAGCGCGTGTAGAAGTTGACCCTGCGCGAAATCGTCTCTGTAGAGCCGGCCACGCAAAGGCCTCTAAGATACAGCGAGATCCCGATCTGCTTCTCTAGGAACAATCAATGGACCCGCTTCTCCGAGTTGGGAAACTTCCTGCTCGTTCTAGTTCCTGTCGTGGTGGGCTCACTGCTGACCCGAGTATGCTGCTTTTCACGAGTATTGTGAAGAAAATGGGACTGGACATCTCTAAGATGCTCAACCCTAGCAGAGCTCCTTTGTACGGTATCATCCTGGGAATGCGGCTACACCACTCGGGTCAGTGGTCTTGCCAGTCATCTTTGGGACGAAAGATAACTACTGCACCGAGTATATGAAGTTCGAGGTGGCGGATTTTGACTCGTCATATCATGCCATTCTTGGCAGACCGGCACTAGCCAAGTTCATGGCTGTGCCCCACCACGTCTACCTGCTACTTAAAATGCCATGCAAGACAGGCGTACTCACACTTTGCGGCGACCTGAAGAAGTTGTACGACTGTGACCCGGAAGCGATCGAGTACGCCATGACATCACGAGTGCCGGAGCCATCTGCAGAAGTACTCGCAGCCGCGCAGAAGGTGACCCATTCAGAGATGGAGATCTCTAACCAGCGGCCTAGCCAGTTGAGGGTTAAACCCAACCCCAGCGACGTCGGCATCAAGGCCATCCAGCTATAAGAAGGCCACCCATCCAAGACTGCTTTGATCAGGGGCGGCTTAGGTGACAAATAGGAAAGCGTGCTCGTCAGCTTCCTTAGGGCTAAATGTGATATATTCACGTGAAAACCAGCGGATATACTAGGGGTGCCCAAGGATTTGATTGAGCATTGCCTAAAAGTTGACCCTAAAGCCACCCCGAAGAAGCAACGACTTCGACGCTTCGCCCCCGACAAGAGGGAGGCCATCAAGAAGGATCTAGCAAAACTACTCGCGGCTGGTTTTATTAAAGAAGTGTACCACCCGAGTGGTTAGCTAATCCTGTACTAGTCTTGAAAAAGAACAATAATGAATGGAGGATGTGTGTGGATTATACTGATCTCAATAAACACTGCCCGAAGGACCCCTTCACGCTCCCACGCATCGATCAAGTCATCAATTCTACGGCTGGCTGCGTCCTGCTCTCCTTCCTCGACTGCTACTCGGGCTACCATCAGATAGCTCTCAAGGAAAAAGATTAGATCAAAACGGCGTTCATCAACCCCTTTGGAGCATACGCATACACTACAATGTCATTCGGGTTGAAGAACGTAGGAGCCACCTATCAACGGGCCATCCAACTATGCCTTGCAGACCAGCTACATCACAACGTTGAAGCTTACATGGATGACATGGTCATCAAGACCAGATCCCACAACGAGTTCATCACTGATCTCGAGGAAACATTCAACAGTTTGCGGAACTTTCGATGGAAACTTAACCCGATAAAGTGCGTCTTTGGCGTGCCACAAGGAAAACTACTCGGGTTCATTGTTAGTCACCAAGGAATTGAAGCAAACCCGGAGAACATCACCGTCATCATAGCCATGGATGCTCCACACACTATCAAGGACGTCCAGAAGCTCACACGCTGCCATGCAGCCTTGAACAGATTCATCTCCCGACTTGGAGAATGGTGACTACCCTTCTTCCAATTGCTCAAACGCCACGACAAATTCTAGTGAACCGAGAAGGCCAAGCAGGCATTGCATGATCTAAAGCACCATTTGCAGTCGCCCCTATCCTGACGGCTCCCCCACCAGGCGAGAACGTGCCACTCTACATCACCGCAACTACTCACGTCGTCAGTACGGCAATCGTGGTGGAACGCCAGGAGGAAGGCCACGCCTTTGGGGTGCAGCGACCAGTCTACTTCATTAGCAAAGTTCTTTCTGAATCCAAGTTTTGTTACACGACAATTCAGAAACTAATTTACAGTCATAACCTACAGGAAACTTCGCCATTATTTCGACGCATACAATATCTTGGTGGTCTCCGACTTCCCATTAGCGGATATCCTCCACAATCGGGACGCCATCGGGGGCATCTCCAAGTGGGCAGTGGAGCTGGGAGCCCTCACCCTCGACTTCAGGCCCCGGACGGCCATCAAGTCACAAGCACTAGTCAATGTCATGGCAGAGTGGCGAGAAAACCTAGTGGAAGCCCTAGCCAACCAGCTAGAGCATTGGGTCATGTACTTTGATGGTTAACTCTAGCTCGGGGGCGGTGGCGTGGGAGTACTTTTCATCAGTCCAAGAGGAGAACAACTCAAGTACGTGTTCCAAATACTATTCAATGTCTCTAACAACGAAGCCAAGTACGAGGCATTATTGCATGGGCTACGCGTGGCAGTCTCTCTAGGCATCAAGCGACTACTCATATACGGTGACTCCTTACTGGTGGTTCAACAAGTCAACAAGGAATGGGACGTCAACAAGGACACCATGGATGCGTACGTCATAGAGATACGCAAGCTCAAGAATGAGTTCTCGAGGTTGGAAATCCACCATTTGACTCGCGACAACAATGTGTGCGCGGATCTACTCTCCAAACTGGGTTCTGATCGAGCTACCGTACCACCGGGAGTTTTCGTTCACAAGTTGCATCACCCTTCCATCAAGGCACCAGACTCAAGTTCCACCGCTCAGGGTCCAAAGGAACCCGACCGAGAGGTCTTGATGATCGAGGTCGACTGGAGGGTGGCCTTCATCGACTACATCTAGGAGCACAAATTACCCCCAGGCATCGACCCAAAAAGCGCCAAAGCTACTCGCATCTTAAGCCGCAGTAAAAGGTACATTCTAGTCGGGGGCAACCTGTACAAGCGTGGATCATCATCAGGCATACTCATAAAGTGTGTCGGCATGGAGGAGGGCAAAGAGATACTCCAAGAGATTCATGAAGGCGTGTGTGGGAACCACGCGGCTTCTCCCACACTAGTCGGCAAGGCTTTAGATCTGGCTTCTACTGGCCGACTGGTTTGGCAGATGCCGAAGCACTCGTTCGCCAATGTACCAACTGCTAGTTCTTTAGCAAACAGCCCCACGTCCTGGCTCATAACCTCATCACCAATACCACACTCATGGCCGTTTGCATGCTGGGACCTAAACATGATAGGGCACTTAACAACTGTGCCAGGAGGTTTCACACACGTGTTGGTGGCTATCGACAAGTTTACCAATTAGATCGAGTACAAGCCTATCGCAACGCTCTCTGCAGATCGAGTGGTTACCTTCATCTGCGATATCCTACACCATTTTGGCTTCCCAAACACCATCATTACAGATCTGGGATCCAATTTCCACTCACATCAGTTCTAGGATTTCTATGAATGCAGTTCCACTGAAGTCAAATACGTTTCAGTGGCTCACCCACGGGCCAACGACCAGGTTGAGTGCGCCAACGGCTTGATTCTTGATGGATTGAAGAAAAGATTCTATGACGAGAACAACATAAAGGGTGGCAAGTGGATCGATGAGATCTCAGCAGTAGTCTGGGGGCTTCGCACACAACCAAGCAAAGCCACAGGACAATCACCTTTCTTTCTCGTATATGGGTCTAAAGCTATATTACCAGCTGACGTGATGTGGAAGTCTCCTCGACTAGAAATGTTTGAAGAAGGCGAGACTGGCACCGCAAGACATCTCGAGCTCGACTCAGCTGAGGAAATCAGATGCAACATCTTGTTCCAGTCGGCCCGCTACTTACAAGGAGTCTGTCATTACTACGACCGGAACGTCCAATGATGCTCTTTCAATGTTGGAGATATGGTTCTTCGACGAATCCAGAATGACATCGGGTTACACAAGCTTAACTCGCGAGGAAAGGGCCTTTCGTTGTCCACAAGGTTACAGACCCTGTATCATATCGCTTACAGTACCCTGATGGCCAGAAGGTTCCTAATTCCTGGAATATCGAGCATCTATGCCGTTTTCATCCTTGATCAACCAGGACATTCTCTATTGGTGCATGGAGATTAAAACTTCCAGTACAACTCCATTTCAACGGTTTACGACTGGTCTTACACGCAAGTTTGCTGAAGGGGCCTTGTTCCCATACTTCCAGTAACAGATTACTAGTTTCCGACTAGTTTCCTATGTTACTGAAGGAGCCTCGCGCTCATACTTCCATTATAACTCCGTTTTACCGGTTTACGACTGGTCTTACACGCAAGTTTGCTGAAGGAGCCTCGCTCTCATACTTCCAGTAACATATTACTAGTTTCCGACTAGTATCCTATGTTACTGAAGGGGTCTCGCGCTCATACTTCCAGTATAACTCCATTTTGCCGGTTTACGACTGGTCTTACGCGCAAGTTTGCTGAAGGGGCCTCGCTCCCATATCTCCAGTAACAGACTACTAGTTTCCGACTAGTACACTATATTACTGAAGGGTCCTCGGTCCCATGGCAAGGGGCTTACTAGTTTACGACCAGTTCTACACCTGTTTGACTACTTTGACTACTCGTCTCACCTACAACTCTAGTTAGGATCGACTTCGACTAAATGGCTTCATCGATGCTTGGGCTTGGGGGCTGGCGCCACCGACTGCTAGGTATATTCTATGCTATTCATCTGGCTCCTTGGCTCAGGGCTTGACGTGATAAGGCACTCAGTGTGCTTCCAGGGACATCTCTCTTGCTTTAACGCTGGACAATGTAAAACTACTCGAAAATATCTGATTCAAGAGGCTTTTTAAGATTTATCTTGGGTAGATGATTATTTCAGGGATTTCAATTATTTCAGGGATTTTATTCTGAAATAAGGGGTTTTTCAGATTATCCCAGAGGCCTTATTTAGTCATTGATTCAATGAATAAAGACTGATTTGAGAGGTAATTTTGGAGGGTTTGTTGGAGAAGTTATTTGTTTAACCATTTTTTAGGTAATTTATCCCGAAACAAGAGGTTTTCAAAAGTACTGAACCGATTTGCCAATATTCACCATCAAATCTTTACCGTCATATATTGCATGCCACGATTCTTTGGATCCTTTATTCCAAACCTTGGGGATTTGGATTCAAGACTCGGGGGCTGCGGGACACGTGTCATTGGCGACTTATTTTTCAAATCTGTTGGAAGATAAGGATAGAAGACTCAAGATTAATTGATCGTCAGCCTGATTCTACGAGTCAACCTAAGACTCAGGTGCTACTCCATATGGAGTGCGAGTTTAATCGCACCCCATATAAAAAAAACTTAACAACTACTCAGGGCATGAGCACCTCATAGTCTCGATGCAGCCAAGGAAATACTCGGAAGACACCGGAAGATGGACTTCGGGAGGGCTTGAAGATGCCTTCAGAAGTACTCGGAAGCCTGCAGTACTCAACTACGAAGAGCTTGGGGCTTGTCAGACCCGGGCACACGGGACTGTGCACGTGGCGTACTTTTCTAAGGATACGGGATGGGACATGGCCCATACCCTACATCTGTTGTAACTACTTGTAGTGTAGTAGGACTACTCATGCAGTAGTAAAACTAGTCGGATACAGTAGGGAACTATCAGAAAAGTACTCAGGTAGGACTGTAGGGACTGTACCCGACTAGTACTTCTATGTAAACCTGTCCCCCCAGACTATACAGGGGCGGACTGGGACCCCCTCCAAACAGGGAATCACCCCGGAGATCACCCGGTCACCACCTAAGAAAATACAAACCACATAGGATGTAGGGTATTACACTCTCGGCGGTCCGAATCTGTCTAAACCTCGGGTGTATCCCTCGGTGGGCGTGGTGGTAAAACACCGACAATACCAGTCGTAAACCAGTAAAACAGAGTTATACGGAAAGTATTGATCTCCAGGTGTCGACAGAAGATGTCTTGCTTGATTAAGGATGAATACGGCGCGGATGCTCGATATTCCAGGAATTAGGAACCTCCTGGCCATCAGGGCACTGTAAGCGATACGACCCAGGTCCTGTTGAAGCGTCCCCCCATCAGGGAAGACTTAAAAGTGTTGCTTTATCAGTCCCAGGAGGCTGATAACACTTTTATTACATCAGATGGTACATCACCGTACTACTCTACGCGGTAATGGGCAGTGAAGCGCCACTATCGCGAGGATTACAACCAGAACCCACACAACTACACTAGCTACGAACAAAGGATCATCAGAGTCTTGCGCCATGCGGAATCCAACGGTGGCCTCAACCACAGGCAAGACTGGGTGCAGGACGAAACCCTACTCGTTGTCTTCGGGAACGTAGTCTGGGTCTTCCACTGTAAAAGTAAGAAGGGGTGAGTACAAACGTACTCAGCAAGTCCAATCACACCCACGGAGAGGGGTATAATAGAATTTAATGCACAGGATAATTCAAGGATAAGGTTACGGTTCATTTGCGGAAAACACAGTTATATGCAGGGGTTCGTTTTAAAAGCACTTTTCAAAACAGGTTTTTCTTATACCAAGGAGCACGCAGTATTGATCCACACAGGATCCAGGTTTTAAACTGCTACCGGACTCCCCGTCCGCCGTAGCACACGGCACAACTGCCGGACACTTTCCAAATAACTCACACCAGCCCAATCATTCCCAAGAGAAACACTAGTTATGTGACCACACCATAACTTGCCCAATACCGTGGGCACGGCTATTCGAATAGATCTTCAACTCTGCAGAGGTGTGCAACTTTACCCACAGGTGGGGTACCACAGCACGAACACCTTAGCGCCGGTGCAGATCCCAGCAAAGCCATTACCCACCTTAGCTAGACCCGACTAGCCACCACGGGATCCATCAAGGGGTCATTCGACCTATCACCGAGGTTTAACCGGGGCATAAGTCACACAGAGCTTATCCCGTCTCCTTGATCACCCGTTGCTCTCAGCTCTCCTGATGGCTATCAGGCTAACTAGTGGGATTTATGCTAAGCCGTTGCCCATACAACGGTCAAGTGGTTTGCACGACAGGAAGCTAGGTGAGATGTCACATCAACTCGGTCCTTAGGGGTGACAGGACGGATATCTCCCTTCCTCGCTCAACCATACAGGTATGAGCACACCAACGGCAATTCACACAGAAATGCCATCCATCCCGTCTAACTCGTCTTTCAAAACCACATTGTATCCCTTCCCACACACACACCTTTTCTTTATAAAAATCAGGTGGTCAAGGTAGGGTTATCTCAAACAAGGGTGGCTATCCTACCATGTTTTCATCACACAAAACCATGCAATTTTATAAAATAGGCCACTGGGTTGTGTTTATAAAAACTAGGACAGAAACATGCATCAAAGGGCGGAATTGAACTTGCCATCGTCAAACCCTTGCGGGAAGTCCTGATCGAAGCACTGTCCTTCGGGTTCGGGGTCGCAGAACTGGTCCTCAGTTGCTTGGTCGCGGTCGGGAACCTCGTCGTTCACTCCGTGTCCTACGACGCAAACAAACAGACACACAATCAAGCGAAAGAACTAAAAGCTTTTATCGTTGGGCTTGAATCGGAAATAATTTAGTTACGGAGGTCGGGGCAATATCTCTGGATGGTTTCTTAATGGCATGGCTAAAACTATACTAGAAAGGGCGTGGTAAAGTTTCGGGTCAATCGGAGGTCGTTTCACACATAAAATGACGCGCTAAAGCGGGTTTTAGGGCTTAAACGGGGGTCCAGGGGCCTATTCACAATTATCTAAGGAGGGTAGGGGCTTATTTGCGAATACTAGAAATATTCAGGGCATACTAACGGGTGTCGAGTGTAATTAGGTTTACGTGGTGAGGGGGGCTTGGTTTGAAATATTAAAAAGAGCGGGTTCCTTTTGTAAAAAGGGGTGGATATGTGTGTTAGAGTGAGGGGGGGGGCTTCTTTGGAAAAACAGGAAAGGGGGAGGGGCTTTTGGGCAACAACCCCCTTTCTTACTCCTCTTGCCAGAGGAAAACAGAGGGGGGGAGGGAGCTCGGCGCCGGCCCCAATCCGGCGGCCTAGGGCTCGGGGCGGCTCGGGAGAGAGGGGAAAAGAGAGAGGGGGTCACGGGAAACTAGTTCCCGGCCTCACCTCGGCTTGGGACGCGGTGAGGGAGCGGGTCCACGGGGAGGGGCGGCGGCGGTGCGGGAGCACGGCGGGGGCGGTGCTAGGGCGGTGGAGGCGAGGGGCTAGGCGTCGTAGCAGGTTGTGGGGGGTGCCGGGGTACCCCTCGGCCCCTTTTATAGGTGGCCGGGGCATCGGGGCGGCGAGCTCGGCCGGCGGCGGTCGCGGGCGGACATTAATGGAGTTTGGCTGCCCGCGGCCGTCGTGACGCGGCTTGGTGGCGGGGCGCAGGCGCCGAGGCACGTGGGGGGGTGCTGTGCCGGCACAGCGGCGCGCGCGCGGCGGAGCGGGCAGCGACGGGCGGCGCGGCACGCGCGGCACAGCGCGCGCGGGGCGTGGCGTGGCGCAGCGGGCGGCGCGGCACGCGCGGCACAGCGCGCGCGGGGGAGTGGCGTGGCGCAGCGGGTGGCGCGGCGAAGCGCGGGCCCAAGCGGGGCGCGCGCGCAGGCACGGTGCGGGCGGCGAGGCCGGGGCAGCGCAGCGATGGGCGGCGCGTCGCCACGGCTCGGCCGTGCGCGCGGGGCGACGGGCGGCACGGCGGGCGGCGCGGCACGCGATGCACGCTCGTGCGCGCACGTGGGCGCGGGCAGGCGGCGTGGCGCGGGCCAGGGGGGCGGCCGGTGCTTAGGAGCTGGGCGGCGCTAGGGAGCAGGGAAGAGGAGGGGGAAACAGGGAGGAGAGGAGGGAAGGAAGGAAAAGAGGAAGGGGAAAAGAAGAAGAGAAAAGGGGAAAAAGAAAAGAAAAAGGGAAAAGAAATGGGAGAGAGAAGGAAAAGGAGAGAGAGGGGGAAAGGGGCGCGTCGGCGCCGGTCGCGGCGGCGACCGCGGCCGGTCGGCCACGCGCGCGCGGGGATTCGCGCGCGGCACAAGGAGCGCCGGCGCTAATTACGGCAGCGGTCGCGGCCGGTCGGCCACGCGCGCGGTATTCGCGCGAAGGGAGTCGCGTCTGCGTTAATTACGGCGGACGGTCGCGCGTGGGCGGCGATGCGGAACGGAACAGCACTCCGGTTAGGGTTAGGGTTTTGACGTCGAACAGTTTTTTACGAATTACTCAAGCGCATGATTTTATTAAGTAAATTTTCAGGGCGTCACACGTGTAAACTTGTGCAAGATAAAAGGCGCCTTCCATCACGAGCTTAAGCTTGTGTAACCCGGTGTCATCCTGCATTCGTCGAAGAACCATATCTCCAACATTGAAAGAGTGTCGTTGAACGTTCCGATCGTGGTAACGACAGACTCCTTGTAAATAGCGGGCCAACTGGAGCAAGACGTTGCATCTGGTTTCCTCAGCTGAGTCGAGCTCGAGATGTCTCGCAGTGTCAGCCTCGCCCTCTTCAAACATCTCCAGTCGAGGAGACTTCCACATCACATCAGTTGGTAATATAGCTTCAGACCCGTATACGAGGAAGGTGACTGTCCTATGGCTTTGCTTGGTTATGTGCGAAGCCCCCAGATAACTGATGAGATTACATCGATTCATTTGCCGCCCTTTTTGCTATCCTCGTCGTAGAGTCTTTTCTTCAAGCTATCAAGAATCAAGCCATTGGCACGCTCAACCTGGCCGTTGGCCAGCGAGTGAGCCACTGAAACGTACTTGACTTCAATGTAACTACGCTCACAGAAATCCCAGAACTGATGCAAGTGGAAATTGGATCCCAGGTCCGTAATGATAGTGTTAGGGAAGCCAAAACGGTGCAAGATGTCACAGATGAAGGTAACCACTCGATCTGCAGAGAGCGTTGTGATTGGCTTGTACTCGATCCACTTGGTAAATTTGTCGATAGCCACCAACACGTGAGTAAAACCACCTGGCGCGGTGGTCAGAGGCCCTATCATGTCCAGGTTCTAGCATGCAAATGGCCATGAAGGTGGTATGGTAATGAGGTTGTGAGCCGGGATATGGGGCTGTTTGCTAAATAACTGACAGTTTGTGCACCGGCGAATGAGCGCTTCGGCGTCTGCAAAAACAGTCGATTAGTAGAAACCAGATCTAAAAGCCTTGCCAACTAGTGTGCGAGAAGCAGCGTGGTTCCCGTACACCCCTACTCTGTGCGGACACACTTCATGAGTACGCCAGACGCTGATCCACGCTTGTACATGTTACCCCCGACTAGAATGTACCCTTTACTGCGCCTTAAGATGCGTGTAGTCTCAACGCTTTTTGGGTCGATGCCGGGGGGTAGTTTGTGTTCCTGGATGTAGTCGATGAAGGTCACCCTCCAGTCGACCTCGATCATCAAGACCCCTCGGTCGGGTACCTTTGGACCCTAAACGATAGAACTTGAGTCTGGTGCCTTGATGGAAGGGTGATTCAACTTGTGAGCGAAAACTCCCGATGGGATGTTAGCTCGATCAGAACCCAGTTTTGAGAGCACATCTGCTCCCACGTTGTTGTCGCAAATCATATGGTGGATTTCCAACCCCGAGAACTTGTTCTCAAGCTTGCATATCTCCGCAACGTACGCGTCCATTGTGTCCTTGTTGACGTCCCACTCTTTGTTGACTTGTTGGACCACCAGTAAAGAGTCACCATAGACAAGCAGTCGCTTGATGCCCAGAGAGACTGCCAGGCGTAGCCTGTGCAATAATACCTCATACTCGGCTTCGTTGTTAGAGACCTCAAATAGTATTTGGAACATGTACTTGAGTTGTTCTCCTCCCGAAATGATGAAAAGTACTCCAGTGCCACCGCCACCGAGCTTGAGTGAACCATCGAAGTACATGACCTAATGCTCTAATTGGTTGGCTGGGGATTCCACTTGGTTTTCTCGCCACTAAGCCATGAAATAGATTGGTGCCTGCGACTTGATGGCCGCCCGGGGCTTGAAGTCGAGGGTGAGAGCCCCCAGTTCCACTGCCCAATAGGAGATACGCCCGGCGGCGTCCCGATTGTGGAGGATATCCGCCAATGGGAAGTCGGTGACCACCAAGATGTTGTATGCATCGAAATAATGGTGAAGCTTCCAAGAGGTGATGAGTATACCGTAGCGTAGTTTCTGAATTGTTAGGTAACGAATCTTGGATTCAGAAAGGACTTCGCTGATGTAGACTGGCCGTTGCACACCGAAGGTAGTGGCCTTCCTCCTGGCGCTCCACCATTACTGACGACGTGAGTAGTTGCGGTGATGTAGAGTAGTAGGTTCTCGCCTGGTTGGGGAGCCGCCTCTGATCAAAGCAGTCTTGGACAAGTCGCCTTCTTGCAGTTGGATGGCCTTGATGCCGACGTCGCTGGGGTTGGGTTTAACCCTCAACTGGCTAGGCCTCTTGCTGGAGATCTCCATCTCTGAATTGGTGAGTTTTTGCGTGGCTGCAAGTACTTCTGCAGAAGGTTCTAGCACCGTGATGTCGTGGCGTACTCAATCGTCTCCTGGTCACAATCGTACGATTTGTTCAGGTCACCACGGAGCATGAGTACGCCTATCTTGCCTAGCATCTTGAGTAGCAGGTAGACGTAGTGGGGCACTGCCATGAACTTGGCCAATGCCGGTCTGCCGAGGATGGCATGGTATGACGACTCGAAGTCAGCCACCTCGAACTTGATGTACTCGATGCGGTAGTTGTCCTTCATCCCAAAGGTAATTGGCAGGACCACTAAGCCGAGTGGTATAGCCGCGTTTCCCGGGACAATGCTATAGAACGGAGCTTTGCTAGTGGTGAGCATCTTGGAGATGTCCAGGTCCATCTTCTACAGAGTACTCGCAAAAAGAAGATTGAGGCCTCTCCCGCCATCGATG
This sequence comes from Panicum hallii, assembly GCF_002211085.1. Taxonomy (NCBI): domain Eukaryota; kingdom Viridiplantae; phylum Streptophyta; class Magnoliopsida; order Poales; family Poaceae; genus Panicum; species Panicum hallii. The sequence continues at coordinate 61,308,162 of NC_038044.1, read as the reverse complement.
AGTACTCGGGTCAGCTGTGAGCCCGCCACGACAGGATCTAGGACGAGCGGGAATTTTTCCGGCTCGGAGAAGCTGGTCCATTGATCATCCCTAGAGAAGAAGATCCAGACCTCGCTGTATCTCAGAGGCTTTTGCATGGCCGGCTCTACAGAGAGGATTTCGCGTAGGGTCAACTTCTGCGAACGCTTGGACGGGAATCCGCCGTCTCCGCCGAAGATGACGTTGACGACATTCTTCGGGTCCTGGAAATCCTGAGCCCCCGACTTGTCATCCTCATCGTTGTCATCCTCCTGGTCCTTTCGCTTTCCTGCTTGGGGAAGGGGTGGGGCATTGAGTGACTTGCGGAGGCTGACGCACTCGAAGAGTGTGTGTCGTGACTTCAAGTGCATCGGGCATTGTTTGTGCAAGACTTTCTCAAATTGTGAGTCATTGTTCCCCGACTTCTTGCCACGCGGATTGCACTCAACAGCCGCGACTTCTTGGTCTGGCTTGCGCTTTCGGGGGTTCCCCGAGTGCTTCCGCTGGCCCTTGTCAAAGTGGCTATTGCCGTTGCCCTGCTTGTCGCTATGGCGCTTGGGGAAGCGGCCGTTCTCCTCATCCTCCTGATCAGCCCACCGTGCCATCATGTCACATAGCTCCACGGCGGTAGTCGGGCGGTTGCGTCCGAAGTTGTGGTACGTGTGCTTCGAGAAAAGCCCATTCTAGAAGCAGCGGATGACATCCTCGTTGGTGATGTTGGTGATGGTGGTGCGCATCTCGAAGAAACACCGGGTGTAGGACCTCAGGGTCTCGTTCATCTCTTGCTTGACCTAGGACAGATCATGGCGAGTGCCTGCTCTGATCAAGGATCCTTGGAAGTTATTGATGAAGTCCAGCTTGAGGTCCTCCCAGGAGTCGATGGAGTTTGGCTTGAGGCTTTCAAGTCAAGCGAGGGGTGCGGATTCCAAAGCTACCAGGAAGTAGAGAGCTTTGGTGGAGTTGGATCTCCCTGAAACCTCGACGGCAACGGAGTGGCATCGAATCCACTAGCGCGGGTCCTGCTTGCCATCGTACTTGGGGATTCCGACTGGTTTAAACTCCTTGGGATAGGATTTTCAGTGATGTTGGAGGTGAAGGTGGTGAAGCGGTCGTTGTCGTCATCGTGGTACCTATCAGGACAGTCCCTTCTCCTTGCTTCGATAATACGGCGCGCATTGCGGCCGTCATTGATCTTGTACCTGTGGTCGATCGTGGGAGCATCGTGAAGGCTAACCTCGAGTGGTGCTTGGCCTTGAGGCCATGCGCCATGCTGGTTGCGGGGTTGGCGAGTGGATTGTTGTACTTCTTGTTTGGCGTTGCCACGCGCGGACTGGTGGCCCTCGTTGCGCTGGCGACTATCGTTCCTTCGGTTCTCGGGGCCTCCTTTGAGGGTGCGACTGATCAGTGTAGTGTCACCATGGCGCTCGGACCTCGAGGGCAAGTTCCGAGTGGAAGACATTGGATGTTGTCCATCGAGTTGCACGAGCGCGCACTGGGTTCGATATTGCAGCCTTTGAATCTGGGGGTTAGGTGGTAATTGTTGGGCTAGGATCGCTGCTTCTACAATGGCGCCAATCGATCCACGATACTCCCGATCCACGGCTGCTGCGAAAGCATTATTGAGGTTCCTTTGGTACATTGGATTGCGAGTGCGATTTTCCATGTTCCGCCTAAGCTGGGCGCGCTTGGCGTTCTTCAACTGTCAGGTCCTTCGATGCTCCTCATTCTCATCCTGGGGGGCGTCTGCCGTGGGCTCATCGGCGGACATGTCTGCGAGTTGTTCGTCGTCGTACTCGGGACCCAGCTCGTCGTCGTCCGCGTTGCAAAGGGAGGCCATGTAGACTTGACGATCCGACGAGTTGTCAGCCGTGTGGCTGTGCTCAAGTAGCTCTATGCTACCGTCTCCCTCTTCCGCGATAGGAGAGAGAGGTTCGCCCTCTTGGAAAGGCAATTCCTGCGTGAAGGCCACAAGGCGGGAGTCATAGTCGAATAGTTTAGAGGGCTCTAAGCCCTTCCAATACACGAAATGGCCTTGTGGCGTAGATATTATGGTTAAACCCAAATGATTGCCCAAAAACGATTCGAGGTAGTCATCGGATTGCGAGTGGTTTTCAAGAGCGGGGTCCCCCGATGGGTGGTGGCTCCCTCATCTCTGAGTCCTCCTCGGCTCTGGCTTGAAGGTGTAGTACTAAATAACGAGTACTCTTCGTTGGAGTCCGGAGTAGCTATCGAAAACGGGGCCCCCCGGCAAGCGGTGGCTCCCACGTCCTTGAGCTTAAGCAGCAGATCTAAGTCCTCCTCCAAGTCAGAGAGGAACTTAGATTGTGTGCTCCCCTCAAATCGGTTTGAGTCCGATCCGACTAGTTCTGGTGCATCACGAGTGGAAGTAGCGTCGAAAACGAACATCTTTTCGATCTGCAGGACCAAATCGGGGAGCAACAACTCGTCGAGGTTGTCGATGAACTTGTCGAGGTCGCTGCTTTGAGTTGATGTAGAGGCCTCCGGCTTCCTGGAGTCGGCTAGATGGCTGTTGAAGCCACCCAAACCGTTGGTGACGTAGATCTAGGAGCCAAAGATGAAAGTTGTGCCCTCATCGAGCATGGCGCTGGTGAAGTTGAAGGACACCATCGAGTTCTCCGGTGGATGCTCGATGAACACCCCTACTTAGCGCGCCAACTGTTGGTGTTTTACCGTCATGCCCACCGAGGGATACCCCGAGGTGGTGAGTTTGTAGGTAAGGTGCTGCCGAGATCAAGAACTTAAATATGCAAGGAACACAAAGTTTAGACATATTCGAACCGCTGAGAGCGTAATACCCTACGTCCTGTGTGTGGTTTGTATTGCCTTAGGTGGTGATCGGATGATCTCCTGTTCGGAGGGGGTCCCTGTCCGCCCTTACATAGTGTGGGGGATAGGGTTATATGGAAGTACTAGTCGGATACAAGCCCAGAAGTCCTACCCGAGTACTTTTTAGGTAGTTTCCTACTGTGTCCGACTAGCTGTACTACTGTTTGAATAGTCCTACTACACTACAAGTAGTTACAACAGATGTAGGGCGTGAGCCATATCCAATCCCTTATCCTAGAAAATATATACTATATGCACAGTCCTATAGGCGCGGGTCTGACACATGTCCCCCTGGACTATATAAGGTTGGGCAGGGATCCCCTCCAAAGCATAACCACCATAAGATAATATAAACCACTATACATGACGTAGGTTATTACGCACATCGCAAACCGAATCTGTCTAAACCTTGTGTTGCTTGCACTTTCGAGTTCCTGGTCTCGGCAACACCCTGCCTACAAATCTACTACCTTAGGTTATCCCTAGGTAGGCTTGCCGGTAAAATACCGATAATATGTTCACTGCTTAGATCTACTCACGTGGAGTCCATCAAAATTGAATTTTCTATTTTATAATTTACTATAATTTTTCAAAGATTCAACCAAAATAAATATAAAGAAAAAAGAGAAAAACCACATAGAGAAAACTGAGAGAAAACCGCCTGGGAGGTCACATATCCGGTATCATGAGCCTGAAAAATCCAATCGGACAGTTTTATTATTTAGGGAGAAAATACGGACTCGGCTCGAAGTCCAGGAAGATACACGGAACTTTTTCCTTAAAAATATGGTCTGTGGCCCATAGGCTCCAGGCCATTGCTGTTCTCCATGGTTGCGACAATTCTCGGCCCATGAATGTATTGGAGCGGACGTCATGATATTTTTTGATCAGCAGCAGCTGAGCAGACTCTGCTTCCTCTAGTTCTCCACTTGTACCACACCAACGGGTGCTAACAGCAACGCTTCTCTGTATCAAAGAGGGCTCTGACTGAGTTTCGATAAAAAAGAGAGGGTTTGGCATGATTCTTACGGCTCGTTTGGTTGGGGGTAATTGATGCGAGGAAATGGGAATTTAGAAGTATGAGATTAAAATTCTATTATTTGTTTCGTGTGAAAAGGTGTTCACTGGGAGTAGGGAAAGAAAGTTTAGAGAGTTAATTCCCACCGATCTCTTCCCATGGGAGGGATGGGAATTGGGAGGGAATTCTACTTTAAGATGAAAACAAATAATCTTAACCGTTTATCATAATTTATGATTAATTTCCCACGTCAAAACCCACGTACCAAACAGAGGGTATGAATTCCCTCTCCAACTCCCTCATTTAATTCCATCCACGAATCAAACAAGGGATTGAGACTAAAAAACAAACTAAATAAACTCCCAAGTGAATTCCCTCCATCAAGTCCCACAATTTCTACCATTTCTATACCTCTTTCTATTCAGTTGCTAAACGCATTAGGACAAATTGGTTCCAAATTTGTGGAGATGCGTCGACCCAAACCCTATTCATTCATAGTCAGCTGTGTAGATACTGCTTATGTCCCAACGTCGCATTTGCATCTCCCGACTGAAATCTCCGATAGAGTTTTTTTTTTATGGAACAGGAGGGGGAGTCCCCCTACCGAGTATATTAATAAGGAAGCGGTTACAAAAAATTACAAAGATTTAGCTGTTGCTAAAGTTTTCTAGCCATATTGACAGAATTTTGGCCATGTTATGCCAAAATGCATTCCATTGGCTGCTCACAAGAGGTTTTTTATGGTGCACGATACCCACAGTCATAAAAAGTTCCTGGATCGAGTAACGTGGAACGTGGTACGTTGTTTTAGAGTGATTTTAATACTATTGGAAAAAAAATGTACCCGTGTTCCCGGCATGGGAATGACGTTCCCGGAATGAGGAACATGGCACTGTACCACGTTCCGGTGACTGACGATACCACCACTTAGTGGTATATAGTGTAGTTCATCGACCGACTTAGACTTTACGAGTGCTAAGTAATAACCTTGTCTTCCAATGGGCTGGATTTTGGAGGCTCACGCAGCAGCAAAATACTCCCGAACAAAAGGGTGATCCATCAACTGAGCTGCAGTGCTGCGAGATCTTGGGTCACGTCGCAAGCACTGCCTCAAGAATTCTTTCCCTTCCTCCGAAAGACCCTCTGGGATTTCAGGTGTATCATCAGAGTTTGCAGCCCTAAACATTCCTGCTATCTGAAAGACAGGGTTGGAGAAGATCGACTCAGCATCATCCATTACGGTTATCTTTTAAATACACCTGCTAACTGAAAGCATACCGGATTATGGCATGGTTCCCCGTGTCTACAATGTTCATGCCAAGGATGTTCTCCCGTTGCCATTTCAATAACAGTACATCCCAAACTCCAGATGTCCACCAATAGATTGTAACCGCTTCCACTGAATTTACTCTTTATAACCTGCACAATGATGAGAGAATTTTATTCAGGAACATCCAGTAGGTTATGACAAATAAGGGAATAAAGTTTACAGTTGACAAACAGCTCACTTCAGGAGCCATCCAGAATGAAGTCCCTTTGTCAGAGTGTATTGCAGCCTCATAAGATATCTGTTTCAACATAAGTAACGAAATGTACGTGTTTGAAAAAGAAATCAAAATATTCTAATAAACGAAAAAAAATAGTATTTAAACAATAAGATATCAAAACAAGGACCAAATTCTGTGGCTCTGCATGTTCTTTCTAATGGTGACCACCAAAAGAAACACAAACTTATTATAAGTATATATTCCTCAATGTTTCGGTTTTTAAGCTAGATCCTTCGTCTGGGCATGCACAACAAAGCGCGGGCAAAGGATGAGTAGGTGAAATGACAATTCTATGGAAAAGCGCTGCAGTCCTGTGCTCCTGTGTTTAAGTCTTCCATAAAAGAAAACTACAATGATCCTACAACCGAGCTGTTAATTAACTTAGCTGCATTCATGTAGTACTCTTTTTCGAAAGCACAAAGCACTACTCATTGTAATCTCTTCAAGGATTCACCAGCTAAACTGCACTTTAGGATAATGGAAAGCTACAAACCAGGAGAGAAAGGGATGGAAAGAAAAAACTGCATACTTTCTTAGCCAAGCCAAAGTCAGCAAGTTTGACTTCACCATTAGGGCCCACAAGTATGTTTCCTCCTTTTATATCTCTGCAAAGAAAAGTACTAGTATGAAGTGATTATTGCATTTTGTACTAAATATGGAATAAGCAAACAGTTTTATACAATGCATATTACAACCTGTGGGCAATTTCCATGGCATGCAAGTAGGCAAGACCAGAGAGAATCTGCGCAGTGCAATGGCGAATCGTATTTTCTTTAAAAGGGCCATCTTTAAGTAACTTATGGATTGAACCCTTAGGCATATATTCCATATAAATTGAAAGAATGCCATCAGTCTGTACAGAAACATGCACAATTAGAAAGCCCAAGCAGGTCAACAACTGTATAATGTAACTCCAAAACAATTGATAACTGAACAGTAAAGTAAAATCAGAAAACTAACTCTTCATGAAGGATAATGCAAAATAAGCACAACCAAAATGCGAGTCAAGAACAACAGAATTTTTTAATCAAACATAGAGGCACCACTTACCCCTCTTTGTTACATGCATGCCCTCCGTACTACCAAAAGATGCTGCACTATCACAATATTCTACTTATATCTGTAACTTTCAAGTGGAAATAATATCATTGCTAAATGCTAATACCCTCCAAATTGTTGAATCAAAATCCAGCATTAATCACAATGTGCAGTTATGTGCTTTGGAGGGCAGGATTTTGCCGCTCCACATTTATATAATACCAGCTATATAATTTTTATGGCTTCATAATTAACTGTTAACAATGTGCCCAACACATAAATGGCCTTACCAGACCACAAAATGGATCCTATTAAACCGTATACACTGAACAAATTGCATGATAGGGAAAAACAGGTACAGGAACTACATGGCTGCACAGAGACAAATGCAATGCATTCACTTATGAAATTGAACTTACCAGATTACTTCCATAGTATTGCACAATGTTTGGGTGTGAAAATTGATTAAGAATATTTATTTCCTGTCAATACAAAAAAAAATCATGTTGATCAGTCAGTCAAACAAGAGATACAAATATTGTGATATTCATTAAACGCCGGCTACTAAGCCAACTAAAATGGATAACAAATACCCAATATAATTTTTCGATCTGTTCCTTTGAGTCTGGATCAGGTATTCGTATTTCCTTTATCGCACAAAAGAACCCACGTTCCCTGCATTACGAACTGAAAAAGTTATGCATGTTTCTAAACTTGGTTCCAAGGACAAGTAATACATACCAACAATATGGTAACTTGAAGGATGATTAATCGAACGGACGTGCGTTCAGAGGACATTCCTTTAATCCATGAGGACTTTTTCGATGAAGGAAAGCAACAAGCCAATGATACACATGTAGCCATTACAAAGAAATAAAAGATGCAGAAAGATTAACATGCAGTATGCACAAAGCAAAACTGAATGTCAACATAAGACTAACAGTCCTGACAGTGAAATTTGGCTGCACTTACCACTACTCATTCATCATGAATAGAGAGGCTCTAGAATCTAGAAACAGGCCGATGTACATCCACAAATAGGCGAAGAATATAAAGAACTAAAGCTTCTCAAAAGCCAAAAGCACCCATAAGCGTAAGAATTACATGCATACTTAAACTTCATTGCCAGCTCCCTAAGCCCATGCAAAAATATGAACATTTATGTGCACCACCGTATATATCATCTGGTGTATAAGCTTGGAATGTGGCTCTAATAAATCAATTTCCACACAGGGGCACTATTTTTTTTTATGGTAGGAAAACAGAAGGGATCATGCTGTACCTGTAAGAAGCGAGGTAAACCTGTCCAAATGAACCACTCCCTATCCATTTCTCTTTCTTCCACTGTGACCAACGAACCAAAGATGGATGCTCAGCCACATAATAGTGTGCGGACAAAAGGTATATGGACCCGGATATGAACAGGATAGTAGACAGAAACATCCACATATTGCCTGAAGACATGGGTTTCAGCAGCATGATTACATGCGAATTCTGAGAGCATGGCATACTCGGTAAATCATGACACAAGATGATTAAGTATTAGACTATTACTACATAATTACCGACTCCTTTGAGACGATCAAAATGAAGCATCGCGGTGGAAGGGCACATAAGAAGAATGGAGATGACGGATGCGAGACGGACATCCCTTGGTCGCTTGCTCTTCGTCCGGAACTGATAAGCAGCAACAGAAAATAAGCACAAAACAGAAGATTCACGAGACGACGAGACTAGCGCTAAAGCGACCACTACGCGAGCTGAATCCGGCGCGCAAGCTTACCCCGCTCCAGATCCCGCAGCAGGATCCGTGGCGGGTGTTGGAGTGGTGATTAGAGGGAAAATCTTCTTCGAGGGCGAACCCCCTAGGTACCAACGTCAGTCATGGTGCCAGAATGATAGGAGGAAGAAGGAAGAAGGTGGAGCTGACCTTAAGGGAGAAGAAGATGCGCGACACCACCGCCGCCGCCGCCATCGCCACATCCATTCCCGACAATCAACGTATCCCCTTTCTTCCTCGCTCCCTCTGTCCTCGCTTCACTGCTTCAGGACTTCGTCGGCTTGGTTCAGCTTCAGGACCTCGTCGCTCCCTCCATTTTCTTAACTTTGACACGGTCCTCCTATCGGTGGCGGCATTGTATCCGCTGCGCATGGTCAGAAAGTGCTCAAATGCGCACATTGCTATCCCGCCGTCCAACTCCCATCCAAAGGTGCGAGCCGTTTTTTCGTTTTAGCCCTCCCGCACACAGGGACCGAACCAAAACTCTGGGGCTTCTCGTCTGCGGTCATTCGTTGCTCAGATGCGCACATTAAAACTCACGCGTCCATCTCTCATCCAAGGGTGGGTTACGTTTTTTTATCTTCCCCCTCCCGCACATAGGACTTGGGTGTATAGTTCATTTTATTCTCCAATCGATAGCCCCCAATCGGACGAGGAGGGCAGGCAGCCGGGCGAGCACGTGCGGCGCGGCGGCGGGCCAGGCTCGGCGCGGCGGCGGGCCAGCACGCGCGGCGTGGCGGCGGGCCAGGCTCGGCGCGGCGGCGGGCCAGCACGCGCGGCGGCGGGCCAGCTCGGCGCGGCAGCGGGCCAGCTTGACTTACATTGTCATTTTAGTTCCTGACTATTTGTTTCTAAACTTGAAACTTGAAAGCTTGGTTCCTATTGTACTGCAAGTTAAAGGTTCTGTTGGTACAACATTAACGGAATCCGTTGATCTGGTCTGATCCAGTTCTTTGATATTTTACTGATTTGAACTGAATCAGCACGTCGTGGTCTTTATGGGACTTATCCATTCTTGTTAGATACCTGAAAATTTCTTCACTGGTCTTAAACGAGTCACATATAATAGCATTCCATTTCAATTCCTTCTCGAAATCTGCAGGGTTTTGCAGGTTTTAGAATTTTCCTGTAGCCAATCCTCACATTTATCTGCATTTGGCCGTCTTGATGAAGAGTAAAACATGATATCAAAAGTATTATTTTAGCTGTTCTGCCTTTCATTGGCAAATGGAGTTCCAGCAACTCAAGAATCTGTACTTTTTCAAGGTGAAATTTCTGCAACTTGATCTGGATAAGAAAAGGAATTAGCTTGCAGAGATTCTGCCTGGTGTAATTCTGTACTGTGCAGTACTGCATCTTGCATTGCAGCTAGTAGGCTATACTACTAATTTACAAAACAACTAAAGCAATCAAGTAAAGAACCTGTTACAGAATGCCAGCCTGCTGGGTGCTGGCTGTGTGTTACAGGACAACTATGCAAATTAACAGCTTATAAATAACAAAGGTTACAATATTAACAGCTTATAATTTACATGCCCAAAAGGATTCTTATAATTCTGGTAATGTGAATTAACACAATACCATGACTTACTAAAGCTTTGGAGCATAGCTAGGTACCCTCAGTTCCCAAAATCCTCCTGTCCTATTACCCTAGCAACGCTGTCAAAACACTATTTTCATTCTTGCACAAAATGCAGCAACCTTCTGAGCTAGTGGATCCTGTTTGACATTCTTCCGCTTCCATGGATTGGGTAATTCTTTAGCTTTCTTGATTCTTTTACAACCTCCCTTGGACCGAACATTAGTTGGTGGATGTATCTCTATTTTTTCTGGAATTTGGCATCCAATGAAACCCTCGTACTCTTATTGTCTAGTTTGAACTATGTTAGGTATAATGGAACCAAGAGAAGCTTCTATGTTCATCACACTTGAAACTAAAAAATCCATACCTTCTTTTGAACTCTTCGCGTGTTGAATCAAATCTTCCACTTTATTTCGCACCGTGGCTATCTTTTTTCTTTTCTCCAATTCATCAACATCTATGGGCTTCTCATCCAAAAGGTTGCCTTTCTCATCGTACACGTGATCTCTAAAAGAACAAGTACATAATAAGCTTTAGAATGGTAGTAAAATAATATGACGATATGAAAAGAATAATGTTTTTACCTTTTGCATCCTTTTGATTGCTTTAGTTGTTTTGTAAATTAGTAGTATAGCCTACTAGCTGCAATGCAAGATGCAGTACTGCACAGTACAGAATTACACCAGGCAGAATCTCTGAAAGCCAATTCCTTTTCTTATCCAGATCAAGTTGCAGAAATTTCACCTTGAAAAAGTACAGATTCTTGAGTTGCTGGAACTCCATTTGCCAATGAAAGGCAGAACAGCTAAAATAATACTTTTGACATCATGTTTTACTCTTCATCAAGACGGCCAAATGCAGATAAATGTGAGGATTGGCTACAGGAAAATTCTAAAACCTGCAAAACCCTGCAGATTTCGAGAAGGAATTGAAATGGAATGCGATTATATGTGACTCGTTTAAGACCAGTGAAGAAATTTTCAGGTATCTGACAAGAATGGATAAGTCCCATAAAGACCACGGCGTGCTGATTCAGTTCAAATCAGTAAAATATCAAAGAACTGGATCAGACCAGATCAACGGATTCCGTTAATGTTGTACCAACAGAACTTTTAACTTGCAGTACAATAGGAACCAAGCTTTCAAGTTTCAAGTTTAGAAACAAATAGTCAGGAACTAAAATGACAATGTAAGTCAAGCTGGCACGCCGCCGCGCGTGCTGGCTCGCCGCCGTGCGTGCTCGCCCGGCTGCCTGCCCTCCTCGTCCGATTGGGGGCTATCGATTGGGGAATAAAATGAACTATACACCCAAGTCCTATGTGCGGGAGGGGGAAGATAAAAAAACGTAACCCACCCTTGGATGAGAGATGGACGCGTGAGTTTTAATGTGCGCATCTGAGCAACGAACGACCGTGCGTAGCGGATACACTGCCATCGGTGGCACGCCACGGGAGTAGATGTTTGAACTTTTATCAACTCGCAGGGTTAGATGTTTGAACTTTTATCAATTCCCAGGGTATCATAAGGTACGGTCAGTGCGCTGCATCCTCGCAAAGTAACTTGGCCCCGAAAAAAATACAACTCAAATTTAATCAAATTTATATAAAAAATTACTAACATTTATATCTCTAGATAGATAATAAAAATATATTACATGATTAATCTAATAATACTTATTTTCTAATATAAATTTTAATATTATTCTTTATAAATTTGACTAAATTTGAAATTGTTTGACTCAACAGAAAATGAAAGTTGTATTGAGGGGGTACGCTCTAGAAAAAAAGAAAAAAATAAAAAATCCTAGAAATTCTAAAAAAACAGAAACGTCCGTCCATCTGGTGAACTCTAATCAGTCATTGGATGCATCATGTTTCTAGAAAATAACCGCTGCTATTATGAAGAAAAAAAAGATGGTATAAAGTAACCCCTAAATTTATATCTAAATTAACTACATATGTCATTTAAAAAAGCTTAAGCTAACCTCCTAATATTCATCTAAATCATCCGCCTACGGTATTGTAAAACCCCTAAGTTTGCAGATAATTGCAGACTTCTGTCAATATTAAAAATGACTTAAATAACCCCTAAATCTGCATCTGAATTGCCCATATAAATAACCCTAATCTGAATTAACCATGTTTCCATTCATTGATCCACATAAATATCCTGTAGTCTAAATTCCATTTCAAAGGCTAAGCACCAATCTTACAATTCTGCTACACTAACAGAGCTGAGCCTGTACTCCAGTGTCAAAACACAATGCTTCATACAATGCGATGCAATCTAGACACATTTGCAGGCTACAAAACTTTTCAAAGCAGCTGTTCTCAAGCCAGCTCTCTCCGTGCATTCCAAAAGTTCACGCACAGGGAGTTCAGCTCCACAGAATATCATGCGATTTGGTTAAGCTGAATATATCTGTGCTTTGCAGGTAAGGATCTTCAATGATCACGACGAGCCGACGGGAATCAGCTTGATGGTGGCGGCAATGGGCATCCCAACCAGGCCGAGGAACACGCTGGCGAGCCACTGGTGCAAGTTGAGGGGTGTCGTGTTGGCGAACTCGCCCAGGAACTGCACCATGATGAATTGGAAGATGACCGTACTGGTGAGGACAGCCATGAAGATGTAGTTCCTCGTCATGCCCTTGAGCACGTTGATCTTTTCCATCTCCCTCGAGCTTATCTCATTAAACACCTGGAGCAGCATATATCAAATCAGAATAGAATAGAAAGTGCCTAAAAGAATGTTGATGTTATGTTCCACAAAATTAATTGTACTGACTTCTCCTGCTTTGTTCTTTTAGCTAAGTGTGTTAGGTCAATGAATTCTACTCAGAGTTCTGACAGCCAATTTTTTTTCCAGTAACAACAATATTGCAGGAAAAAAGAATGAAATTGACTTGGTGTGATGCATAGAAAAGGTCGTGATGAATTTACTAATACTACAAAATGAGAAATGTAGAACTGCTTCTAGCGCAAGCTAAGGTGATGATGCCAGCAGTGACATTGCTACTGAGAAGATAGATCACAAGTAGAAAATAAGTTATTTGCAGCAGTAGTCATACCTGGCAGAAGACGAATGAGTTGAAAATTATTGTGTTTAGCACCACATCGGTATCAGAGCCTTCAAGCCCAAAAGCGTTTTTCCCTTGTGTCTGGAGATACCACATAACAAAAAATTGGTAGAAAGACATTCCCAAAATGTTCCTCCACATCACATTTGTAATGAATTTCCCTGTCCTTCCTACAGGCTCTCTCTTCATCAGGTCATTATTAGGTGGTTCTGTGGCCAGTGCAAGAGCGCCAAGGGTGTCCATGATCATGTTGACCCAAAGAAGCTGAACAGCTGTCAGTGGTGCATTTCCTGGCATTACAAGTACATATCATTAGACACATCTGAACTCTGAAGTTAACAGAATAGCAGGGCCAGGAGCCCAGGAGGCATACCTGTAAAGCAAGCTGAGGAGAAGTTAACTAGTAGTGCCACAACATTGACAGTCAGTTGAAACTGCACAAACTTTTGAATATTGATGTAAACAGAGCGTCCCCACTTCGCCACAGTTACTATTGTAGAGAAGTTGTCATCCAGAATTATGACATCAGCACTCTCTTTTGCCACCTGAAAAGGCTTATATTAGATCCACTGGATGAAACAAGAAAGACCAGCAGGGTGTGATATCCTAGCAACACCAAGGTCCAGCGAGGATGAATAAAATCCTACATGCATATACTGCATAAAGCAGAAAAAAAAGACCCCATGGCATATCTGCTACTTAATGAATATGACTTGTTTGATATGGTCTCCTTAATGATTAAGCATTCGCACCTCAGTCCCCGCGATGCCCATTGCGAGTCCAATATCTGCTTCATGCAATGCAGGAGCATCATTTGTGCCATCACCAGTAACAGCAACAACATCGTTGAATGTTGTGCGCAAATGCTTTACAAGTGTATGCTTGTCGAGTGGTGATGATCGGGCCATTACCTTCAATGCACAGAATCAGCAGTAGGTGAGACTTGTTGATAGATTGTCAAAGTGTTTGGAAGTTAATAAGATATCATGTAGATAACAAACCTGGATTTTTGGAACCAGCTTAAGGAGTTCATCTAGGCTTTTCTCTCTGAATTCTGGTCCTTCAATAGCTATGCCATCTTCAGTAAGTATACCGCATTCACGAGCAATCGCCTTTGCTGTATTTATGTTATCTCCTGTGACCATTCTCACCATAATTCCAGCAGCCCGGCAAGTAGCAACAGACTCCTTCACACCTGGACGGACAGGATCTTTGATACCTACGATTCCAATGCATGTGTACCCCTGTAATGGTATATGATCTACGATGGAAAAACCTTCTTCCATTTCCCTATAAGCAAGGCACAATGTCCTAAGAGCTTCACCAGCAAAACTATCAATAATACCATTGAGCTTGTCAGCGGTTGTTTTATCCAGAGGATGAACACTACCTGTATCATCTATGAACTTATCACAGGCAGCCAAGACTATTTCTGAAGCACCTTTACAGTGTGCACGGCATCCTCCTCCAGGAAGCTCAAGAATAACACTCATCCTCTTTTTTGTTGAATTAAAAGGTTCCACTTTCACAATCTTAGTTTCATCACGTTTTGCCTTAAAATCTCCACCTAGTGCCAATGCAAACTCCAATAAAGCTGTCTCTGTAGGGGTACCCAGGATCTGATATTTCCCATCCTGGTTAAATACAACCTCACCACCTGTATTGTTAAATATAGACTCCAGAAGAGTTTTGACAACAATCTCTGGGAGTTCAGAACATAACTTGGATGCGTTCTGAGGACCGTTAACTTCCTTGATATTTCCACAGATGCAGGCCTTAACAACAGTCATATGATTGGTTGTCAGCGTTCCTGTCTTGTCACTGCAGATGGTAGTAGCTGAGCCCATAGTTTCACATGCAGCCAAGTGACGAACCAGTGACTTGTCAATCATCATTTTCTTCATGGCAAATGCAAGGCTCAGTGTGACTGCTAATGGCAACCCCTCAGGAACAGCAACAACAACAATGGTAACTGCAATAGCGAAATGCTCCAGCAACTCCAGTGCTTCATCTCCTGACCAGCTTAAAAGCAGCCCCTCATGGTATTTCTTGCTGAATAGCCCTTGGGATAGGACGATGAAAGTTATAACAGAAAAAAATAGTCCAATCTGGCCAATAATAGTAGCAACTCCATTAAGTTTGACCTGCAGTGGGGTTTCATCATCCCCACCTTCACTTAGAGTGGCCATCAGTTTTCCCCATTGAGTGCGCATGCCCACTGTTGTGACCAGCATCTTGCAAGACCCATCTTGTACTTTGGTCCCCGACAGAAGAAAAGGATTATCTTCATTTACAGCAACAGGTTCACTCTCACCAGTTAGGCTGGATTCATTAATCAATAGAGAGAATCCAGAAATGAAGAGCCCATCTGCAGGGACCTGATCTCCAATTGCTAAATGGACAACATCTCCAGGAAGAAGATCATATATTGACAATCTCTGCCTAAATCCATTCCTTGTAACTTGGACTTGGATTTTCTTTTTCTCCTTGTCCAGGTCCTTGAACTGCAGCGACTGCCGATAGTCACTTGTCGCAGTCACGAACACGACCAAGAGGATACTTGCAACAATTCCAAGACCATCATGAGCACCTTTTGGCCACCCTTCCATCGCAATGCCAACAACCAGAGATACGAACGCGCAGACAGCAAGAATTATCAGAGTAGTATCTTGAAGCGCTTCCCACACAAACACCCAGAAACTGCGGACCTCACTTTCCGTGAACTTGTTTATCCCATATATGTCTTGCCTGCGCTTAATGCTGTCCTCATCTGTACTAAGCCCATCTGTTTTCGATGTTGAGAGCTTTTCAGCAATTCCATCAACTCCACCATGGATGATCAACTTTTTACTGTCATGGCCCTCGACAATGGAGCCCAGCTCATCGGCGCAGATCTGAAACCCAGCAGCCTTGACTTCCTCAGGGACGACATACTCGCTCCGAAGAGAGAGACCTGAACATTCAGAAATATGGTTTTAGGCGCTCTGTGTTAGAAAAATAAAAGACCTGGAGTAAAAATTCCAAAAGCATGGCGAATCCAGGTCGTGTTGCCTGTTGGTACACAATTACCCTGTATAAACTGCAGCGCAGCCTTGGAGACGAGCACAGCAACACGCAGCTTCTCCTGCGATACACCAGCAGTGTGAGCTTGAGTACGCCTTTAAAGCATTGCAGAAGAGAAGCTAGTGCTATTAGGGGTAGGGGGGGGGGGATGGGGAGGCAGCAAGGCCAGAACTGACTCGGATCGCAAGCTTCACCGCCGAAATCCAGAACAGGAGGGCAAAGCAATGAATGTTGCTGCACTGTTTCCGGATTAGCTAGCAAAGTCATGGAACGAGGTTTAATGTTAGGCTCTGTTTGGATCCACCCAACTAAAGTTTAGTCCCCCCATTTTAGTCCCTTTTTAATCCCTAGGGAGCCAAATACAGGGACTAAAAGAGGGAAGGTTTTAGTCCATTAGTCCCTAAGGGATGGCTAAAGCGGACTTAGGCTAGGTTTGGTTACTACAGGGTTTATTATAAACCCCGTCACATCGGATGTTTGGATGCTAATTAGGAGTATTAAACATAGATTAATGACAAAACAAATTCCATAACCCCTAGGCTTTTTTGCGAGACGAATCTATTAAGCCTAATTAGTCCATGATTAGTCCATGTGATGCTATAGTAAACATGTGCTAATCATGAATTAAGTAGGCTTAATAGATTCGTCTCGCGAATAAGCCCTAGACTTATGCAGTTAGTTTTATAATTAGCTTATGTTTAGTCTTTCTAATTGGTATCAAAATATTCGATGTGACAGGGCTTATTAAGCACCTGGAATCCAAACAGCCCCTGAAAGCCCCCTCTCTCTCATTGTGCAGCTACATTAATGACTTTTAGTCCCTCCATCCAAACAGGGTAGGAACTAAAGTTTAGTCCAGGAACTAAACTTTAGTCTAGGGACTAAAGGATCCAAACAGGCCTTATGGTTCTAGTAAGCTTAGAGTGGAGCTGATAGTGGCCGGTTGCAACAGCCCACTGAAAATGCGCTATATAACCAATTGGTGAAGCAAGGCTGGATTACCCCAACTAGCAGCACTAAAACAGAGCAAATCCAAAGAAGCTAAGGTATGTTGTAGCAGCACTGTGAAAATGGAGCAAGAATCAACTACAGTCCCCCGTAGCTGGACAACAATCATCCTCAATTTTCAGCCGCGTTTAGCTCCTCACGGCTGATCCCGCACAGAAGTCAAAAGCCCCCCAGAAATGCTCATCAACAGACGGCCAAAAACAGTGCTAGTTTTCAGTTAGAAAAAAAAAAGAACTCATCCCCATCCGTGTACCCTGGAGAATCGTGACCACTGCCACACACTGGCGGAGTGGCTGTGTAGAGCTCGCTGAATCCAGGACGGCGAAGCAAAACGATAACGATCCGCCACTAGGCGCGGTGTCTAGATCCCGCGGGCGGAGCGCCGCGGCGGCGGATCCCGGCGGAACTAAGCGGCGGCGGAGGTGGCTGAAGAGCTGAAGAAAAGAGGGAGGGAGGGAAGCAGAAAGAATCGGGGAGGAAGAGACGCACGTGGTTGGCGTGCTTGATGGCCTCCGCCTCGCCGCGCTTCTCGAGGTTGGCGGTGAAGCGGAAGCGGCGCTTGGGATTCTTGACGACGCTGCAGAGGCGGCGCCACCGGCGGAGCGCCTCCTCGGAGGAGTTCTTGGGCTGCACGCCCCCGAACCGCTCCTCCAGGTAGCTCTCCATCCCGCCGCTGCCCCCTCCTGCCCTGCCCGCCCGTCCCCTCCGCTACCCACAGCAACCTGCTCCGGGCCCTCTCCCTCCCTCGGCCTCGGGGTCAGCCGGCCAAGCACCAATCAGGCGCGCGCGCGCATGGGGCCGGGGCTGACTCTCGCGGCTGCCGGTCCGGTCGGTGACGAGGTCTGTGGCGGCGGTTCCCGCGAGCCGCGACCGCGGGGGGAGCAGGAAGGAGCGCGGAAATTGCAGGAAGACGACGACACCGGAGGAGGGTGGCAGGGAAGGCGAGGAGGGCGACCAGTAGCGCGTCCGCTGGAGCCTCGGTGACGTCACCTCGTCGTTTTGGTGCGAGGGTCAAGCGGAGCAAAAGCAGCCGAGGGCCCGAGACCAGGTAGTGAGTGTGTGTACCTGCTCATGACGGCTCCTCCTGCTAACCTGCTCGGCCCGGCCTTCACTGCTGAGCACGACTTTTCGAGTTCGAGCTGGTGGGCCCAGGACCGGCCTGGTGTGACAGTGCCACAGTGCTCTTGGTAAACATCTTTCAGCGATGTGTTGGACATGTCAGGTGTCCCAGTGATTTGGTACCTAATTTTTGTTCATTCAAAACGTAATGTTGGCACGAGAAGAATAACCGGGAAGGAAAAGATAGCATCCCCAAGAGAATCGACAAAAGTAGGCAACTTTTCCCGCGCCATTGTGCGCCTATTCTGAAAGCCGCGGCGAAAAGAAGCTACCACACATTTTCGCTTCCGGAACCAGGAGGTAAAGAGTCCTAATCTTTTATTTCGCTTGAATTCAAAATTATCAAATTCAAATTTTGTCGAGAATTTCTTTAAATTCGTACCAGCGAGCGAGGCTCGGATTCAGATCAGACGGCAGGGCTTTTAATTTGATCCATCATCCTAACGAAAGAGCTGGATCGTCTCCGGTGTCGTCTTCCCCGTCGCCGCTCACTCACGCCCGATCAAACGCTTATAATAAACAAAAAATTAAATCCATGTCAACCAACTGCTCTACGCTGACGGTGTTTGTTTTTGCTAGCCTCGAGGCCTGTCGCGGTCGCATCGCACGCGTTTTGGGCACATGCCGGCCATGTGAGCCTCGACGCCACCAATCATGCGTGCCAAGTGCCACGCTTTTGTAGGGCTCATCATTCGACCAATCGTATATATTTTCTGGTACGACCGATCCACCATCACTTGGTTGACGTTCTTGTTTGGCTTTCCATGTTTTATGGTGCCACGTTTTGTTCTTCAAAAACTTTAACCATAAAAAAGAAAAAAAGAAAAAGCTGTCTCAGGCATATCTAATTTGATCACCACTAGGTTTTGTTCCCCGTCAATGGGGGACTGGGTAGATTTTTGGGAGCCTGGGCAATTTTAGGGTATGTTTGGGAGGATCCCTCTTGATTCAACGTTACCTCTTTCTATACCTCGAAAAAAAAAGCTTCACTTATTTTACGCAAACGAGACACTGTAATATGAAGCCGTTTTATATAGAACTACTAAGTGCAGATTATGCTTACCTTTATATATATATATATATGGACTAATTACATGGACCTAACGGACTGAAACATAGATGAACCTGGGTGGAGCGCTAGGGTCACTAAGCCCTAGGTCCACCACTGTTTCAAGCCGAGTTGAGTTCGACAATTCGTCTGCATTTTGAGGAGGTGTTTAGTTTGAGGAATGGGGTGATGCTCACTTTTCATTTGGTTTGTGGGATGAAATTGATTGATCCATCACCACCTCATCACCCAGAAGACATGGTTACCTTAATTACAAAGAATGGATCCATGGGATCAACTCATAATGGACTACTTCCTCTAGAATGAGGAGATTACTCAAACCAAACACCACAAAACTGCTAGGCGTTCTTCCTCAGTCACAAAATGTTCTAAGCCGATTCCCTCTTAATGAAAAACATGCCGACACAATCATGAAATGATTCAATAGGAACGACTACCTTTACCCCAGATTTTACATGGAAGTCGTTGGGTATATCTTAGATATTTACTGAATCTCTAACAAACTTAGATTCCGCATCGCCGCCCTTTGAATGGCGAGAGCTTTACACGCCATTCTCATGTTAATGGCCAAGGCAAAAAGGTTATCATCGAAAAGGTGAGGGAAACGTTCCGGAGAAAGTACAAAAAGTATGAAAAGGGCCAAGAAAAGTGTTCCCCCTTGATCACTGAGACGATGGATGGAACAACAGGGAGTAGGAAAAGACAGAGCCGGCTGGGTGGTATCTGATCTGGATCCTGCGTTTGCTAGCCTCAAACATCGCAGAATGTATGCTGCAAACATGGGTGCGTGTGGCCTGCGATGCATTCAGCAATTCGAGATCGTGCACACACCAACAAAAGGCGCAAGGTCATTGTAGCTGCCCTCTTGTTTAGATCAATCTAAACTCAATTGCAAGAACCTGTTTCTGTCTGGATACAGATGATATGAAGAACTGATGCATGTCTTCTTGCAGGAAAAAAAAGATTTTTTTTGTCCCAGATTAGACCACTAGATGCACGGTTCGGACTGATGCTTGTGAAGTTAAAACGAGCAGATAACAGTTCAAACTTCAGCCCGTCTGAATGATTCTGTTCTTCAGTTTCCACAGCTGCGGTTTGCAGGTACAGCACAGATCCGGACCTCTGCATCAGAGCTGAAAATTTGCAGAATACAACAACAGCTGCACGTGGCAGCGCACGTGCGCGTCGCCAAGATTCACGTGCACCACATGCGGAGCACTGACATGGTGACACGCCCAGACACTCAGATCCCATCTCCAGTTTCCTCAACATACACGGCCATATTTCAGAACTAATTGTACTGCTCTGCATCGATTGAACACAGATAAGAGGAATCATCACAGCAAGACATCTCGCCACGGTTACATTAGTTCTTCCCACAGACCAAAACTAACCCGATCTTTGCACGATACACTGGCAAAGACGGTCCATCTAGTCAGCGATACACTCGCAAAGACGGTCCATCTAGTCAGAATCTGATGATAGGTCCATCTCAGGGTAAAATGGGCGCAGCATCTTCGCCAGGTGCTCGCCCATGTCCTCGACCTCCTCCTTCCCGAAGCCCCAGTCCCGGAGGACCTGGGAGCCCAGCCCGCCCCTGGACATCCCAAGCTTCTGAAGACTTGCTGATCGCCTCTCGATGAAGGGCACTACGGCGTTGCTCGATCTCAGACGTGCAGCCATTGGAATTGAGACGACGTCGAGTGAGCCCTTTGGCCTGGTTCCTTCTGGGAGGTCATTGCTGAGGATTTCCCCGTGTTGGCCTATGCTGCTGCTGAAAATCGATGGGAATGGGACTGGGACTGGGAGGGGGCATGGTGATACTGAGAGATGAGAGAACTTTGGTTTTGTCTCCCTGCCTTCCAAAGCTGAACAGACAAAGTCCTTCACTTGTGATATGGAAGCCCTTTGCCCACCTGTGTTGACAAAATGTAGGTTAACGATTTTACTTCTACATACAAAAATTCGCCAAAAGTCTGCTAACGAAGTAGTATTTTCCAAAACAAAATCTAGCAGAATAATAGAGACTACAAATAAAACTGATTATAAGGAATAAGACCTGAACCCAGAGCTCCATGGAACACCAACGATTCAACAGTATAAGGATCTTCATCCTCATCACTGATTTCAGGGGTCAAAGCGCGCAAGCTCCTCTGTATGGTCCTCAGACCTTTTCTATCTGGAAAACAGGAGCTTGCAGTCAGCAAACGAAATCAGTTTTTCCGTTCAAACTTGATCAAACAAGTCATCTATTATGTACCTGTCAAAGAAGGGGCAGGCATTGCTACGTCCAGAGCAGTGACCATGTTCTGCCTACCTTGATCAGATAATATGTGCACAAGCTCACCAATATCAAGGTTACCAGATGAATGTGCTGAATCTGAGGCTGGGCCGGCATGTTGTAGCCTAAATGGAACAGATAGTGAATGTATTGCTGCAGCACAGATGGCACTAGAGTGGAAGTATTTCTCATCCTTTATAGAAAGCAAAGGTGACAAGTAACCTGCAAAAGCAAGGTTAAAAGGAAACTATTAGCTGCACAAATATGAACAAGTCTTGACAATGATTGAAAATAATACTGTATAAATAAAGTGATAAAAATAGTAATAGTCATGCTAATAAATCTGCTTTACAATGGAATGTGAATTGTATTCACCAATAGTAGGTGCATGTGAGTTAATTAATTAAGTAAAAGGCTACAACCATTGACTTCTTACTTGGCTCATGATCAATGAACAAGAAATTGCTTATTTAGTAGAATTATAAAAATATGCAAATTTACACATGCTATATGGAAAAAGGGATAACAGAAACACATAACTGAACATGGAAATCTATGTAAAAGATTATAAGCAAATGGAAGCATACTTAGCGAAGGTAGTCCCATTGGTACCATCAGATTGCAAGAGGATGAAAGTTTTGAAAATGACACAGCATCATGCAAAGATCTTATGACGGTTTCACGTTGATTTCTGGAAGACCCATGGGAGACTGGATCCCTCACACAATATAGCAATACAGGAGTATTTGTGTAATCATCAGCAATGTTCTCCAAATATTGTGCAGCTACACTGGAAAAACCTCCTGAATCATCCACAATAAACTGGATACCCTGCAGTAAATCAAGATAAACAATTTAAAAGATCAAGACCTCAAAACAGAGGCAAGATGGGAAGTTCTAATAAATTCACTAACTGCATAAGTGAACATAGCCCATAGTACAAGACTAACTGCAGATAGAGTGTTTATTGATAGTTTGCTGTAATAAAAAAAGACAGGACCTGAATGTGGTCACATTCTTCAACAAAGAACCTGAGCCTCTCATTCAACTCTTCCATTTGAGACCATTCTGAAACCACCTCCCTTGCAGCCCCATAGTTATCGAACTTGTCAAAGTCTGTCCATGATCCATACAACTCACACAAGCTCTGAGGGTGATACTGAACTTTCGAATAATCAGTCCAAAATTTGACTCCGTTCTCTAGACTTTCAACCAGATCCTTATCCTCGACACTTTTCTTGGCATTGTTTCGGTCATTGCTAGAACTTGTGTTCTGTTCTTCTTCAGATAAACTTTGCAGAAACAAGTTCCGCTCATGAGGTTTTGCTACTGATTTAGTTACATTTCCAGACCTGCAACAATTGGGATCAGCTCATCACAAGATTCAATGATCCTGTCATATCATGGTCCAGACTTGTGCTCCCTCATCACTCAATAAACAGTATAAATACATCTTATCACGTGAATAGTACAAAGCAACATTTTCAATGGTAGGCAATTATAAGCCAAAAGCTGGCGATGTTCCAGGAAAAAGGTAAGCAGATAACAATTTTCAGAGTGGCTGAATGAGTGTATGCAATGCAACATTACAAACTCCAGAATGCTTGTACTAAGAGGCTAAAACTGGTTCATCGTTCCTTCCGGACGAAATAATTTCCTACAATTTTATGAACAGCGGAAATTGTCTATTTAACAGGAATATAACAAGCTAGACATACACATGCAAAGCTTTAGTCTGCAACTAGTGCAATTTTAGCCCCATCGCACAAGCAACCAAAGGCATACAAAACGAATTGCCCATTTATCGTTTGCTCATAAACGCCAAACACCAGAGACCGATGATGCATGTTGGATTTAGTAGTTAGAACATATAAGTTTGAGGATAGAACATCACTTGCCATGTGAGGACGTTAGGCTGATCAGCAGCAGCACTACTCGAACCCAGAGTACCGGAGGAACTCAAAGAGCCAAGAGACCCTGCAGATATCATCAGCACGTGGTTTACATTACTAGAAACAAAATAGTATGCATGACGAGAAACAAAGTAATATTCGGCATGAACAGACGCAAAGTGAAAGAAGAAAACGGTCGGTCAAGTACCTCGAGAACCGACTGATACCAGACGGGGGCAGTAGGTGGCCACACCCTGAAGAAACCGAGCAGCGTCAGTAGAGGAATCACGAGAAGCATACTGAATACTGACCACTACCAATACAAGCGGGCGAGCGCCTCCACCTGGTGCGTCTCGCCGGCGCGGTACAGGACGTCCATGTCCAGCGCGGCGGTCCTGAAGACCGGGTCGGCGCCGGGGTCGTCGGCGAGCCCGAGCAGCTCATCCTGCGGAGCGGGAGGAGGTGAGCAGGAGGGGAGCAGAAGAGTCTAGGGAACCGCGAGGGAGAGGCACCGGAGGCGAGTCGAATCGGTCACCTGGAAGTTCCAGAAGTGGGAGCCGACGAAGTTCGCGAAGCCTCCGACCTGCACCGTCACCACCTCCCTCATCCCTCCCCTCGTGCTGCGGAGGCCTCAGCGGAGGGTTCCGTATGCCCCGGCGTGGGTTGGGATTTCTGGGGCTCACCGTGCCCCCGGCGTCGTCGGCGGCGGCGGCGGTTTCGGGGAGACAAACTGACAAGGAGTGGGGGGTTGAGGATTGGCCGATCCAACGGCTGCTGTGCTGATCAGAGATCGGACGGCTAGGAATTTACGTGGATTCAAGCGAAGAGGGTCAAAATTAGTCAGACCTGCAGCCCTTGACTTTGACTCGCAAATAGGCAAACCAGTGCTATAGTCAAATTAGCATTCTGAACATGCGAACTTTCGAAGATTCGTGCTTTTCGCAGCATAGTCAAATTTACATATATATATATATATATATATATATATATATATAGCGGGTTTTTTTAGAGACCGTGTCTACGTATTATGAATTATTTACCGTACACTAAATAATTGTAAATTGGTCTGATTATTTCATATAGGCAGATAAATTAAATTTGAATCGTTTGGTTTGATAGGAATCATAAAACAACATAAACCCACTGTGATGGGAGAGAATACAGTTAGTTGAGAAACCGTGATGTGAATCAAATTTACAGTATATTCCAAAATATTTCTGTCAAGTTGACAACCAAGCAAAACGCATTCCGGATTTACTATTGCATACTGAAAACACAGTTACTCTCAAAAAAGAGAGAGAGATGATGCAACTTTATTCCTAAAAAAAAATCTTAAGCTTCGTCGCAGTGCCGTGAACGGTGAGGCCACTGCACCCTGAAGAAGCGAAGAGAATCAACAAGGGTGAGCTGATGAACCCTAACCAGCAGCGTCCGGGCCACCGGCCGGTTCCCTGCCTGAAATAAAACCGTACGGCCTGCACGGCGGATCACGAATCCGATCTCATCATTCCCATCAGGTACCACACCGCCGATCCGTATGAGAGATACGCGAGAACCAAATCGAGATCGATCGGCACAAGAGCATCTCGAAGCATGCCTTCAGTTCTCCATTTTCACAGGGAGACTCAAAACACCATCAGGAGGACTAGTCTGACCGGATGAATGAATCTGCATCAGATTGTGAAGAACAGGCGAGATCGACAGATGGATAGCTCATAACTCCAAGTCAGGCAACAAGGCCAGCAATCCTCCTAAACTCGATCGGCCTCTCGACCACCATTCGATTCAACCTGAAGATTTGTGCAATGTAATGTAACAGCATCTCATTCTCATCTCATATCGCACACCTACAAACAACACTCGACAAATCACTCGCATCAGTTCATCTGCAAAAAGAAAGAATCCTCTCAACGACTGTACACAAAATGCCTCTCATCTGCAGTGTTTGTGTTTGTGGTTTCCATCATCTCATCATACGCTGCATCCATCTTCTTCTTCTTCTATACTGCTGCGTTCCAAGGAAGGATCAAGCAAGATTTTTCAGGACGACGAGGCCTTCGTCCCGTGCTGCGCCCCGAAGCCGTAGCTCTCGGACCCGCCGCCCTCCGCCTCGTCGCCGTCGCAGCTGTCCCCGGCGGTCGCCGACATGGCCCGGCTCGACACCGTCAGCTGCAGGGGCCCCTGCGGAGACCCCGACTGCGACGTGCTGTGCTGCGACGTCGTGTACTGCTGCTCCGGCGCGGGCCACGGGCACGCCGCCGCGGCCGACACCTGGAGGTCGCAGCCGTCCGACGACGACGCGCGCCGCGTGTGCAGCCGGTACTTCTGCAGGTGGCTCTTCACCTCGTCATTCGTCAGCCCGTCCACCTTCATCAGCTCCCTGATCTGCTTCGGCGTGGCAACTGCCGCGACACCAATTAAAGCAACCCAATTCAGCACGGCGAATCAAGAGCTCGATTTCTTAGCAATCGCACAGACAACAAAAATCCTCGGCGATCCTCCCTCACCTTGCGCGCCGCCAAGCCGCTGGAGCGCGGCGACGAACCGGCGGTGTAGCTCGGGCGACCAGCACCGCCGGGCCTTCCTCTGCTGCGCCTGCTGCTGCTGCTGCTGCTGGCGCTGGCGCAGGCGCTGCGCCGCGGCGCCCCCGTCCGTGACGGCGCTGCTGGTGGCGCTCGGGGCGGCCGGGCAGGCGGCGTCGATCGCCGGGGACGATAGGGTCAGGTCCGGGACCGGCAGCGCCGCGGGCTTCTCCGCCGCGTCGTCCGGTGATCTCCCCAGCGTCGGCAGGCCGCTCCGTGGCAGGAACGCGTCCGACACCTGGTGGTTTGGAATTTGCCAAAGCAGGTGAGATAACATGTGGTGTGTACAGCTCTTGTAAGAACATCATGTATATGGAGTACAATTCTACATCAGCTAGACAATCTGATTAATGGATGAACGAAAGAGATTAGATTAGGCATCGTGTAAGAACAAATGAGCTAAAAAGATCCCAGACAAACCCATTTTGGGTTTCTGCTACTGTAATTTCTCTCTCTCTCTCTCTCTCTGAAAGAAACAAAGATTCTTTCCTTTTTTTCTACTAGCTGTACTACCATAAAATTCACCACTTTTTACTGAACAGAAAGATTCCTCTTATTTTTGTTTACACTACCACATGTCCTCCACATAAATTTGCAATCTCGGTTGAAGCAAATTCGCTCAAGTGGCAGTGTTCTTTGTTCCAAAAAAAAAAAACTTTCTTCAAGTTTACGCAAGAATGATTACGAATTGAAACCCAAACTATGCAAGCACATAATTTCTTGAGCAAAATCACGTTCCGCAGAAAATAAAGGAGCTGCCATCGTCTCCTCTGTGTCTGTTCCGTTCCCTACCTTGCGCGAGGGCTTGGCGGCGGCGCCGCCATTGGCGGTGGCCGTGCTGCTGGCGTCGTGGCTCCCGCAGCTCCAGAGCTGCGCGGAGCTCATCCAGCTCCGCTTGTCGTTGGCGTCGGCCTCCGCCTTGACGGTTCCCCCCTCCGGCGCCGCCTTCCGCTTCGCCGCCGCCGGAGCGGCCGCCACCGGCGCGAAGAGCTCCGGCGTGGGGGCCGGGGCCGGGGCCGGGGCCGGGCGGCGGTGCTGCGCGAGCTCCTCCTTGAGCCACTCGATCACTGCACGCAAGAACAGAGCAGGCTGAGCCAAAGCTGCGATCCCCCCCCCCTCGCGGTTGACGAGCCCGCGCGGCTACGTACCGTCGGCGACGAGGTGGACGCTGATGGGGAGCTCCCGGCGGAAGACCTCCATCTTGGCCTTCTCGGCCTCGAGGCTCCGCACGCAGTCCTCGAAGCGCGCGGCGCGCTCGGCGGCGGTGGCGGAGCGCGGCGCGGCCGCGCGGAGCGAGTCCGTGACCGCCCGCGCCGCCAGCGCGCGCAGGTGGTGGTGGTGGTGGTCCTCCTTCCGCGCCATCATCGCCTCCGGTGCCGCTGATGCAGCCTCCGTGTCGTCGGTTCCGGCCACGACGGGGAAGGCGCTCGCTGTTGGCGTGGTGTTGCTGTTGTTGGGAGAGCCTCGGTCAGTCGGTTTATACTGGAAGGAGGAAGAGGAAGAGGAAGAGGAAGAAGAAGATCCCTTCCTGGCCCGTGGTTCAGCCGGAGGGCAGAAGGGTCATTTGGGGGTGGAAATGAGCCGGAACCGGACGAAGATGTGTGCGCAGGGCAGGGGCAGGAAGGTAATTGCGTGGGTGGGAGGGGGAGAAAAGATGCCGCTGCTGCTGCTGCGCTGGAGGGGCGAGAGAATGCAGAGGCGTTTCGTCGCGTAACAGCGAAGAGGCGTCCAGAGACCGCTTCCCCTGCCGGCTGCGGTGCCCCGACTCCGGCCTGGGAATCACTCTCTTTCTTCCCCCTCTCTTTACGGTTAGGCCCCTTGGCCTTCCAACAATTCGGGCTAGCCCACTTCCAACTCAGGATGCACCTGAAAGATGCCGGTAGCGCAACCCTCTTTAGGTCATTAGGTGTGGGATTATTACGGCGAAGTACTAGTGTGGATCAACCCGCTTTGACTCGGTTTTTAGTTAACATGCCACCGGGAAGGTCGCGATGAGAGAGGTATGTGGGGTAACGCGTGAGGCGCTGATGATCAGTTGGATGGTGAAGTGGTGGGAGGCAAAGCGAATTACCCTTGCTAAGTGGAGTCAAACATTTACAAATTGATTGAATAATAATAGTGTCTTTTTTTCTGATGAGGAATGCTCGAGACAGATCTTTTATGGTCTTTCTTTGGACCATGTCCATTTTTGCGATTGTGTATCCCTAAAAGTAATTTGTGCCTGGTATGTGGAAAGTTTTGTGAGACAGGACTCCCGTGCGATATTGCAAAACTTGGAGGTGGCGGCAAGGTTTTTATTTTCCATGGCTGGAAGATTCCTCGCGGCCTCGCCCTTCCTTGTCGCTAGCTTTGAGGTCCTCTGTGCAGTCTATTCCACCAAGGAATTGTCCTGCTGCTTCTTCTACTTCGGCTGTGTGTATGTAAGATCCCATCCCCGGGGTTGGTGAGAGGTAGGTGTCACTCAAGGCCCCGAGACAAACCTAGAACCGGTATCTCTGAAGTTTGCTAGCATCATTCTTTCAAATACAAACTGCCAGCAGCTTAGACATTCACTTAAAATTCCCACAAATTTTCAATATCCTACATTCGGATTATCGTTGTGCGTAAACATTCATGAATTATTTTGTCATCAATTATGCTAGCACCGCATTTGTCAGATGAGAGATTCTTTTTACGGAGGTGATGAGGTGGTTTTGAAGATGCGGATCCTGCGTATTATCCTAGTCAACTGTCCTCTGTACTCCTACTAGGATTCGGGAATTTTGAAGTGTATTAAGACTTGTGATGTGGTTAATAATTCACACGTCACACTTGGAATGTTGAGTAGACACCGAAGCTTATTGAGAAGCGGGGTATGTAAGCATCATAGTATTAAATGCATCTATCCTCATTCTAAATGAAGATGAGGCTGAGGTCAAATGTGAAAACCACGCATTCTAATTAATAATACATCTACATGGTGGTTTATAGATTATTGTTTTGCTTTTGTTTTCAACTCCACAACAAATCAAACCCCCTTTTGAAAACATGCAAGAATTTCTCATTGTTTGAATGGGATATGAAATTGCTTCATATTGAATTCCTATGATCTAATTAGACACCCTTATTTGTGTATGTTGGTGCAGCTCTTCTGTGGCTCAGAATTTTTCTAGGAAGTTTAAGCTCTAGCTTAAATGGTTATGCTTATGTTGTTCAGTTTTATTAGATTCTAACATGTGGTACAAATTAAACTATCCAGTTGCTTCCGCTTAAAATTATCCATTTTCTCTCAAACGAAGGACCAATTGCTACATTCTCTATGCCCAAGTATGCATCAAAGTGGTACATGATAGATCAAGATATCTTCATGTCATCATGCCATGAAAGTGAGAGGTTTCCTCTCCTATCCTCTTCAACGAGCTAGTGCAATTCAAACTTCAGAATCTGTCAAATCTGACGAAAAGGGATGTACAGCCTTATTAACAAAGCTATAATCACATAGGATGTCAAGTACTCACTTCACAAAAGTTAATAGCACTTAACGTTGAATTACTATTACAAAGTATTCATACAGTGCTACTTCCTTCGTTATTAGTCGTTTTGATTTTTCTAGATTTATAAATTTTGCTAACCACCTAGACATAAATATATATGTAGGAGTAGATGCATAACTATGTATCTAGAAAAACTAAAACGACTAATAATTTAAGACGGAGGAAGTACTAATCAACAAAAGGATAGCAGAGTTTTATTCGCAGCAAAGTGCAATAAATCTTTCCATCACTAGATATGATAGTAAAGTTAAAGTCAGTGTGCAGAGATAGATCCATTATTCATGTAGTAAGTTTGGTAAGTTATACCATCCTCCTAGATCCAACACAAGATTGATCCTCCTCCGAACCAATGGGTTTCATCCACGTGGCAGTGGTTTAGGCATCTAATACGAAAGATTCCTCTTGCTGCAGGAGCAGAGCTGTGGAAGAATTATTGGCAAGGGATAAGGATTCCATGTATTAGTGGGCCAGAGAGGAGCGGGTCAGGTCAGATGAGATCTCCATGGGATTTTGTTTTTGCCATTGCTGAAAGGACACGGCTAGGAGAGTGAGGGAGAGATTCTCCTCTCAAAGGGGCAACACGACAAGCCAACGTCACATTGCCCAAGCTACAAAGATTCTCCCCCTGTCACGCTAGAGGGTTGGAGCTTGGAAGAAGAGGATGAAGCACTCCAAGATCGTAAGAGCCGTCGGCTCCTAAGCGGTGTTTGATCGTAAGCACCAAAGTTTCATATCACATCAAATCTTTGAACGTTAATTAGGAAAATTAAATATAAGATAATTATAAAACTAATTACATAGATGGATGCTAATTCATGAGATAAATCTATTAAGCATAATTAATCCATCATTAGCACACATTCACTGTAGCACCATATTGTCAAATCATAGACTAATTATGTTTAATAGATTTTTCTCGCAAATTAGCATCTATATGTACAATTAGTTTTATAATTAGTCTATATTTAATACTCCCAATTAGTAACCAAACCTTCGATGTAACAGGGACTAAAGTTTAGTCCGTGGAACCAACACCTAGCCTATTTTGCTGATTTTAGTTAATCTATGTCTTGCAAGTTGCAAATTACACCTCTACTAAGTTTTTAGTCAATAGAAGATGCCTCATGGTAAAACTTAATTTTGGCAGGCATCAATAGTGCTGGTACGCAAGCACCATACTGATATATTCCATGACTATTTTACTATTTCTACTTTGAAACAAGGCGAGACTTGTAATTCTAAGTTGTATTTGAGAAAAAATTATTTTTGTTAAGAAAAAAGGTAAAAAGGCAATAAGGTTGATGCAAACAGAAACGTTAGCCACTTTCAATAAAGCAAACTTACACACATAAGATGGTTTTGTACTTAACATTGGAAAGCAATAAGAAAATACCACTAGTTTCTAGTCCCAAATAGAACCTATTCCATTTCACTATCCCTACCTTCACAAGGGTGTTTGTCAATTATTGTGTGCACCATTTTCCCTATGGTGTTGAACTCCACAAGAACAGGTTAGAGTTCCATATTCTATTACATTTTCTCCATTTGTGCAAAGTACCTAACACCCTCACTGTCAATGGAAAAGATGAGGAGAACAAAGCTGAATGCTCCCATTATTCCCCATTCAAAGCCAAAGATATTGACGGAAATACCCATTTCCTGGTACAGAAAAAAAAAGGTCCAAGCATATTGTGGTCACATGCCCCACTTGATTTGTGGAATCCGTCTGATCTGCTCCCATGGCATCATACATACCATCATATCACAACTGCAAAAACCACATATTGTTGGTTGTTTCTATTTTTCATTCTTGCATGACATCTCCATTTGGTGCTTATTCTTTTCTTGTCTTTTGCTCTCTTGTTCACTACAGCGATCCGATGAAAAATGGATATATAGTTCAAATTTAAACGGTCAAGAAATTAAATTTGTTTTGATTAACATTTAAGAAGGTTCTGCACGTCATATGTTCACCAACTTCCTTTTTTGACTTGCTAGTTGCTACCTAGCACACAGCTATTCAATTTGTTAAATTTGCATTCATAATCTGTGACTACCTTTTGAACTGACTTTTTGGTTCTATGGAAGAAGGGCATAGCAAAGACCAAACCTAACCCAAAAGCAAAGCAAAACTGCAGCACCCGTTTGGAATGCTATGATTAGCCTTGGATCTGAGGAGATTCTGACGAGCCCCACATGCCTGCCTTTGGACGCAAGGATGGCATATCGAGAGATGCATGGGTCCTCAAAAGGTCAAGAGGCCGTGTAGGTAATAGCCATCGTGTTCACATGCATGTTTTTTTCAACTGGACACATGCATGTGTTTTGATCGATTGGGTCAGATTGTATTCTCCTTGGATTCTTTGCTCTTGCTCCAAGGAGTGTATCTTGCCGTACAAACGAATCTACAAACTTTGTTGAAAGAGAATATTATAGTTTTTTTTTGGGGAAGCTAAGAGAAGGGGGAAAGAGAATATTTTTTTCATTATGTTTGTTTTTCTCTCCTTGGAGTTTTTGATACTTTTGTATTACGTACAATTATCAAAAAAGAAAATGTACCTTTCTTTGTTATGGCAGTAAAATTTACTGTTTGCTTTTAATTCCATAAAACAGGTGGTACTGTGCCCACAAGTACAATAAATGAAAAAATTGGATGCTGTCGGTACAACCTCCTGCTAGTGTGTTCAACCCGAGGGACGCAAGGTTATGTGTAACCTCGCACTAAGCCTTTGAGTGACGGGCATACGGCCCGGGTCTGACAGCTGGGGTCATGATGTCGGGACATCCCCCCATGCTCTAGCAGGTCCGGTGCCTCTATGTGCCCACGAGGACGAGACGCACGGGAATGGCTATCGCCGGCCCGGTCCACCGCAGGTTGGTCCGGGCCCCTACGTATGGAAGCCGGACCCCAGAGGACCTGTGCGCCAGCGCCAGCTGGTGCGGCCCGGACCTCCCTTCCCACCGGGGAAGAGGTCCGGTGGCGCCGCATGCTCCTGAGGAAGCGGCTGCTAAGCCAACTCTGCCACGTATCCGGTGGCAGCCAGTCTTCGGCGGGACGCCAGCCCAACTACCGCATTAAATGCGGGTAGGTCGGGTGCGCGTGTCCAAGACAGGGCATGGGCTGCCCACTGATACGTTGGGCAAGTATGCTGACACCACGGTAAGCTCGCCTGTTACCGAGGCGGCGCATCACATCACCGCGCTACGCGCGCGGGCGGGCGGCGTGTAGGTAAGCTCGCCTGTTACCGAGGCGGCGCATCACATCACCGCGCTGCGCGCGCGGGCGGGCGGCGTGTAGTCACATCACAGCACCGCGCGCATCAGCAAAGTGTAATTATGATCTGCTGCAGGAGGATCGCGGCGTGCGCTGCTACAGTGCGCGCGGAGGTTACAGCATGGCAGGTCAACATAGCCCCTTCGCCTGTCAGCGGGAACTGTGACCCAAAAGTGTCAGCATGTCTCTCACTGTGCATGTCACTGGCAGCAGACCCTGTACAGGCGAGACGGCACAAGACCAAATCCAGACGGAGGATACGCACGGAAGCCGAAGAGGAAAATTTCCGAATCTGTAGCATTTAAGACTCCAATGTTTACGTTATTTACTTATATCGCCGGGTCCACCTGTCGGGACCCCGCTCAGTGTACGCGCTCCCCTTGAGCCTATAAAAGAGAGAGTGCGCACGCTAGAACACAAGGTTCACAAAAGTTCCACGAACACACAAGATTCACAAGCTCAGCCAATACAACACACAGTGGACGTAGGGTTTTAGGCTCCGGCGGCCTGAATCACTCTAAATCCCTTGTGTGCTTTCCGTGTTCATACGGCTCTTGATGTAGCATTCCTTGACTTCCCCAAACTCATTCTAAACTAGGATTAGGCGGGTGCATTCCGCCATCCGGCTGGAGAAATCCTTGGACAGATGCTTTTCTAGTTGTCGGTGTTTTTTAAATGCCTAGACATCCCAACATAACCTAATAAAGCACAATAAAATTGTATGAACTGCCATGCTGTCATTGATTCCTTGTTGGGTGTCCACACGCCAAAGACTTCAACACCATTGGCTGTTTCACCAAACGTATACATGTGGCGGCATTACTATATATTAGTGTATGTCTTATATAAATGATCAATACATTTTACAAATAGTGGTCCTACCACCTATTTGGGCTTCTATACATTACTCAAATAAAAACAGTCTTTATAAAACCAAACTCCCAAAGTGGTTTAGCTAAAACTATGGGGCACATGAAACGTGCATCGGTACCAAAAGAATATGGCAACATTTACTTTGCCACTATTCAACATATATTTGTCAACCAATTAGCAGATAGCCTACTAGAGCACTAGTATAGTGTTTGCTTCACTAACACGAAGGCTTACCGTCACATCCAAAGTGGTATTTTCCAACCTCATTGGAGTTCTATTACAATTTTAGACATCGCACATGGCATATTGGCTCAATTGAAAACTAATAAAGAGCTATGGTGTTCGCGCTATAAATGTAATTTAATTTTTTTTTTATAAAAAAGATGAATACAATGAGAACCTCACAATGCTTCATATTCCACCCAAAAAATGAGACACACATCAATAAGTTCGTAACGACCTTTTATTTATATATCAAATGGTTTTTCCGCTCGCCTCCTCTCTCCATGCATCGATTCCGGATCGGACGGCTCTCGTCAAACCGTGGAGGGCCGCTCCGAGTCTCCTCATCCCATGGTCCCCTTGAATGGATGATGAACCATGGAATCATGCACAAGAAGTGTGGATAGGTGGTGGACGCCATTGTTGATGCCCCACACCAACTAGATGCTGCCGCCCTTTACATCAACCGTGGCTTTTGGTAGAAAGGGGGTCAGGGGCTCACTGAGTCACGGCCTCAGGGGATGCCGTGGGATGCGCACTGCCACAGTGAAACCGTTGTTGCTGCTGCTGTTGCCAGTGACAGTGATAAGGCCAGGGAGATGAGGGATCCCTTGGGACCAAAGTAGCTGATGGAACGAGCGTGGCCATTTGCCACTTTGCTATGAGATTATATTGCTGCTGCCTTTTGTAATCCTCTAGAAATGAAACATCTCATTCTTGTGTTGCAGTTCGTCAACGCACAAAAGATGGCTAGGAGGCGAAATTGAGCGTATTTGTGCCGTCAGATATCCAAGCTTTCCGTTCCTAAATATTAAGTAGGTTTCGGCCATATAATGGGATGTGAACCAAACACGTGTATAATTCGGCCATCGCGACCAAACTTTGAGCTACGGGTATTAGACTCATCAAGCAACCATTTACAAAAAAAAAATGATAATATGGTGATGCTTGAAAAGGGAAAAAAATATTGTATATCCTGATACTGTGATATATACTGCACCACGGTATACACCAATGTATGCAAGAGGAAATGGGATATCATTGTACTAGGTTATCGCAAACCGTACACACGGCCTGCAGCTATCGAGATCCTTATCGGATCTCCAGAGATCAATGGTGGGTTGCAGCCCCAGGGCACTAGATTACCTACCGGTCGTCTCTTCTCTCCTTTCGTTGTGCTGTTGGGTGCTGCAACTGCAAGCTTGAGGGAGAGCCAGATTTCAAGACTGCCTTTTGCTGTCCCCCTAAAGCTGTCCTGCATGCCTGGCCATCTTATCTCTTGCCATCACTCCAAGAATTGCAGGCCTGTCTCCTGGGCATATTTTAATATTTTATAACCCCTGGAATGAATCTGCCAGGGGCAGATCTGCAAAATATAACAAAAATATTCTACTATTCAACAGCTACCTCTTCTCACAAACAAAGTGGGTTCTGTTTCTTGGATGGCTGGTGTTGTAGATAAACTACTTCTGCTAGCTCTGTAAGATAAACCTGCACCAAAAACTTCCATGAACAAACCTTTTGGTACTACTACTAGTAGTTCTATTCAAAGTTGATGCCAAGGACCAGGGTCCAAAAGGACGCATTCAAAGTCCTAACAGCACATAGTTAAAAGCTGGAAGCAAGGACCAGGAGACTGACTGATTGGCCAATTGCCCCCTCAGAGATCCCAAGAGCCACATCTTGACTTGGTTGCAATCTCATCTTCACATGAGAAACATCAACAAGAGAAAAAAAATGGACCAGTTTGAAGGGGCAGAAGAATCTTTGAGATCCCCGGAGATTACTCCGAAGACTTGTTCATCTTGTCCTCTTATTCTCTAGACTGACTCTCTCTCTCTCTCTCTCTCTCTCTCTCTCTCTCTCTCTCTCTCTCTCTCCCACATTTCATTATGCAAGGGATTAGTATCTTATCTTATCCTATCTTAACCCCTTCAGATTTTTATAATGGGGAGTAGTGAGGTAAGATCAGATCCTAATAATCTCCTCCTTTTGGTTGGGCCATGAAAGCTTGGAGATCAGATGCACGCAGTCCAAATGTTCATTCTCCTTTTGGTGTGAGGGTGTTGCCATGGGGCACTCACTACTCAAGATTCTCGCAAGATTGTGACAGGGCACCAGCTGATTTATATATAGTACAAACTCAGCGTGGAGTTTATGCCAAAGTCCATCTCCTCTTTTGTTAGCAGTTGGCACAAATGGGCAAGCAGGGTCTCAAAAGAAACAGGGGATCGACCATTGCCAACCCAACTGCTGAAAAGCAAAGCTGCAGTGGTTGGCATAGCTTCAGTTTCTTTTAAAACGGCTTCTGAAACAGCTTCTTTGATGAAGCTGGAATTATTTTCAAAATCGTGAAATATGGGCCTACGGGAGAAGCTGGGTGAAACTACGATTTTCGGCTCTTTCTCTCTAGTGTAAGCTGGAAACAGCTTCACCAGATATTTCATACCATACCAGATACTTCATGAACGAAGCTGCTAGTAAAAATATCCATTTAGCACAGTTTTAATAAAACTCTCCGTGAATGCCATCCAAAAAGGTGTGCCAAAGAAGAACTTGAATCGAGGTAGACAGGACCTGAGTTTTCGATCTCAAACTAACTGCATAGTTCTAGAATGACCTACGTATAACATAGCAAGAACTCAAGTGAAATTTCCATGAAGGCCAACGCTCGACGGAATTCTACCGCCACGTGTGCTATTGTTGCTGAAATTTCCATGCCATTTGAGACCAATACTCAGCATTCATTCGTCTGTGCTGTTTCGGAAAAGTAAAAGAAAAAAACGAGAGAGGAGAGAGAGATGATTGTACTAACCAAAATCATTTGGAAACTAAAGTGCCAAATTATGAGTCCTTGGAAGATTCTCCAGGACTGAGAAATTTGTATTGTTCCCTTGAAAAAGGAGAGGAAAATGAAAGGGCAGGCCAGCCAGAGGAGAGAATCGGAATCCCGGTGGCGGGAGTGGCACGTTGCCGTTGTCGGTCTCCCTCCAGCACGCTGACGTGGCCAGCTGTTAGTGAGACAGAGGCATCGATTCGCCGCGTAGTGGGGCCCACCACTTGGGCAGCAGAACCAGAGGAGGAGGAATATCACACATCAGTGCCCGACAAAATAGCTTTGGAATAAAAAAGAAACGAATATTACTACAAGCCAGAGCCAGGCGTGCATCAAATTGCACTGAAATTTCCCAAAAGGCAAAGGAGATGCTGGTACTGTACGAACTGTATCTGCAGTTTTTAAAATCTCATCTGAACGTTAACTCAAGTGTATCTTCAAAAGAATTTCGACTGAAACTCAAGTGTAAGTTTGGACTATTTTCATATCAGATTAGCATCGCGTTTGGATGGAAACAACACAACTGAGCCCAAACGTTCAGAGTTAGAACTTTGGTTGCTTTTCCTACTTTGCAATTCAGTGGACAGTGGTTGAGGAGAATATTCGAAGCCGCCAACGTTGATGGGCATGGACCGGACGTCTTTTGTGAGTTGTGTGATTCGAGGGATAGTGTGCGCGCGCTAGCTTTCGGATCAGTACGTGAAATTCAGAGGAGATTCAGAAATTCAGATTTCAGATTGATCCGCTACTCACTCCCTCTGTGGTCTCTCTCGGTCTCTCCACGAACTGTAGGCTTTACGGTTTGTGGAGTCTGACGAGCGATGAGGAAGGAAAGAATCTCGCGCCGTCGCCAACCAATGAACCAAGCACACGCACAATAGCTCTTGTCACTTTCAGAAAATCAGAGAGAATCTCGCAGGTTAGGTCCTCGAAAACTAGTAGTACCTAGCTACTCCCTCCCCCCCCCCCCCCCCCCACCCTCTCTCTCTCTCTCTCTCTCTCTCTCTCTCTCTCTCTCTCTCTCCTGTCTGTGCAAGTTGCACGAACAGGATTTCAGATTCCACGAGTAGCAGAGTCCAGAGGTAGTAGCCAGCCAGTACGACCATCTCACTGCAAAGAAAAGGCTAGTGCACCGGCTTTCCTCACGGAGGGGAATCTCGTGAGGTTTCATTCTCGTTTCCTTTCAGAGGAAAACGATAGCCCGGCGAGGGGAAAAAAAGAAGGCGCCATGATCTGCTGATCCGGTGAGATCTGATCTGACCTCCACATCGGACGGCACTAGCGCTGCTGCACCTAACAACAACCTTATCCAATGGAAACCGTGCTGCACGGCAAGCTCCAACCAATCCCTTCAATGTGCCGTGCCCATCGATCGCAGCAGAGACACAAGCAAGCGGTTTCAGAGTTGCAGAGACCTAACAACTTCTTCCCTGTTCTTATGAACAGGAGTAATTCCATTGGTAGGAGATCAAACTATCGCGCTCCATGCCTGAGAAGCTTCTATGATCAGTTCGTAATAGGAGGGCTTGGTAGGTGATCCTTGGGATTTACGTATTTTGTGTTTCTTCCTCGTAGTTTGCTTTTTTCTTTTCTTTTTTTGGAAAAGGAAGATGCTATGAGCAAGGCGGGCCTCAGCACTATCACTCGTCAGACGACTAAAAAGTCTCTTACGGAAAATAATACTCAAAACGTTTGCAGGCCTGCCCTTTAGGCCCAACATAAGATAGGAGGATACCATGATGGCCCGGATTAGATAGCAGTAAGGCCCATATATACCACGTCCGTTTGCCTTTTGTGTTTGAGGCAATTGCACGCGCGGCACCGAAGACAAACTACGATGACGCTTGCTAATCCGAAGCGACATGGGTCGTGACAACGCATTGCGTGTGGTTGCCGCCCACGCCATAGCAGGGGAGTTTCTCCTCCCTACCCACGCAATACAAGAAAAGGTTCGGCGGCCTTTTTTTATTATTATTATTCCTTTGAGAACCATTTATTTAGCCCTTTATTATTATACTACCCCATGGGCCAATTGTTTTTTAAAATGGATAATAGGGCAGTAGGCTATTTCCAAAAACAAAACGAAAAAAAAAATCCCACTGCGCTTTTGGGCCCCACCACCAGATATCCCCGTGCCTTTTCACCCCCGCCGCCGCGTCACCGCTCCCGACCGACGTGTGGGCCCACCGCCTCCCCCGCCCCCGGGCCCGCGCCGCAGTCGCTGCTGCGGTTTTCCGCTGGGGCGCGCGTCCAGCTTGTCCGAACGCCGCCCGCCGACGGGCGCTGTCCTCGGAGCTACCCGATGACGCGTGGGTCCGGATGCTAGTCGGACCCGCGGGTCAGTGGGTGTGTAGTGCCATAGCGGGTGGGTGTGGGAGGCGCAAGTGGATAACGTCCTTTCCCCCACGCTGGGCTAGTCGCGCAATATAAAAAAAAGCCAGCGATTAAAAATGAGAAAAAAATAGCAGGAAAAAAAGGGGGGGAAAAAACAAGCGAGAGCGAGAGAGCAGAGGAAGCAGAGGGGGGCTGGCTGCTCGAGCTCGATCAACGGGAGGAGGTGGAGGAGGTAGCGGCGGGCGTTTCTGTTTCTTGGTCGCCGGCGGCGGAGGAGCAGGGGGAGGGGGCGATGGACGGGACGGCGGCGGTGGCTGGAGGGGCGGCACAGGCGCCGGCGCCCGCGGTGCCGCTGCCGATAATGCACGATGGGGACCGGTACGAGCACGTGCGGGACATCGGGTCCGGCAACTTCGGCGTCGCGCGCCTCATGCGCTGCCGCGCCACCGGCGCCCTTGTCGCCGTCAAGTACATCGAGCGCGGCCAGAAGGTACCCTGCCACTGCCAGCTTCCCCCCGGTCCCGCTCTCCAAAGCCGCCGCCGCCGCCTTTTCGTCCGTACGCCGAGCTGCGAGTTCATCCATGTGCGCCGCGTGCTTTATGTTTTTTTTTTTCCTGCAGATTGACGAGAACGTGCAGCGGGAGATCATCAACCACCGCTCGCTGCGCCACCCCAACATCATCCAGTTCAAGGAGGTGAGCGACGGCGCCGCCGTCACGGCCGTGGCGGTTGCTGCCTCTGTGCTGTTCTGTTCTTCCGATGCCACGCCGAACGACGATGTCAGGAAAAAAAGGAAGGAAAAAAAACCCCACTCTTTTCTTCTCCAGGTGATCCTGACGCCGACCCACCTCGCCATCGTCATGGAGTACGCCTCCGGCGGGGAGCTCTTCACGCGCATCTGCAATGCCGGCCGGTTCAGAGAGGACGAGGTCTCTCCTCATCTCATCGATTGATCGCCTGATAAAAACCTGTCCTCTTAACTGTTGCATGCCCCTGTAGACTGTAGTGTCGATGACTGACTCTGGCTTCCTGTGCGTGTTCAGGCTCGGTTCTTCTTCCAGCAGCTGATTTCTGGGGTCAGCTACTGCCACTCCATGGTAAACCTTTTCTCCCCAAATTACTATCTCATCCCTTCTGTTTCAGTTGTTGTTCTGTGTATGACTAAAATTGCCCTATTTACACGATCTTTTGGTGTTGTCAAGCAAATATGCCATCGTGATTTGAAGCTTGAGAACACTCTGCTGGATGGAAGCACTGCGCCTCGGCTTAAGATATGCGACTTTGGTTATTCCAAGGTATTACTTGCCCCTCGGAAACGCTCCAATGTAATTGCGTTTTCTTGTACTATACTGTGCTTACTATAGTATGGTGCCTAATTGCTGCTATATTCTGGATATACATCATGCAACATGATATGATTATTACTGTATTGTAGTGGTTTGTTAACTGTAAAAAAAGAAAAGACTACTTGTGTTTCCTTTACCTGATTTACTGTCCTGCTGTTCTCTGATCTTTTTTACAGTCATCTCTTCTGCATTCACAACCTAAATCCACTGTGGGAACTCCAGCATACATTGCTCCTGAAGTTTTAATGAAGAACAAATACAATGGAAAGGTATTATCCATACCCTTGTGCTTTAAGTTGCCCTCTGACAGACGCTGCTACCAGCCTGACAACTTATGCCTTCTGCTCGACAATAGGAGTCCGTCTTCGTGCTGTAAAGTCGTTATTGATCTTTTGATGTCATGAATAGTAGTATCAGGTCTTTGCTTTAGAAAAAAAAATAGTGTCTGGTATTGTGGAGCAACTCTTTATACAGTGCATTAGCTAATAATTTGTCATTGGATGGAGATTTCCGATGTTTGGTCATGTGGGGTGACCCTTTATGTGATGCTGGTTGGCGGGTATCCTTTCGAGGATCCGGAAGATCCTAAGAATTTCAGAAAGACAATTCAGGTATTTTTTTGCGAACCTTGGCAGCTCCACTGGCTGCAGTTATATCCAGTCAGCTAAATGCTGATGTCAATTTGCAGAAAATAATGGGGGCTCAGTATGCGGTTCCAGACTATGTCCATATATCTCCAGAATGCCGAGATCTTTTATCAAGGATTTTTGTTGTCGAACCAAACCTTGTGAGTTGTCGAATATTTTCCTTTTTGCTGTGTCACTTGATCATTCAGATGTGAGATACCTATAATATATGGTCTTTGCAGAGGATCACCATACCCCAGATAAAAAGTCATCCTTGGTTCCTGAAGAACCTCCCTATTGACATCATGGATGATGATGGTTCAGTGAGCTATGAGGAGCCGGACCAGCCGATGCAGAACATGAACGACATCATGCAGATACTGGCAGAGGCAACAATACCACCTGCTGGAACCCGCACAGCGGCCCAGTTGTTGTCCGACGACCTTGACGTCGAGGAAAACATGGAGGATCTAGATTCAGACGAGGACCTAGACATGGACATTGAGAGCAGTGGGGAGGTAGTGGTTGCCCTGTAACCATGTCCATGCTTGTGTGGAAACCGTATTTGCGGCCTTCCTTTCAGTAAATCAATCAATCTGTCGAGTTGCGCTTCTGTTTCAGCTCGAGCTTAAGCTATGACCCAGCGATCGGTTTGTCGCCATTTCTGCTTCAGACGGTTGATTCCTATTGTGGTGCTGCTGCCGCTGTCTATTGTGTAGTGTAGTATAGTAT
This sequence comes from Panicum hallii, assembly GCF_002211085.1. Classification (NCBI taxonomy): domain Eukaryota; kingdom Viridiplantae; phylum Streptophyta; class Magnoliopsida; order Poales; family Poaceae; genus Panicum; species Panicum hallii. The sequence continues at coordinate 61,266,463 of NC_038044.1, read as the reverse complement.
GTGTGCTGCGCAACAATCTAGCCCCGGTATTACCATGTGAAAACTCTTCAGGTTCATTTTCAGAACCATTGCTTTGTCTCTGTTTCCTGAACTGAAAAGGCGTATGGCGGTTGTATATAATAATTTTGTTTTGTGCCAAGAAAAAGCTTTTTCCTGTGTGCATTTCGGTTTCGGGACGTGTTCTAGCTTTGTCACCGAAGAGTCGGCGCATGAACACTGACTGAACATGTCAAAATTGGCCAGTGGGTTGATACTCTTGCTGCACTACACAGGGCAAGATATAAACATCATATGTACATGGTCAGTTTGGAAGCCCAAAGCATCCAGAACGTGACATCAGTCTACAAGCCAGTCCAGGTTATAACACTCCTCTGCCACCTGCACCCGGAGGTCAGGGATTACCTGCTCGGCCTCCCTCCACAGCAGCGCCGTCTCCTCGTCGCAGACGACGTGGCCGAGGGACTTGAGGGAGGACGATGACCTCGGGAGGCTCCTTAGGCGTGAGCATTCCCGCATGTCAATCTTCTCCAGGTTTGTCAGGTGGCCAAGCTCCTCCGGGAGGTCTGTCAGGTTGATGCACTGAGATATGTCAAGGTATTTCAGCCTCTTCAGGCTGCACACCGACGGCGGGAGCCGCCACAGCGCCGGGCAGGCATAGACCCGAAGAATGCTCAGGCAATGCAATTTGCCTAGCTCATATGGCAGCTCCGTGAGGTCATGACAGTTTGAGATGGAGATGGTCTCGAGGGAGCTGATCTGACAGATACTTGATGGCAGCTCCTTCAGATCTATGCAGTGGTCAATTGTGAGGTTGGACAGGCGGGGGAAGGTCATGGAGAGATCCATCGTCGATCCTCTTAGACTGTTGTTCAGTTCGCAGAGGACGAGGGAGATCTTGTGCAGGTTCTTTAGCGGGATAGTGGTCTTTGGCAGTGGTGGGAGTGTGATCTTCTCCAACCAAAGGCTCCTCAGGCTGCTGAGCGTGGTGAAGGCAGATAGGTTGTCAAGGGTTGCGCTGGTGGTGCTGTAGTTGATCAGAACCAAGGCTTTCAGGTTCTGCATCGTTGCGATGAATGGGGGGAGGTAGTAAACACTTGAGGCAAAGTTGAGGATGAGCACTTCTGCCTTGGGGAAGCTCATCTGGAACCAGTCAGATTCTTTCATTTCACCTGGAGTTTGGGTAACAGTTGGTCAGATCATTCTGTCCCAAGGAAGAAAGCACATGGTAGAAACTACTTCTAGTACTCTATGAAGAAAACGTTTCAGAACAAAAATACTAAACCATGTTCCTACTATACTGGTGTAAAAATAGAATTTTAGGGATAATGATAAGTTTGCTGATGAACTTAGCAGTCATGGATCAAACATATAGTCTCATTATGTTGTGTACTTGTGTTTATTACTACGATGGTTCTTCTTCCAAATTTCAGTACGAGTTCAGAGTTCAATACAGATGTTGGATGATAAATTGTTGGCAATAAATATCCAGAAAAGTGAAAAGTAAAGAGCAATAAAGGACTAATGTTGTACCTGTGTGAATGGAAACTATCTGAGCTTCAAACGGAGTGTCTTTGTTCCTCTGCCAATCCCTTGGAAGAGTTTCTTCCCTTCTTGGCATCACCAACCGCCTCTGCTTGTTCAGAGGGTCACGCCCACTCATGTGAAGCGCAAGATCTCTCAACACATCATGTTGCGTCACCGAGTAGTCATGGTAGCTACTGTACAAATCTCCAGCCTTGTTCCTGCACAAAGAGCAGCAAAGAGTTAAAACCTGTTCTTTAAGATAATACCAATTCTTGAATATTTTGAAGCACATATATGGCAGATGATACATACTGTGCATCATTAACAAGGGTAAGAAGGTTCTTGTTCGAAAGCTCAACCAAGATGGCGAAAGCATCTGGCTCATCAAGATCATGAATCTCCATCCAAATGTTGATCAACACATCAAGAGGGATCTTCTTATCCTCTGGGAAGCAGCCCAGATCAAGGAAACAATCTCTAACCTTCTCTGGTAAGCACTCAACACTTGCCGCCATTCTCTCTAGGAGCTTGGTCTCATGGGAGTCAGAAATAGCCTCTCCTCGTGACAACCGGTTCTTGGCACTCAGCCATATCTTAGGAGGCTGATCTCGCAATGATGCACCGATGACCTTCAGAGCTAGAGGAAGGCCTCTGCACTCTGCAGAGACCTGCCTAACCAATTTCTTGTCAGCAGTCTTCGGAACACACTCCTGATCGAAGGCAGCGCGGCAGAAGACAGATAAAGCTTCCTCCTCATCAAGCAACTGCATTTCATACGTCCGGGATACCAACGTCGGGAACTTGAATCTCGATACAACAAGAGTCTTGCACCCAGGGAACTTGAAGACGAGATCCTCAAGCTGCAAGAGAGACCACACATCGTCAAGGATAACAAGGACTGGTCCTCGGTCCCTTGGTCCTAACTTGAGCTGCCATTCTGGGATCTGGTTGTATGCACCAAGCACGATGTTTCCGCTGATCTGCTCCCACAGCTTCATCTTGATGGTTTCCAAGTTTGCAGATTGTGAGATCGTCTCAAAGAAGATCCTGTCGTTGTAGTAGGCTATAGAAAGAAACAAACCATATCAGAATCACAAAGCCAAAAAAAACTTGCAAAAAGGAATTAGAATTTAATTTGATGCTTAAAATCTCGATTCAGGATAGCAGCCACTAAAAGATGTTATTTCTCAAAGATGGTGACTATTGAATTTTAGTTTACTATGATCTTGAGTGCAGAGATGATGGGAGATATGAACGCAGGTTGCTCATTTTTTGCTATATTAGAGCTTCAACAACATCGCTCATCCTGATCCCTTGCACTAAAAGAGGATCCGAAAATTGGCATAGCTCCAGATTTTGTTTTTTTCAGAAAACAGATCTAATTGGATCTGAATCTGGAAATAACACACTAGGACCTAGCTGTTTGTGCTTACTCTGTCCGAAATAGATGCATGGTGTGCAGTTCCTTAAGCAGCTATCATATCTCGATTTTAGAGTAAGTAATCACCATAGCCACGATAAGGTTACTCAGGTCCAAGCAGAATTTAAGAGTGTCTGCTAAAGTTGTGAGAATTCAGAAGCAATCTAACCCCATCACAATGGTACTCCTGCCACTAGCTGGTCAAAGCGCCAATTTTGACCAAGCCAGTGGTGTGGAGCAAAACGAAAGCATCAACCTCACCTTTACCTAATTGCACGACACGCACGCAAACCAACCACCAAAGATGCTATGCACCCAATTTGGGGAATTTTTGCACCCCAATAATTCATGAAAGGATGCAATCTTTGTTTGCACAAAAAAAGATTGGAAGAATTTTAAGGAAAAGATGGTTGAGATTTGGCCCTTGTTCTCCTTACCTCGGACCTTGTGATCCTTGAAGATCTCCATGGCGAGCGTGGTCTTGCCGCTGCCGCCCATGCCGGAGATGCCGACCACCTCCCAGCCGCCGCCGCCGCTCATGACCATCTCCTTCACCTTCTCTTTGGCCACCTTGAGGCCGCCGCCAACCATCTCCTCGTCCTCGTGGCCCTCGGCGAGCTCCATGTCCATGGCCATCACCCCGGCCTTGGCGGGCACAGCGACGCCCTTGAGCGGCGGCCCGTCCACCGGCATAGCGGCCACCGAGCCCTTGGTGAGCGGCGCGTCCATGGGCATCTGCATCTGCATCGGCACGCCCTTGTGCATCTGCGGCGGCGGCGCGACGGGGACGGAGAGGGCGGGCGGCGGGGGCTGCGTGGCGGCGGCGATCTCCTCGACGCGGCGCTCGAGGCGCCCGATCCGCGCGTCGGCCTCGTCGCGGAGCCTGCGCACGCCGCCGATGACGTGCGCGGGCGCGTGGCGGGCGAGCCAGCGCGCGATGCCCCGGTCAGCGGCCTCCATCCGGCGCGCCAGCTGCGCGGCGCGGTACACGTTCCAGCGCGGGGACAACGCGGCGCGGTGCGCCAGGTCGAGCGCCTCCCGGACCCGGGCGGCGAGCTCGGCGAGCTCCCCCGCGGAGCGCTGGCCGGCGTGCGGCCCGAGCCCCTCCACGAGCGGCAGCAGCGGCTCGACGCTCCGGCGCAGGCGCTCGGCGGTGGAGCGGCAGAAGAGGGTGCCCCGCACCGCGCCCAGCAGCTCCCGCAGCGCCTCCCCGGCCAGCTGTTCCAGCAGCAGCCGGTCCATGGCCGCTGCTATCCTATCTCGCTCTCTTCTTCCTCGCTTCCCTCCTCTATCCCTGTCCGCCGGGCTGTTTGCTCGTTCCTGCTGCTCGCGTGTGCGCGGTGGAGTTGTTCAGCTGGGTGAGTGAGGGGTCGCCATCGATCGGCGTGAGGTGGGGGAGGCGGCCAGGCCGGGGGGCGTCGCGTTTGGTCTCGGGGGAGGCGGAAAGGAAAGCGAGTGGTTTATAGAGGCGGGAGGGTTGGAGACGGGCGGTTGGGGGTCAACCGCCGCGGCGATGGGGTCGCCGGTCGCTCGAGCTCAGATCTGGGGGTGCGACTGGTCACTGACAACGCTGGCCCACCCGCCGAGTCTTCGCTTCTCCTCTTCTACACTGCTGCTTCACACGGTAGAGGTTAGTGGTCAGCCATCACCAAGGTAGTAGACCAGACGCCACGCTTCGCAGCAAGTAGACCTGAGATCGGTTTACCTTGGAGAGTTTGGCCTGGCTTCGGGTCTCGCAGGTTGATGATGGAAAAGAGCTCAAGGTACTGCAGAGCATAGAAATTTCATGTCCTGTACGACTGAATTATACATATCGCTAATGACCGCTCTAAGTTAGCGTCCTCCTCCGTAAGTTTATATATATATATAAATAAGAATTTTGATAGTTTAAATTAGTAGAGACATATGTTCACTCTACCAACTCTAATTGTGATATGTTATTAGGTGGAGTTAGAATGCCAGAGGATGATGCTCTTCTTTGATTGATGATTTTCTCCATATGTTACTATATCTTTCCATATAAAATGACTAATTTCTTGATTTAGCATCCTCTGATAATACCCTGTTCTTCCTACTTGGTCTCCCAATTAATTTTTTTTTCTAGCACCCTGATCCCTGATGGATCTTAGAGCATCTCCAACCATGAGTCCTATATTTGGGTCCTATAATTTGTATTAGGGACATATTTGATGTGTTTAGGGTCCAAAAAAAAGCTTATACTCCAACAGCGGGGTCTCAAATCATGTCATTTACAACTAATTGGGGAAAGATTGGAGCGGAGGCATTGGGAGAAGAAGTCTCTGTCAGTTAGATTTCGTGGCAAAAGGAAGATAGGACCCAACCAATTGAGTCCTATATCTAGGACCCGGGAGACTGAGTCCTAAATTGATTTGCCTTGCCAGTTTTTTTTTTGTAAAATAGGACTTCTGTTGGAGGCTATTTTTTTCTCTTAAGCCTTATATTTCAAGATAGTACCCAATTTAGAACTCTTATTGGAGATGCTCTTAGGGACCCAGCTTAGGCCTCTTCAGTTTGCTCATTATTTGGCTGATCACTATCCATTGCTAGCTTGTGCTTGTCCTCTTGTGAAGTTAACTTAGAATGTCCACATTCCATAATTTAGCCACTTGCCAAAAACCTCTTATATTATACCCCATGTCATCTTTATAGTAAATGGCGACGACAGAGCTGTATGGACATTGATTAATAACCTCCAGAAATAAAAATGGAGTCGTTGCGAAGATGCATGATGAATATGATATTTGGAATATCAACGGCTATGTACTCTTTTTTTGGGTAAGACTAAGAGGAGCAAGGTTATTATTAGATCGCAGGCCATCAAGGTATGGGATCGATGAGTGACAACTAAAGCATCACTTGATGGGCTTTGACCAAGCAATAATCGAGCATAGTAGCTAGTGGAGACCCATGTGAATGCACGGGCCAATTATTATGATATATATATATATATATATATACCAACAAATTTGCTATGGACTTTGACCAAACAATAATCAAGCATGGTAGCCAGGAGAGGAGCTAGAGATAAATAGGTGTGTGTATGTAGGTGGACGGTGTTTTATCCAAATATGGCTCAGTTTTACTCGCACGTTGAGTAAAACACGCACTCGCACCAACCCCGCTTACGCTTTCATTCTCGCTTCGCGTAAAAGGGTTAACCCGAGGGTTGAAATGCACTTGGCACTTGGGTTTATATGTTGGTGAGACTCACCCTCAACTAGCAAAGTGGGACAACTCCCCACACATGCCATACCACTCATACTTGGGCCACTAGTGGGCTTAAATTCATCCTTGTTGAGCCGGGATGTCACAGATTATATACAGTTGTTATGAGTTATGTACCAAAACAATCCAGCACCTTTGTTTTCAAACATGTCCGTTTCTCTTTCGCTTCATATTCAACAAACTACGGAAACAGCTTTGAACTAGAAAGAGTACACGCTGCAGTAGCAAGCCTCTATTCGTGAAGAGTTTGACGTTTGGCTCCATGGATGAGCAACTTTAGTCTTAGCAATGGAACAAGTTGCTCCATAACTAACGTCGTCAGTACATGTGCTCGAAGATGTTAACATATTAATTATGAAATATATATTATCTGTCTCTATTTTACTGTCGTGTGGAATCTTATGCTAGCGAATTAAGGAAGAGGACCAAGAACATCACGGAGCTCATCGATTACCATGCATAGTTAATCAGCTAATAAATTAAACCTTGTCTACATCTTGCGATCTCTCAGCAATACAACTACAAGCACAAATTGTTACTTTTCACTGAAAAGTGGAGCTTTATGACAGAATATGCTCGTCTTCAAGAAGCAAACAAATCTTTATTCTTATTATAAAAGTACATCTCTTTTGGACTCTGAGAGAGGCACGATATATTCTTGAATTCACGCAAGTCATATCGCTGGTGACTTTGCGGTTATTTATTTATTAAATCTACTCTTGTATCACACACCATCATTATCAAATTCCATACAAAAATTTATAATTGATCATGTTGGATTAGGCCATCTTAATGCTTCCATAGAATATACCTATTTCAACTTTCACTGAAGAATAGACATATATATGTAAGTTAAAATTTCTCTGTCACAAATGTTGCACGCACCAAGCTGGGCAGACCAACTCTCTGAACCCTCCTCAATAGTCAACACAAGCACATGTGCAATCCCTACTTTTCACTAGAAAATAATTTCCATGCATAGTAGAAACATGCCGTTTTCAAACATCATCTTACCAACTGCCTTTTCATGGATCTCATCTTCTATTAGCCACTTTCCCATTGTTAGTATTAGAAATTTTTTTTCTGAATCAAATATTTTTCCTATAATAATTTAAACAAAGTATTGCGTGAAATGGTTATGAACTAGGGTCCAATAATCCTAAAAATCAACTCCGACTGCCCTATTCGCTTTACTGAATGCTAGAACACTTTGGGAGTTTTCGAGAAACATGAATTGCTGAGATGAAAATAGTAGAAACAAATGTATATTGCAAGCTATGCTAGCTCGTACATATTGCCCTTTTTTTTTTGTAAGATGGTAAGATGGCAGTGCAGGAAATTAATATAAGCGATGTGTGGTATAGTACCTGTATCTATAGCCGGTAGTTTGTGTGCCAAATTAGTCAGTAGAGTACCTCAAGGATTGAATGAGCATCAACAAACTCGCCGTGGGCTCTGACCACAATGCAAGCATCCTGCACTGAGAAGTCGCTAGCGCTGACCCCGTTGCACGGGAGCTGGCTATAATCATTCCTTTTGAAAGAAAGTAGTTCCTCTGCAGTAACTATAGAGGAATTTGTCCTATTAATAGGTGAGTCCATGACCCTGTCGGGCTCACATGTTAGTGGGTGAGTCTCTCCACCGTTACTCTAGAGACAACTCAACCCACCTCCCCTTCAATTCTTTTCCAATATGTTCCCATCTTTCGTGTTCCAGATAATATAATCAACATCTCACCCTTTTTTGAAATTAGTTGCTAGATGATCTTGTACCAAATAACTATGGAAGGTGCACGTTGAAATTATGGATCGAAACATTTAGTTTATGCACCATCCATGGGATACTTGGTTTGAGGAATGTGGTGTTGCCGCATTGGAGCGATTTTATTGAAGTCCGAATATCAGGCTCGTGTATTTGTATGAAGTAAATATTTAATTTGAGATTGAAACTTCATATAACAGTTTGATTCTCATGCTGGCGATCCGTAAATTCCGGACGATATGGATAGAAGAATGATGTTCTTTACAATTTTTTTACGATTACAGTGAAACTCAGAAACTCACAACGTACGCACGTGCCCCATCCCTGTGAACACAAACAGATGTATCAAGCTAACTTTATCTACATTCCTTTGAATCCTTGCTAGCCTGTTAGTTCAAAAAAGAAAAAAAATCCTTGCTAGTTTCTGAATAAAAAAATGGCACAGCAGCTTTTCATGAACAGACATTAACCCAGAAAAAAAGGAGCAATCAATATGAAAATATCTAGACACCATCGTCGACGTTGACGTCTCAAGCCTATGATAAATTTCCCTACAACTAAAAAAGATCCTACACATACTTTCCGCCAGAGCCAGACACTGTCTCGTCGCGTGCAGGCGTAGCCAACTTTGGCCAGCATCATCCGGATAACCATGGCCGCCGGCCGTAACGCCACCCCTGACCGGCCAATAATTCAAGCCAATCTGCCACGGACGTCAAGGGGCCACGGCCACCCGGCGACGAAGATGACGACGAGCACATGCAAAATATGTTCGTTGCCATGCCACTGCTTGCTTGCTACATCTTGCAGCTAGAATAATAGAATATGCCAGCAGCACCCACGCCACGCCACGAGGCAGCAGCGATCCAGAAGAGAGTCGCGTTCCCATGTCAATATTTTATTTAAATTTTGAGCAATTTTTCATATGATTACAAGGTATGATTTCCCTTTCTTTCTTTGGCGTTTTCGATTCCCTTCAATGAACCTGGTCAAAAACTTGGACCGGCGACCGGCGGGTCATTGACCTTGGCCATATAATAATACAAACCTTGTTGCCATCCATCCCGTCTCAACCACACACCCCCACAGCCACAGGACACGATAACAACACGAGGAGATGAGTTCATTGGTGTTGAGCACTGCGGCCAACGTGAGAACTAGATCGACCTCGGCAAGTTAGGATAAAAGAGTCAAGAGTGTGCCAGCATCATCTGGATAAAACACCCGTGTCGAGTCGGGGACTCGGAATTTCGCAAAGGAGCTCATACCACCATGAAAGCATTGGTAAGTTAGCACAATCATTCAACAACACTGGGTACCGTGCGCGACAATGATCACGTATAAGAGGAGATATTGCCCATGGAGAGAAGAGGATGGAGAAGGGAACATCTTAATTTGCGTAGTTTGGTACTAAAGTAGCGGTGGTTACAGTAGCAAAACGTGCCGTTATTAGCTACACAAAGAGAATAATCCCTTTGTACATACATACAGCACACGAGGCCTAACTTGATAGTGCCTCTGCCTAACCCCTACACCCCTAGACCATAGCTCGTTCGCAACCGGAGACATGTAGTCTCTTTTCCCACCATGAGCAAGCAAGACCGGCGAAATGGTGACCCTGCCAGAGTCAAGAAGAACAAGAAGAATCGTCTGATTTGTTTGCACACCATCAAAAAAAGGGTTTCGAGCCGAGTGACGTGCCGTCCGCCATCTCTGTCTGCCGTCTGTTCTTTGTACGTGAACGCGCGCGTGCGTCTCGCATTGGCAGCTGCTGCGACCTGCCATGTCCTGGCTCGAGGCGGCAGCGGAGCCTGCACGGCAGGGCACACGGCCATCCCTTCCTTTTTGTGAGTGAACGGGGGACTTTGTGAGTGAACGGGGGAGCGAAGAAGAAGAGGAGGAAGAAGACGATGGCAAATAGGACTCGTGTTCTGGAAACCCGTCGCTGTTCTTGGCCGAATGATTGATGGCCTGTTACCAGGGGTCTTAATTGTGTGCGTGATAATAATAAAGATGGTGTTAGCTACTCCTGAGGTCAATGTTCATGGTACCCGCCGCTGCTTAGAGCGTGATTGGTTGTCTGCGTGGGCTTAATAGGGATTGGTCATGTAGAATATTTTCGAGGGAGTTTCTTGATTGGCGAATGATTAGAACGATTTTGAAGGGAATTATTGTGGCATAGTGTCGAAATCACTGTGGACGAGTGTGACGGCAGTTCTTGTCTGTTTTCTTTTTCGCAATTATTGGGTGCTTTGAAAAGGAAATTTCTTTTAGTTCTTAGCCGGAGGGTTTGCTAGTTTTTCAGGGCCTTTGTTACTTTAACTACAGAGAGATGTAATTTATCTTCTCTTGTTTTTTTCCCTGAAAAATGATGTAACCTACCCCTAAAGCTATGTTTGGTATCTATTACCGTCGCTAATGGCGTGATTGGTTGCTCGCAGAGGTCCAATTATAATAGGTGGTGCTGAATACGTTCGAATGCTGTCTTATATCAAGACGTACACAATCCTTTGAAAAAAAACGTAATCATGATGCTACCAAAATCACCATGGAATGGACAGATTTATTCAGATAAAAGATACTGTTCCTGTATAAAATAAAAATAAAAACAAATGAGCACCTTTCAGTTAAATGCTGAGGTGAATGGTGATGTGGTGCAATGTATCGGCTCGGTGTGGAGGCAGCTGCTGGTTGGTGGTGGTGGTGGTGGTGGTGGCCTCAGAAACAGGGTGTCGCTGTCGCTTCTGGCTCCACGTCCTTTTCTGGGTTTCTCCCCTCAGTTGAAGGTTATTTTGTCTACTGAGTCAAGAACTTTTGAGAGGATTCACTGTTTCACACTGTCCCCTCAGGCTCCATCTCAAGCTAGTAGACCTTAGCTGTTGAACATGAATCAAATTATGTATGTATATAGCTTCTGTTCAAGTCAGATCCGTGAGAGCTTAGTCAAGAGCCCTACTAAACTGTAGCAAAGGGATTTTTACTGCATATATACGCAGTTATGCACCATCAATTTCTGAACATGGTTCTCGAACAGTTAGTGCTCCTGATGAAAAACCGGATTATGGAAAAGGAATCAGAGGTTGCCGCATAAACCGGTTGCGATTGGCAAGAATTTGTGGAAAAAAAACCATACAAAAGGATTGCGAATGGCAATAATCCTTGATAATGCTGTAGTGACGCTGGCAGAATATGTTGTGTACTGTGAGTTTTGACAGCGGCAAAAGTGACATGTTTTGAAAGAGAATAGACCTACACGCGTGCAAGCGTGCACGCACAAAAGCAAAACCTTCCAAAATTACTGAATATGCTGCCTCCACCAGTTTTCATAGTCCTCCCTGAAAGCATGAACCTTATAAAGCTGAGATGAACTTTGACCCCACACACAAAAAAAAATGCTGGATCTAGCAACTACTACCATAGTTCCATTACATGTGCATTACTCACATGCACGATGCATCTAAAGGACGTACACATGGACAAGTTCAGATGATGAGTTTTAAATCTGAACTGATTCAGTGCACTGAACCTGACCTTAGCTCTGCACAGGTGATAATTCTTTTGCAAAAATAAAGAATGATATAGCACAAACTTCAGAGATAAGGAGCCGCTTGTGCTATGGTGTGGTCATCACAAGAGCCCCGATCTGCCAAGCAACATCTAGAAGCTCACGTGCTGAATTCATCTGGAGTGGGGGGAAAAAATACAAGAGGCACAGCAACGGTGGTGGCCACAAGTCTCTCCAATAGATTCTTGGCAGCGACATCAACCAGCAGCAACTCTTTATTTACTTCCTCCATTGCCCCTGAACTCTTTCTGTTCGTTGCTCTAAAGTCACCACTTGCAAATGGCATCTAGCAAAAAATATCCAATGGCAATTGAGGGACACCACACAAGGTGGCTAAGATTAGGCGATACGTGGTTTAACTCAGCATTTTTTTGATTAATTGCAGCCAGGAAATTTCGATAGGTAATAATAAGCCATTCAGAAATTTGGCAGTTGTGTATGTGATGGACAAACTTTTTTTTTTGGAGCAACGCATTAGGCGAATCCATCCATGTTGGGTGTTGAGCTGGCTGATCTGCACCCAAACAAGGGAGTTTCTTCAAACATATCTTGGAATAAGATGGATCATATCTTCTGAAAGGCACAAGAGACAATTTTTGTAACCAAAATTTCACAATTCTTGCTGACCGCAAAGTGGTTAGTAACACACGAGCCCAATGATGCAGCGTTAACGTCCTGTTTTCATTGGGTCCACTTGTAATAAGTGGCTGGTATAGCACTATATGTAAGAATGATGATTTTTGCACAAAAGGGCCTACGGCGTGCAATTTGTTGAGCCATGTTGCTTTCAAACCTTTTGGACTTATTTGGAAGACCAGTATGTTGTTTCTTGCACTCCTGATGCCGATGTCCATGGCCCCTCCTCTCTAATGGTTGAAGAAGATGGTGAGCGTCATCGGTGTGTCATTTTGATAGGCCTGAGTGGATCCATCACCATCGTGAAGGACCACAATTTTAGGCAATGAAATTGTCATGACGCCTTATGTACAATTTCTTTTTTTTTTTGCGGATAGACGCCTTGTGTACAATTGCCACCTTAATTATTATCATGTAAGGACTAGAAGGTTCACAATTGCACAAAGCTCAGCAAGAACTTTTGAGGGTTCTGATGAACTGCAGGAAGCTCTGGATCTGAAATTTGTCAAAACAATTGTACTCCATGTACATTGAGTAGTGCACATACTTCGTGCGGGTACGCCGTGCAAGTAGGACTTTATGCCATAAAGATCATCCAGACACTATGCTTCTTCTTGTACGTGGTGAAATACAGGGAATTCTGAATCCACTTGAAGGGAAAGGGAAAGCATACTTCTTGTCTATCCTTCTCTCTAGTTTCAAAATTCGAGCAAATGTGCTTTCACTGCTATTTTAACGCTAGCTCTCATTGGCACCGTAATAAAGAAGAAAGGTTCTATGGCCATCAAGGCAGATCAGAACGTAATGCATTCAAACTCAACTCCAGGTTTGCGGGTTAGCGATACAGAAAAATGCAATCAGCGTTGATCACAACAGCACATCCATCATGTTCAGGTCGACTTAACTTTTGCTGAAACTTAGAAAGATGAAAAGCGCGAGCCGGGTAAGATGAAAAGCCCGAGCCAAGTGGGAACTACTTACCCACAGTCACAACAGATGTTTCCGTAATGTGGGAACTACTGATGCTTCCTACTCCTATGGGTACGTGGCATAGCAAAGCCACCGGAGCATCTTTAGTTAGCTACTTTATCTATCAACATGCAACACTGGCTTCTGCTCCCTCATATGCTCTTTTATAAACAATTTAAAAGGTAATTCTTTAGGACATAGGCATATCTGATACTATTCACCTAACACTGCATGGACGAGTGTACTACCCATCATTTGAAAATGCAATTGGGCTATTAAATGTTTAATCAGGTTTTGACTGGAACACTTCCCTGGAGATTGTGTAAATAATAGAGCTGTTAATGTTTATCGGGTCATAGATGGGATATAAATTTGTACTAATATCAAAGATTCAGAGCTGACAACCTGAAACCTCTAAACATGCAAGTTCATTATAGATAGACATGATTATCTCTTTTTAGTCCTTTCTTTGTAGAAAATAATGGTTGTGTTATACTCTCATTTGGAATCAACCTAGCTACGGTTTAATTCTTCCGTGCAGTTATGCAGCGTTTCACAGCTACATTATGCACATACTAGCTACCGCGGTGCACGGACGTATCACCGCAACCATTCAAATTCAGACCTGAAGTCCTGTAGTGGATAACAGTATATTTTCACTCAACTAAGTCCCAAGAGAGTCCCCGGCCTCCCTCTTTGTGGCAACATCATATCTTGGTGTAACGTTAGTCTGATGCAGGTTCAGTCATTTGCTTGGTTCAGTTGTAAGTTCGGACGGAGATTTAGATGGCCATGCATTTATGTCCCCTGTTTTCCCAAATAACCAACCAATGTAAGGAACTTGTTAGATGCCAATCAGAAACTTGTTGGGACCTTGTTCTTCATCCAATCAGCTATTTGAATCAGTGTTTTCGTCCCTGACTATCTGGCCGTCGAGGATGTCTTGCGACAGCATCGGCTCCTGCATTCGTTTCCCTTCTTGGAGCATCTACATTCCCATCGCCGCCCACATGCCGCGGGCATAGCCGTCGTCAGAGAAGCAACTGCTCATCGACCAGGAAACGTATCTGTACCAGGAGAGCTCCTGACGCATCCCATGCTTACTACAGAAACAGACTGGTGTGGCGCCTATCTATCTTGAACCAAACGAACAAATGTGAAGGAGGCGCTCATACTCTCAGGATGCAGCAATTGTGTTTCTTCTCCCTCATCGCTCTTTTATGGACCTAAAAAAGGAGCATATTTATCACATAAGGGATGTAATGTTTGAATCCAGTGCACCTTCAGACTGGAATGTAGATGGCCAAGCCTTCAGGTGATAAATTGATCTGGTATGGGTAAGAGGATATGGGAGGAGCTGTGCACTTTGAACTTATCCTGCGATCACAGTTTCAAATGACAAATCAAGTACCGAAAGCCTCAAAATTTAGTTAAAATACATTTTTCGACAAGGGAAAATTATTAAATTCAAGGTTTTTCATCGAGTTGATGCACTTGAACCATTTCTGGCCTCTGCATTACCACGATACATACATCCTTAAAAAGGGAGCAATGAAAAATGACGAACCAGGATGCTAATAGCTGTCAATCCATAGGCTAGACCATGACATGTTGGTTCCGAAACCAATTGGTGCTTTTGAATGACAGAAGGATATAATATAACGTGGAACAATATCCTTTTTCTCTATCCATAAAAAACAAATGAGCAGGGATGCCCCTCTAGTATTTATGACTTATGAAGGACAGTTGGATTTTTACATGAAAAATTTACCCGTGGTTATCAACTACGTTCTTGGCATATCCTATACAACTGGACTTTATCTTCTGCGATCACGCTTCTCATGCGGGCTCCTCTAGTTGCTTTTGGAGGCACATTTGTTTTCGAAGGCGTCCTTTTGATGACTCATCCTCCTTCACCGTGAATTCCTTTCTCCAAAAGTGCTGCCACCCCCAAGCAATAGCTGTTGAATGGTGGCATTGCTGACGAAAGGTGGGACTGAAAAATAAAAATAACTCAAAAATCAGTTATAATAAAACATACACCTGGCGCTAGGCAATTTAATCTTATGCCTCGAATGGGCAAAGATGATGTGGAGGGAAGAACTACTAGCTCTACCGGTTCTTTGGTAGTGTAGGCGATCATATCCTGATGCCTCATACTCCTAGGCCTAGGCATACTACCGCATAAGTGCATGAAGGTTGACTATATATTATTGTTCCATGCATGTCCCACTGCATGTGCCGAGTTTTTGGTTTTTGGGATCTTTGCTTGAGATTTCTAGCATAGGACAACATGTTTCTTCAGTTATAGTGCTATCATATTTATAAGGAGGTGAATCAACAAGTTGTACAATCACAATTCCATTCAACCCAACCTACATTATGTGAGTATTCAGGGGCAAAATGGTCATCACATACACCCACCTTTTATTTACATTCCGTTACACAAAACTGGTGCTTTGAAATCTCTCTCAACGAAAATTTGGGTGCCTATTTTATTCTTCTTAATATACTACAGCTGCATAATTTCTTTTTTTAGATAAAATGATAAATGAAAAGACGCATGATTTCTTACATCCGGTGGCTTGATTTGTGCCAAGGAGGATCTAGAATCTTCACATAGTACAAGAACAGTGGCCACTAGCTCCTCTGTTTTCGTCTGGCCGTATGAACTGCAGAGGTGGCAACGATCAGATCAAAACGGCCTCACAACGAATGGCTGCCTGAGGAACTGAAGTACAAGAACGGTGGCAACTAAACGATGAAGCTTTGAACTCTGCTGCAGCCATAGATGCTGCAAGGTCTGGTGCAGGTTCAATCATTTGCTTGGCTCAGAAGTTCAGACCAAAGATTTAGATGGCCCTGCATTCATGTACTCTGTTTTCCCAATCAGCCAACTAGTATAAGTTTAGAAACTTCCTAGATGCGAAGCGAAACTTAGTATACCTTTGTTCTTCATCCAAACAAATAATTAAATCAGTGTTTTAATATGTAAGGGGTTTACAAAACAGTTTCCAGTTGTTGTTCCCCTCCCAAGGGCAGGTTCTTACGCAGGGCACTTACCGATTGAGCTATAAGTGAAATATATAGCAAGTCCCCCGAAAACATGCATGGCCTCTCATCCGCACCTACAATTTTGTAGTACCAACTTGCATACTTTGTCAGCTTACCTCGAAGTTTTATAGCTCTAACTTGCACGCGTACTTTGTGAGCTTTGCAATGGCATCGTAGTGGTATCATCGTTGACGAGCAATGGGTAGGTCGCTGGTTTGCTTCCCAGATGAAACGTCATTGCCTCTTTGGATTTGATTTTTTTTCATTTTTGCACCTGGGCGTGGGACTTCGGTTGGGCTCCTAACTGGCAAAGGCCTATGCTGGAAATATGCACTTGTCACTATTGTAGGGTAAAGGATAAAGGGCAACCAAACTTATCCATTACGTAAGCTCTATCTTTGTGAACCGCTTCCAGTGCCTCCAAAGCCTACCATAGCAAGCTACTGTAATTTCGCATCCATGTGAACTACTGATGGTACCGTAGAGCTTTTAGATGGCGGTTTCTCCTTGGAGCTATTGTTTTATAGGCCAAGGTGATATCGCCCTCCTACTACAACCACAGAAACCATTGGAGTGGCCTCAATGAATAGCTCATCCTTGTTTCCATGATCGAAGAAACAAACTTTCATCCCCTTTCAGGTTGCAGAACTGGGGATGTGCTCCTTCAGCTGTTCTTTTATGGAAGTAAACAGGGGACTCGCATAGGAAATAAATGTACTATCCGATAGTACAGACGGGCAAAAGAATCATCCAGTTGCTATAACCAATTATTGGTAGTCCTTGCAGAAAATTTGAACAATTTTAATACAATTTTAAAAATGCTGGATCTCAAGCTCCTAAGGACCTTATGATAGGTGTAGGTGATCGATAGTCAATGCAGAACAAGCAAACCATAAAAGCACACTGCACGTGCTTGCATGTATCATCAGAGACATCAAATAAACTGATAACGTCTAGTGACCAGTGAACAAAGTTGGCAAGTTGCTTCCAAAAAAAATCTACCAGGACAATTGTTGTCCATCAAGTGACTGAAGTGATCACATGAGTGAAGCAGATAGAGTTCAGCATGCTGATTCCCATTTTGCCATTTTGGACATCCTCACTCTCATGACCATGCACGGGCTGTGCAGTTTGCCGTCCTCAAAGAAGCCACTGTTCATCAATGCAGAAATAGGTCTGTACTGGAGAGCTCCTGATGCATCCCAAGCTTACTATAGAAAAATAGTGGAGTGGCGTCCATGGACAGATCATCTCCCTCAGTCCCTCATTGAAGAATAATTGTTCATCTACCTTCAGCCAAAAGAATAAAAATGAATGGGCGCTCATACTCTCAGGATGCAATATTAAGGATATTTGCATCAGGTAAAGGATGTAATGTCTGAATCCATTGCTGGGTACTTGCAGCTCAGTTAATCTGGCACATACCACTGCACGTCCATAAACTTCTCAGTCCAGTGTCTTCAAGCTAGGAGGTTGATGGCCAAGCCTTCAGGTGATAAATTGATCTAGTTTGGGTAAGATGAGCACAATGAACTTATCTTGCGAGCAAAATTTTACCTGTCTTTGATTTTTAGTATATTTTTGATCAAGTGACAAATCAAGTGGCAAAAGCCTTATCATTTAGTTAAAATAGACCAATTCATCAAATACGAAAAGTCCATCAACATCACTCACAAAGTAATTAACAGAAATATGCTAGTGTCTCCGGTTCACTAAAATGTATCAGGACATGCCCCTATCGAATTAATTATTCTATAAGTTAAAATCAAAACAAACAATTTTCATTGACTTCGATTGTCAAGGGAAGTTCTGAATTTTGCACATCAGCTTGCCTTGGAGAAGAAATGATGATCCCGATCTTACCTATGTTCTTAAAATAGGCTCTAGGCATGGCGTTTGAGCATACTATATACTTATCGTGATTGTAACTTGTAAGGAAACCTTCGGGACCAAGGTTGCTAAAGTTTGTAAATCCTTAAGCGTTTGTAGTGAGCAGCAAGATCCATAATTCCCAGTTCCTCAAAGGATTACCCATCATAGAAACCCACAACATTTTCACATCCATATTCTTTTTTACAGACCAAGTCTCGCATTCATATGAAGTAGCAATCACCACCATATGCTTCCACGGGCTCCAGATATCAATCAATCATGCGGATGCAAACTTGCTGATGCTTCGTCGAATCAGTGGTTGTGAATTGCGTTAATTTAAAGAACAGCTCTAAAGATACATTTAATAACTTATACAAGTTCTTATACGTCCAGAAATTCAAGCAGAATATAATGTTTCCTTACAACTTTCAGTGAGTGTTTTCTGCTGTGTAACTCTTTTACTTCTGTATTATTGAATTTTTTTAACCCAAGCAAGAGGTGGCTCTGTATAATCTTGCAGAAATCACTGGATACTAATTGTGATAATTCCTAATATGAGCGTAGCATTGTTATGGACTTATTGAGGAAAAATCCATAAGATTACAAAAGCATGATCGACAAGATGAAAAGGTAATTCCGGTCATACCGCCTCAATCACCATTTCTTTAAAATCATGCGATAAATATATTTATTCATTATCAAACATGCGCAGAGTTTGGAAAAAGTTAAGTGAAAAACATCCACGTAATTTCAGAGGCGAAATTAAATTGAAGACAGACTCTTCCGGTACGTACTGGATACTGCTTTGCACGTTTCATTTGTTTTATTATATATTCGTATGGATACCTGATGAATTCTTTTATATTAAAGTGTTTGAGGCAGGCATAGGGCAATAACTAATGCGCATACTATATTTATGAGAACATTCATGGTTTAATAGGTCCTTACAAGACTTATACTTCTTAGCAAGCGGAAGTAAGTAATAAACAACATTTCACAATATTTCAAATAATTTTAAAAATTATCATAATTTGTATTTTCCAATTTTTTATAGATCAATTTTATGCAGGATCAGCTCCTTCCACGTGAAAGAGTTTTGGCGATTCAAGAAGCCCTAGCAGGATTTATTTATGAGCAGGTTGTCCTCCGGATGGTGAATTCTACTATGATGGATATAATCTTGATTCAGGTAGTAAATATAGCATAGATCTATGTAAAACTTTGTTGCACTTTGTATGTATATATTTATATATGTATGTATATGTATATGTCTATGTTATCCCACTAAATATATTTATATACATATAGATATATGTTATTAGATTCCATACTCAGCTCGAACGTGCGTGTAGGAATGTATACAGTACTATAGAAGAATATATGTAATTTCGAATATAAAAAATAACTAAAATAAAAATAAATGAATGGAAAGGGATGCAGGGAAAAAAGAACCTTTACTCCTGGTTGTTACTCGCGGTTGGTAACGCTAACCGGGAACCTTTAGTTCCGAATTGGCGGTTATAGTTAGGAAACTGGAATAACGGAGATTTTTCAACCAGAATTATAAAGCCTTTCTGTGCTAGTGCATCCACCACATTTTAGATACAATAATTAATCTTTTGCCTCGAACAGGAAAAAAAGAACATGAAGTACAGGATGGCAGAATAACCAAGGACCCTGTCTCGACACAAGCTGGAAAGGTCAAATCGTGTTATCTCCAATAACCACGACTTAACCTTTTTCATAAAAAAAAGGAGGACTTAGCCTGCACAATGTTCTCATCCTGTGCTCTTGCGATTTCCATGCTTTTACGGCAAGTAATGTTCATGTGTTGCCAGTGAGAATTTAGACACACCAAATGCTCAACCATCTCTCCAGAGGGTACAACCACCAGCACACGTCATGAACAACAGCGTGCAAGAACGTCTTGGGCTTTGTATGATGCTGTTCATGGGCTGATGATGGACTGAGCACCAGTCTCGTAAAAACCAGCCCCGTAAATTCGCTCCCGGATCTACTATATTCTTACCACTAGACTAGGGAAAAAAATTCTCTGGACTCCCGATCCAGAGCCACCGTATTGGAGCCTCTCACAATCGATATATGCAGGCCCACCAACAGAAGCCGCGTCCAGGCTCCCGTTTCTCTTGCGGCTCGGTCGTTCTCCAGCCGGCTCGCACATCTGTCCCGCTATCGGCCCCACCCGTCCATGGCGTTCGCCGCCTCTCCCTTTCCGACGACAAGCTCACCCGTCCCTGCTTGCCGCCAGCGCGTCACCCGTCCGTGGTGGCCGCAAGATCCTCGCCCGTCTCTCCCGACAAGAGCATCAGCGTGGTCGCCTCTCCCATCCCCATCTGCCGTCGCCGCTTCTCCCTTCTTCCCTGCCCCTCGCCCCTTCTCCCTTCTTCCCTGCCCTTTCTTCCTTGCTCAGCTAGCGCGCAAGCTGTTTGCCACTGCCTATTCACGAAGATTCGGTCGCATACAGAGCAGCTGGTTCAGTAGAGGTTGGCGCAAGCACTGGAACGGAGCGAGCTGGTGTGCGATATACTTGATGATGCAGCACAGGAACCCGCAGCTGATTGGATTCGTTGCTTGGCTTGGAGCCTGCAGCAGGAGGATGATACGGATCAATCGGTGCACCTGTACCTTCCTTGGAGCTTTACCCTGAAACTTCATTTTCATAAAACGACTGACCGCTTGCTTTTTCTGATCGTTCCCTTTCGAAATGGGCTCAGATTATGCTTGAGCTACAAGTGTCTGATGATGACCTGGGGATTCTCTTCACTCTTCAGCAGTAAGTACTTTTCACTCTTCAGCAGTAGGTACTTGATTAGGTCGGACCGAGAAATTTTTAGAGAAACTCTCACGCTTACACAACGATGAATAGAAGAATTTCATTGTTATATACTGGACAAAAGAAGAAAAGAAAACTGAATACAATGACACTGAAGTTGCTTATCATAGATATATGTTCCATACAAAATAATCAGCAAAATTCCAGACAACGCGCGGATATCAAATTTAGCTACTGACAAAACAAATACGCACAGAAGGCAGGCAGAACAGCTGTATATTGTACCATACGCAATGTATTGAATTTATTAGAGTAACAAGGAAATTTCAGTGATATGGCTGTCAAATTGTATCGTTTGCTCCCGTGTCAATTGTAATTTCCGCGCAGTTGAAGCATCTTGATCAAGACCAAGCAAAAGACTTATATATCCTCCTTGCACAATGGTTGGAAAGTTGATCAAGTTATTGGTAGAACTATTTGGTATTGCCACATTACCACCACTATTGTCCCCCATGTTCCTTGTTTCTTCTTCAACAACATCTGAAATATATTTACAGCTATTAAAAGACATGAGATGCTGCTAAAAAATAATATATGTAGGAATAAACCAGTACCTTTTTCTTGACGACTTTTCTTTTTCTTCCTTGTATTCTTTTCAACAACATTCTTTGCTCGTTTACTTTTCGAACCTTTTACTACATGAGGAACTCTAAATGATATTGCACTATTTTCTGTACCTATAACATGGTCATTCAAACCAATGAAAGAAACTTCATTTTCTCGCATCTTGTTTAATGAATCATCAGCCATCGATTCCATATTTTCTAATGCCCTCTCCAAATCATCAAGAAGTGGTTCTGATGTTGAACACTTCAATGCAAGGGATGTTGCCATTCGAGAGATACGTGCAACACGTACTTTCAAGTTTTCATTCTGCCTTCCTTTTTTCTCAACATAATATCCTCTTTTTGCATATTTTATCCATCTGTTTAGTATATATTGAGATGATAAAATGAAAACATTATTCATATTGAATACTTTGAAGACATGCTTGCACAATATACCTATAAGAAATGGAAGCTAGTGGTCAGCAATATGTATTAGAACTGAAATTATAATTTGATGAGTAGACATACCTATTGATTCAAACTTTCTGCAAGAGCATGTAATGGTCATATCTGCAATGTTCAACACAGTTGTTGCTCCATAATCTGAATGCATATGCGTAACTGTAAATGTCAATGTTGACCCCTCAGTCTGTAACAACTTACAAGAATATTCATGCTGTTTTTTAAATTCTGTTTCGAACTCTGAATACATCCTCCTAGTATATGATTCTAAGGCGGACTTTAACAATGGTAATTCTGGAACATAAATAACTGGCACCTTTGAAAGTGATTTAAAATCTTCATCCAACTCATTTTCATGTAGAGAAGCAGAAACCTCATCACATTCTACAAGGAGTTTAGAAAGGCCTAGTTTCCTATGAAATCTTTTCTTAAAGATATTATTCATACCTTCACTCCTTTGAGTTGTGGTCATATCAGCTGTAAAAGAGTTACGATAAACAGCAGCCCACTTTCTTCTCAAATCATATAGATTTAGCATCCACGAGTTCTCTTCCAATCCATATGTCGTCAACAAATCATTCCACTTCTTTGTGAAACACTCCTCTGATCTATCTTCATAGACACATCTTTTAAAAGCATATAAAAACTCAGGATGCTTATGAATTACATGACCAAGATGTTTAGCAGCATTAAGATAGATGTGCCACAAACAAAGTCGGTGACATGTATTTGGGAATACATAAGCAATTGCTCCTGCAATGGCTGCATCTTGATAAGTGAAAATTGTGCTTGGATGCTTGCTTGACATTGCAGTAAAAAAGGTTTGAAACAACCAAATAAATGATTCAATAGTTTCATTAAACAACAACGCCACCCCAAAAATTATTATTTTCTTGTGATGGTTAGTCCCAAGGAGCGGAGCAAAAGGCATTTCAAACTTATTTGTCTAAAATATGGTGTCAAACGATACTGCATCTTCAAAGCATGCGTAATCCATGATGGACTGACCATCGGCCCAAAAGAAATTAGCTATCCTTCCATCATGCTTATCAATTTCCATGGAATAAAAAAATGCAGGATCCTCTATCTGCTTGTTCTTCAAGTATTCCAACAATATTTGTGCATCATTGGATTGTAGGTACTTCTTCCGCTTGTGACCAATCTCATTATTGCAATCCATCTGTAAGAAGGGAACTTTATGAGCACCACCATAAAACTGCTTCATGAACTCATAAACTTGAGTTGGCTTCATCCCTGCTTCCCGTATTTGAGCAATCAGGTGTCTGTCTGCATCTATAACCTATCGTTGTGACCTCTGCATGTGCTTCTTTTTTGGTGTCGCTAAAGTATGATTGTGATTAAGTTCAACCTTTTGCACTGTCCAAATTCCCTCTCTACTGACAGTAAACTTTATAAGAGCTTTGCAACCCGTCCTTGTAGTGGCATGTGATGATCCTGTTTCTGCATGTCCTTGGCTGCTACAAACTATAACTCTGTTGTATATAGTTTTATCTGCTCGACGCTTTATAACACTCTTTCTAATGCTGAACCCAACTGTACCAGCATAGGTGTTGTACATCTCATAAGCATCATTCTCGGATGCAAAGGACATTCCGACTTTAGGAACGATCACATGTGGTCCATCTTTATCAACAACCTATTGTAAAAATATGCTTAGAATAAAAGACACATTATTATAATATAATTTAATTTATTACAGTACCGTATTTTCATTGCCTTGAGTGTTTGCGTCGACAGACAACGATGATGCGTGCGTATCTGCCACTTGTTCCATTGTGATGGAATCGTTGTTCATTGTCATCTATCATATATATGCCGTATGATATCAATAGTAATTAGAATACGATTGTAATTACAATACGTGTAAAAAGGAGTGCCATCTACCTGTGTTATCTCCTGCTCCTCGGTTGCTACGGAGTTTTCATGGCCTCCTTCCTCCATTGTTGCGGCGCGAGTCAAGATGCCAGACCAAGTCTAGAAATGGTGGAGAGGACGAAGCACAAGAGAACAGAAGGAGGATCTCCGATCCGAGGCGATCCGATTGGTAAATCACGTGGGCGAGGCTGAACGCCAAAGTCAGCGAGGCGATCCGATCGGTGGCAGCACCTTGGTGCCTTCTGTTCCAACACCACGCCGCCGCATTTACTAAAATCACGGAACCTACCCTGCGTAGCCTGCGTCGTTTCCTTCGGGATGGATGTGCGAGCCGGCTGGAGAACAACCGAGCCGCAAGAGAAACGGGAGCCTGCACGCGGCTTCTGTTGGTGGGCCTGCACATATCGATTGTGAGGGGCTCCAATACGGTGACTCTGGATCGGGAGTCCAGAGAATTTTTTCCCTAGACTAGACGTCCTTTTTTAAAAAAAAATAAGCACTGGTTTTTCCTTTCATTGATTTGTCTCACTTCCCAGAGAAGATCGAAAGAAATGGCATTTATGGCTGAAACAGATGACCTCAGGGCATCTACCAAATGACGTTCCGCCCCTAGAACATCCACACGATGGCAGGCGGCGCGCTATCGAGCAGTTCCGTGATGTCCTCCACGTAGGTTGCCGTGCCCTCGCGGAGGCAGTCAGCCATCTGCTCCATGAACCGGCGGCAGCAGGTGGCGCCAGTGAGGTGGTCAGCAGTGTCCAACTCCTGCCTGCGGATGCGCTTGGCGACGAGGGACGGCATGTTGCGCGTGCTCATCTGTAACTCGATGATCATCATCCTACGCGAGATGCAATGACGATGGTTGGTTACAAAAACACATCCTCTTAATTTTTTGATGATGGAGCAAATTTTAGCTGAAACATACAACAGTAAAAAAAGCGAGAGGCTGGAGTTAATGTGCTTTACCAGGGTTAGGGCTCTTTGTAATGCAAAGATTCTCGATGCCTCCTAGGCCTCCTGCTTGCTTCCACGAAGCTGGAGTAGTGGTCGTCGTCATGAATAGCTTGCTAGTTCGTTCACCTCTCGGAACTTCTTGAGGGTTAGGGCTCTTTGTAATGCAAAGATTCTCGATGCCTCCTAGGCCTCCTGCTTGCTTCCACGAAGCTGGAGTAGTGGTCGTCGTCATGAATAGCTTGCTAGTTCGTTCACCTCTCGGAACTTCTTGCTGTGTTACCTAGCTATACTTCTGCACCAGCTGCTCTTTTATAGGAGGAAATTTGGTACTACTTCAGGAGTAGTATATATTTTACAGACTCACCAAATTTTGTGCTCCATTCTTCAAAATTTGCAGTGCTACTAATTTTCGTAATAGCATCACAAAAAAAAAGATCGTCCTTCTTTCAGGACATCCGTGCTTGCACACCTGTGGATACTACGGTTTCGCTAGAAGATCTATATGTCCAATCTAAAATTGTGCAATTTGCAGTGGTACAGAACAGCACCGGGTTTGTCTCCATGAGCTGCTGTCATGGTATCCGACGATCAAACTTTGAACTCTGTAGAAGCAGCAAATGAGCAGAGGCGAACGAGGGAGGCCAGGTCGCCGTTTCGTTCATGACCACCTGGCCGGTAACCGGTAGTTTGTCCACTGATCACGCACCATTTTTGCAAGAAAATTACAAGGAGGAAGAACTATGACCACAAGAGGAAATACCAAATACAGGACCTTGGATGAAATTTCATAAAGTTGAGTTCAAAAGTCGCTATTTTGTATTTAATTTCTCTCAAACTTAGTCATCTATTTCAAGTTCAACAAGTATGGCACCTACCACTGAAGTCTTCTTGTATGTCACTGTGTTCTTCGTTCATCGGCTTAGAAGTTCAGACAAGCAATGCAAGTGCAATTGGCAAGAACCTGTAGCGATGACATCAAGTCATCTGATCCAACGTTAGGTGAAGTCGTGAAGTGAGGTCCAGCAGTCTCATCAATGCAAGTCTCAGAATGTTGAGACCAAATTAACGTGACAAATCAACTGAACCTCTCCAAGATATTAATTGAGCAGCAAAACTGTCACCATGTTATATCCTAGTAAGACCTTAATCAGGAGTTTAGTACATGCTAGGGGCTATGATTCTGAAGAAATCAGATAACATAAGAGCTCTGCTTTCAACCACAGTAGCAACCAAGCCAAGGTCCGTGATCAAGAAGAAACGTTTAATATCTACCGGCATGCGGGCAGAGAGCTAATTTGTTGTGTGCATCTTCATCTGCTCTCTTCTACGAACCAAAAGGGTGCAATTCATTAGAAAATAAAGGAATGCACTATTTGATTGAGCCACAGAATCATTGCCTGAAGTTCAGTTAAACTAAATGTGCACTGACCACTGAATGCCTAGTAATGAAGTTTTGAGTTCAGTGAATTCAGACCCGGAGGTAGATCGACAAACCTTTTTCAGTCGCCAGGGCCATCTGATACAGTGGAGCTTTCTAACATTCTCTTATATGACAAGCCAAATGGCAGAGGACATCTATTATTGAAGTGTGCCTACTATTCAGTCTGAAGATATATATTACATGATTTTTCTTTATTCCCTTTCTTCGAATTTTGGTTATTTTAAATTTGGATTTTAATAAGCTGTTTGCATTGCAGTAGCCTGATTGTAACCTACTGAAAGCGCATGCGGAGCGTCGCGAGCGCGAGGCCGTTGGTGACCGCATCCTCCGTGGCGAGCGAGCGTCATGGCAGGTAGATCGGCAGGTTGGTGGTCTCGGCGGCGCTGTTGTCGACGCAGAGGGTGCGTGGACCTGAAGTCGTTGAACAATGTTGATGGGAACCCTTACGTGAAAATATTGGCGAACTATTTTGCGTTTGGGATTTGCAGCACCTGGAGCTCGCCTAAGCCTATCTTTTCGCGGACGAAATGTACTATGTCTGACTCGAGGTTCTTGGTTCGGCGATGGTGAACCGGATTCCTGGACATGTTGACGGACGAGATGTTGTCGCAGTATGCTATCATCGCCTTCGGTATTGTACACTTCAGCTCGCGAAGAAGTTGACGGAGCCATGTGAACTCGGCACGGTGTTGGCCACAACGCTGTATTCAGCCTCCGTGTTTGATCTGGACACAGTGCTTTGCCATTTTTGATGACTATGAAACCATGGTGTACCGAGGAAGATGCAGAAGCCAGACGTCGACCGCCTGGTGTCAGGGACTCAGGGCAGCCCGCCCAAATGGGGCATCGGTGTACGCCGTGAGCTTCGGTGTGGACGAGGCGTGAAGGTGCAAGCCGAGCCAAGTGGTACCCTTGACGTAGTGTAGGATCCTCTTGAGCATGGTGGCGTGGACGTCTCGTCGGGCGTGCATGTGCAAGCAAACTCGGTGTACGTGAGGTTCGGCCTGGTGAGAGTCATGCATTGTAGCGCGCCGGCCAAGCTACGATACCTGGATGAGGAAGCCTTGGGCTTGGTGTCGGAGGGTGTGTTCACCGGCTTGCAGGGGCTCTCATGGTGCTGAGTGCGGCCGAAGCAGAGGGATTGGATCGAGAGGTATCTGATACCTTGTAGAAGGGCATTGGATCAATCACAGTCTGTATTGATCTCAAGGACTTTCATATATACATGTCTAACAGAGTTGAGGCCTAACTAATCTCCCGAGTTGGACGCGAGGGCGGGACGGAGCGCGGCTGGCCGAGATGTCGGTGCATGAGGTGCGCGGCGAGCGTGAAGCCATTGGTGACCGCGTCCTTCGTGGTAGGGAGGTCGGCAGGTTGGTTGCTAACAATGCAAAAGTAATACCCCCTTCCATTCTCACCACCCGCACACACCACGCGCAATCCAGGAAGAGAACGAGAGGAAGCTTGAGCAAGAGGGGAACCAGATACTGCTGGCAGAAAGGTTATTTATCTCCTGATCGAGATTAACATTAGTTCTTTATCTCTCTCCAAACTCCAAAGATTAGACAAAGAAAAGGTAATGATTGGGATCTAATTCGCGCACAACAAATTTCTGATCTCAAATATCACTGTATCCCTCAATTATAAAGTTCAGGAAAGCATTTGATGCCAACTGGGCACACGTATCACAGCAAGTGCCTCTCTGGTTGGCCTCCATCCATCAGTTTCCGAGTGCAATATGACCTTTTGCCTTCTTGTACGTCGTATCATATTGTTTTCCTCTCTCATAGAGTTGCGTGCACAATCGAGCTGAGCAATCGCTCCCTTCCAGTTCCTTAAAACTTATTTTTCCATGAGATAACTTCTATCTAGATTATTTTCCATCAACCTTTCTTTATTGACTTTTAGCATTATGTCACGGAAATAGATTTTTTCCAAGTTCATTTGTAGCATTTTGTCTAGAAAGTAGCTTATGATTGATTTCAAGCATTCTTTTATTGTTCAAAGTACATTAGATGATTAGACTGCAAAAATCCTAGTGATGGCTCGAGAGGAATCCAAAAATCTCTGAATCAACTTGTCACCTAAGAAAAGGAGAAATCAAAGGAGAAAAAAATATTAACGAGTAAGCGTGTGCTCCCTCACTCTGAACACATGTTTCAGTCTATTTTGGCATGGAACTGAATAATACATATGGGATTGGCATTGGAACAAGATCAGTCTCACAAAAAGTATCAGGGAGTCCGATCCGGCCAAGGGAGTCAGCCGGCTTACAGGGAGGACTCATCACTGGCAAACGTGCAATCAGGGTCATGGTTCGTGTTTGGTTCACTGATGTCCATGATGGCGGCGCTTGGTCAATCAGCTTTGCAAGAGCTGCGTAGCTCCTCCTCCACGAAAGGGTATTTGGTCAGAGGTTGTTCCTCTCTCAGCTCACCTTGCAGGAGTATGTTAAAGAAAGGGGTCGTTTTTCCTCTCTGTTGGGATTTTAATGCTCCCAATGCCTCCCCAGCCTATGATAGCAAGTGAGTCAAGTGACATTATTAGTAAATTATCTATATTTCCGTAAGAAGCGCTCATCTCTCTCGGACAAGAAAAGGAAGGGTTATATAAATCTCAGCTTGCAGCGCTGCTGTAGTATGTGCTTCCTGGTATGTTCTTTTATTATGGACTACAATAATGATGAAAATGTCACATAAGAATGTATTGCTGTATATATAGACCAAGGACTCCCGCCCATTATTTGCTACCTGCAATTCAGTAAAGCTTGTAGATCCCTAATGACGCTCTCACTCATTCCTTACTACTTCTACTTATAAGATGAGATAGGTCAGATATGAATTGAATTATTCCTCCCAAAAAAACGAAGTGGGAAATAGTTTCGGATTTTTGGATTGGGGCATATGCAACTTCCAAAATCCTAATAGGATAGGGTAAGAGTCAACTTTATTTTCAACAAATTCATCAATTTATTTGGCGATTTGCAACTTATCCGCGAGTCACTAAGGTTTAGTTATTGCTGAAACTAGCCGATATAATTCGTAATCACAAAGGTTTTGTAATTCCAGCGACATGTGGTCATGGTCAGGGCCGGAGCCAGAAAAGGCTTCCAAGTGGGGCTGATCAGTGGACGATCTGCTAAGCTAGCTAAGATTATACTAAATTCTATTGTTTTGGGATCTAACTACACCATATTTACATGAGACAATCTGAGCTGGGCCCGTGCTGCAGCACGCCCAGCACGGGCTCTGGCTCCGCCCCTGGTCATGGTGTCCGAAGGATGAAACTTTGAGGTCTGAGTCTTCCAAGAGGGGACTGGTCAGCTAATGGGAGCTAGGCAACACTGGCGAACATGCAACCTGAACCACTGTCGACGTTTGGTTCAATGATGATCAGGTCAGCATTTTTGTTATCGACCCTATGCCATCAGCTGCGGAACTGCGTCCATGAAGAATTTGCTTCTCTCATGTCAGCATGCAAGACTACCTTCCGCTCCTTCACCTACTTCTTTGCTCTAGATGAACCAATAACAATTCATTATTCTAATTCGAATTGGATGGCCGGAAATGTGGAGCTAAATAATTCGGTTACCGGAAAGTAGCTAGACCGGTGGTCTTGCCTGTAGGTGCCTTCATTCGGTATCTCCCGATCAAGATTAAGATTAGTTCTTCAGATCTCTTCAAAGGTTAGAGTGAGACAACCAAATTGTAATGGTTGGGATCTAATTTGTGCACAATAAATTTCCAAACTCAGATATCACTCTACATAATATGGTAATATTTTTACATGCAGTGCTATTCATTTTTTACATGATATCCCTCTAGATTTGTAGTATGTCATTCAGTGTGCAATTATTGTTGTTTGTATGGTTGTCTGTGATGTATACATAATGTGCCCTTTTGTGCGGTCCGTGGTAGGTCATCCATGCCACGTTTGTGATCAAACTGGGCCACTCCACGGCCCTGGGACATGCCGTACAGGACTCGTGAGGACGCGGTCCATGCAAACGGCGCTCGCATCATGAGGCTTCTTCACTGAATCGAAGAACTCGGCCAGCGCTTATCTGAGCTAAGAAACCGACACGCTAACAACCTACAGCACCAACGTTTAATTTGTTTCGACAAATAAAGGTGCGATCTATTTACCAGAAACCAACAGAACAGTAATGCCAGAGCTCCTGATACCTCCTACACCAACTTCTATTCACCATAGCATAAGCACTGAAGTGACCTCCATGAGCAGGTTCATCTCTTGGTTTATTTGCAGCACTAGCAACTGCTACTTGGCTTGCTTTTTTAATTTTTATATACCATGTTACCGTGACTACATATATATAACAAATGAGTATGTGTTATCTGATTTTCTGCACCTACGTGAAGAATCATGCATGGACGTGGAACCATCCAATTAATTTCTTGTTCAGAGCTGCACGTGTTTCACTAGTTGTGCATTTCGCAAACTGAATGCGCACACCAGACATGCATATGCATGTACGTATCTGATGAGGATTCACGTGGTTCTCTTTTGGAATCGACTTGATTAAGTCCACCAACCTTTCAATTATTAATCTTAGGCTATGGTTAACATCATAGTTGCATCTGAACCAAGATAGCTCATCGTACTGGATCTTCGCATCTGTCTACGACTACGAATATCTAGTCAATCTGTCTCTGAGAACCTGCCCTTTAATCCAGGGTATTTGAATATCATCCGAACCAAGATAGCTCATCGTAGTGGATCTTCGCTCATGTTCAAACTCTGATGAGCATACCTTCTCTCCTGCATTATGGTTGGCTCATTGGCGCAGCTAGTATGTGAGTTCCTACCAACCCTAGCCAGTCTGACTTTTCAAGAAGCCGAAGACAGTGTATTCATGCTTAGTATGATGTATACTGAAGCATCCTGTAAGATTCAATGAGATGATCAGTTAGATGAGTTGATTTTAGATGAATTTCCGAACAGGACATGAACACAGCAGTATCAACTTACGGAAACGCTTGTAACATAAGAGCTCCCAATGCCTCCTAGTCCCACATGTACCACTGCAAAAAGCCGCTGCAGCAAGCCTCCTTGAATCGTCAGACATTGCAGCATGATGAGCTTCTGCATATTCAGCTACTCTTTTCTAGACAAAACCAAAGAGATCACAATATATGATGCATTTGTGTATACTACTTGATTCCATATGTGCATATATGCAGTTACTTAACGGGTACATATATAACTGCTGTGGCTCTACTCTACTCTCTCTCTCTCTCTCTCTCTCTCTCTCTCTCTCTCTCTCTCTCTCTCTCTCTCTCTCTCTCTCTCTCTCTCTCTCTCTGCACTAGCTTTCCGATTCCTCATTATCTATTTGACAGACGAAGTTAAAGTGATGTACTGCTTCCATACCATACCTTTATTCAACATTTACATCCAATAATCTTGCACTATAACCATCCATTCAAGTTTAATCGGAGCATAAATGCTGATCATGAGTTGTTCAGCTGGTCACGAAGTCCAAATAATAAGAAGAGATCGACTAGACAGGCACCTAGTTATGCCCTTAATTAGTACCCTCTAAATAAACTAACTAAGTAATCTCACCAACCTTTTAAACTGCCAACCGAAAACCTTGAGCCCCTTTCAGTATCTATCAAATAATATTCGAATCCTACCAAGTTCAATTCATTTGCTTGATGTTCCTAAATTCTTCTCAGGGATGCACTGTTGGTGAAATAATTTCATAACACGATCATTAGTATTTAATCCAACCCCTTCATTTTCTTCCCGTTAATCGATGGGACTTTGGGACCACATGATAGATAGAAACAACTGCATATAATACGAAAAACAGTTTATAGGGTGCACATGGAGTTCTTCGACAACATTGAGTTCTCGATTTCAAAAGGGCATATGGAAAGACAATAAGTATATATAGTCCTACATAGTAAGTAAGTAGTCCCATGCCATAGATGTCACTTGCAGCACTGAAAGAATTTTGAACCTTGTTTCTCTTCATTAGATACATAAAAGCACTTCGATCAATGTGAAGAATTGGAAACAAGGAAAAGTATCACAGTAATTACTGGAGATCAAATTTGCAAAAGGAAGCGCCGAGTTCTCGTATGCTTCAAGTTGTTTACTTTTCATGCCTTATAATCCTACTAGCCTGAGCTGTATATACTCATCACCATGCCCGCATTACGCCTGTGCTATAGGTATTACCGACCTAAGCCTCATGCTTGCCCCGGGGTTGGGGGGCGTGTTGGTGTTTTTACCGTCAGCCTACCTAGTGATACCCTAAGGTAGGTGATTATTTGGTGAGGGATCGGCGGATCTGGAACTTGAAGGTGAACGCAAGGATACAAGACACAAATTTAGACAGGTTCGGGCCGCTAAAGTAGCGTAATACCCTACGTCCTGTTTTGGGGTGTTGTATGTTGCGCCCTGCGCTTGGGTGTTGAGTTGTCTATTGGCTGCTCTCTGTTGTTTCTCTGCCTATCTAGGTATTTCTACCCTTCTTTATATATCACAGGGGACGGGGTTCCTATTAGGATTACAAGGTAGGAGTCCTAGTAGGATTACAAGGTATGAGTTCTAATAGGATTACAGTGGAATTCTATTAGGAATCAGACTTCTTTTTCCTCACGAGTAGCTTCCTTGCGGTACTAGTGGATCTATCCCTAACAAGCCCCCGAGCTCTTCATAGCCGAGCACTGCAGGCATTTCGAGTACTTCTGAAGTAGTCTTCGACTTCTTCTGAAACTCCATCTTGAAGGTCTTCTTCAAGTACTTCCTTGGTTGCATCAAGGCTATGAGATGCTCATGCCCCGAATAGCTTTAAGTCTTCTTTTGTATGTATGGGGTGCGATGGAAAATCGCACTCCATATGGAGTAGCCCCCGAGCCTTAGGTTGAATCGAAGAATCAAGCTGATGGTCAAATTAGTCTTGAATCTTCTTTTCTTATCCTTCGAGTACATTCAAAAAATAAATAGTCGATGACACGTATCCTGCAGCCCCCGAGCCTTGAATCCAAAACCCTTAGGTTCGGAAAAAGGATCCAAGAATCGTGGCATTGGTGTTACACTGAAATCTTGAGAAAAACTCTTCGCCTTCTGCACAGTGAAATTGAGCCTCCCGCTGGTTTATTTAACTGCACGGTGACTTAGGATTTCTTCTGCACTCTCAGCCTTCATATGAGTCGTCTTGAGTAGTTTTGCGACGTCGAGCCCCCGAGCTTACCAGCCAGGAGAGCCGAAGGAGCCATATCAAGTAGTGTGCATCGCCCAGCCCCCGAGCCTGGGAACTAGCGAAACTATGATGGTGTGCCGTGCTGTCTGGAGGATTGTTGCCGAAGCTTGATCTAAAAAAAGACAATGCATACATTATATAGCATAATGCGAAGATACCGAGTAATACTCAGTAATAATGTGAAGACACCAAAATTTATTCGGTGTAAAAATTGCTGTGTCGAACTCTTTTTTAGACCATTTAAATCTTCCGAGTAGTCCACCCTTTACATTTATCCGGTCCCAGTTTAGCTTTCGTCCATAGCATGTATAAGTTGCTTAGGTCTCTAGCCTTCGCTCATACAGGACGGGTCGCTTAGGTCATGACTGGAGACTCGAGGTTTCACGGATTAAGACATTTGCTACTCGATTAGATTAGCGACCATTAAGAGGAGACAACGAGCAGAAAGTAGTCGTCATGCGATAAAGAGGATGCGCAATGTGCAAAAGTAGTCGACAAAGTGTAGCTCTGGAGGGTTTCAATGCCCATCGAGAGTCGTACACGGATAAGTAATCGACGAAGTGTAGCTCTAGAGGGTTTCATGCCCATCGAGAGATGTACACAGATAAGTAGTCGGCGAAGTGTAGCTCTGGAGGGTTTCAATACCCATCAAGAGACGTACATAGATAGGTAGTCGATCATGGTGTAGCCCCCGAGGGTTTCATGCCCATCGAGAGGTGTACCCAAAAAGATAGCCGATCTTGTGAAGAACAAGTCGGAAAAGGTATAAGTCACTTAGCTTGATTCGTGGACGAATGTCGATGAAGCCGTGGAGCTCGTTGATGGAGCTGCGACGGTTTGTTGATGAAGCTCGACTAGTCGGAGTCGATTCCGACTAGTTTTCAAGTCGAGACGAGTAGTTGATGTAGTCGTTGCTGTGAGGCTCGCTCTCGATTAAATTCTAGTCGAGACGAGTAGTCGAAGTAGTCGTCGGCGGGCCGCCGATCGTCCTCACGAAGTCGAAGTGATCGCCGGCGGGACGTCGAGCCTTCTCGCGAAGTCGAAGTAGTCGCTGGCGGGCCGCCGAGCCTCCTCGCGAAGTCGAAGTAGTCGAACTCGTCGCTGATGTGCGCGGACATTGCGGCACAAGCCGAAGTTGAACCGGGTCGTCGAGGTCAGTGGCCGCGGTGCATCGACGTTGCAGCGCGAGGTGAAGTCGAGCTGAGTAATCGAGGTCGATGTAGCTGTTCGCTGGAGGATCCGATCTCGAACTCGATGAATCGATCCGCTGATGCTTATGTACGAAGTAGCAATCCACCACCTTGAGTAGATTGATGTTGATGAAGAGGTCCTTCAAATTCGCCCAATGATCGCGACGATCGGCCCCACGGTAGGCGCCATCTGTCGGTGTTTTTACCGTTGGCCTACCTAGGGATACTTTAAGGTAAGTGATTATTTGGTGAGGGATCGCCGGATCTGGAACTTGAAGGTGAACGCAAGGACACAAGATATAAATTTAGATAGATTCGGGTCGCTAGAGTAGCGTAATACCCTACATCCTGTTTTGGGGTGTTGTATGTTGCCCTGCGCTTGGGTGTTGAGTTGCCGGTTGGCTGCTCTCTGTTAGTTCTCTGCCTATCTAGGTATCCCTGCCCTCCTTTATATATCCCAGGGGACAGGGTTCCTAGTAGAATTACAAGGTACGAGTTCTAGAATTACAAGGTACGAGTTCTAGTAGGATTATAAGGTATAAGTTCTGATAGGATTACAGTGGAATCCTAGTAGGAATCAGACTTCTTTTTCCTTACGGGTAGCTTCCTTGCAGTATCCAGATAATCTATCCCTGACAGGGGGGTTTGGGGGGACAGAGGACGGCGTACATGTTTGATCATGAATCACTGCAAATCTATTTGTGTCGTACCTACAACATCTATTGGACCAGAACAAGATAGAGCCGCATGAACGGAACTCCTGATACCTCCTAGCCCTACCATGTAGCAAGTCACGGAAGTTTCGCACTCATTGGAGGAGGCATTCACCATGACTCCAAGAATTCTTTATCACTCCCATCTCAGAGCTGCTGTCGTGTCTTTATTTATATATATGCCAAAAATATCAAATCATGCCACGGAAAAGAAGTTGAAGTTTACATGTACAGTCAGATTGCATGCAACTGTGTGTTACCATGTTAAGCATTCAAAATGCAGTTCAACTTGCAACAACCATTGCATGGAATGTAGGGCATGTAAATTAATCAGCTATTAATGATTTAAATTAAATGCACAACAACTATTAATTGTTCTATAATAAGCGGCACAGTTTAGAGTCTTCCGATTAGGGGTAAATTTACATTAATTCCTTTCGATGAATTAAGGGAGATCTAATATAATCAAGCATTTAAGGGTGATATCTAGTTAGCCAATAATCTGTTGACCATCCATCAGCAAAAAAATGTAGCTAGCTAAGCCTCTGATTCTGATTTCGAGTGTCTGTTTTCTGTCAAAAGGCAGATTAAGTGCCCCAGAGACATGTGTTTGACGGTTGAAGTGCCCATGATCCAACAAATTTATATATGTCGCACCACACTTAATGGACGTCGTCAAACAATCCACTCAAATTCAGAACAGAAATACGTGTATGTGTTCGCTAATTCTTTCAGCTCACTTCGGAGTTCAGATGAGAAGGAAGTCTTTGGAGATCGTCACGCCTTCATGCAGATCTTCTTCAGAGTCATCTGATCTCTCTTGGAGCTTCTTAAGGTTGAGATCTATTCACTCGAATCATTCTTCCCTGATAAGAGCCTTGTCCCTTCTTCCATGTTTGTTTTTTTTCTTTTGAGGAATCTTCTTGCATCTTTGTCATCGCAATTTTTGATGTCTTGTGTGTTCTAAACTACTATAGAACCTTTTTTCTACTTTTTTTTTCTTTTGAAACGACTAACTACTCTAGACCTGAGATGCGTTGGCACAGCACTTCTTTTTCTCTTGAACTAACTCACTTTACCTGTACAACGTGATTGAGCGACAAGATGATATAATTGAATTTGTTGTCTACAGGGATTTGGTGTTTTGTTAGAGAACATGGGTGAGTACTTCTGGCCTTGTGCCCCCGATCCCTCAGGAGCTCAGCTGTAACAACTAGATGGAATGGAATTCCTTATGCCTCCCAGGCCCCTGCCATAGTGTGATACCATGCCACACTAGAGTTTCATATGCCATGGCACCAAGAGTGGTTATCGGTCTCTCTCTCAGTCTGAACTCAGAGCTGCCAGAACCTCTTAGTTATATAGGCTAAGATCACATTCAAAAATGAGGGGAAAAAAAGGTGCTTCATGGTCCCACGCGATTAATCCTGCGTCTGAATTGTAGGGGTGTCTGTTTAATTCTAGGTCACAGTGCAGAAGTTTAGGCAAGTAAATGGGCACTTATCCATGTAGATCACTGCTACAATATTGGTCCGGTGCAGAGGTCTTTGACTGGCCACACATTTACTTGTACCTATACGTACTTGTGCCAAAAAGCCCTGTTGTGTAGCAGAATGTTCGACAATGAATATGCAAGTGCTGTTCCAGACACGTCCAGTCCATACCCTTTTCTTTTCCCATTTTAGACTTGCATGAATTCTAATAAACAAACAAAATTGATGCGTTGCCCATATCATATGGTTAATTTGATACTTCTTTTGGAGTTTCCACGTTAATTCTCACAAGAAGTGCTAAAAAGTTAAATTTTAGTAAGGGCATGTTTGGGAGAGCTCCACTTCAACTTTTCTAGCTCCGCTTCACGAATTCCCTGCTGAATATGTCTAGCTCCAAAAACTCCAGATCTGGAAACTCCAGAAAAAACTTGGAGTTGGAGGCCAACTCCATATTTTTCATGAAGCTCCTCAAAGGGTGCTTCAAAAACACTAGTTATAGACATCCTTATGGAGTTAGGGTAAAATTATCCACCATTACGACTGGTTACACAACATACCTTTTCGTGGAAAAAAAAGCTGCATTCCTTCTCTCTGCCCCCCCCTGCCCCCCTCTTCCTCAAGAGCCCCCCGCCACCCCTATCCTATGAAGCCTAGTGCCATGTCCCTCCAGGGAGACGTCACCGCAGCCTCCGCTCTCAAGCAAAATGGATCCTACCGAGGATGATCTTCCTTCCCATCTAGGTATTGTGGAGTAATTCCTTGTAAATCCCTTTCAATTTTTCTTCTTTTCTCTTACAGTTTCTTCAAATCCATGGCAAATAACACCACCTGCTCAGCCCTGAAGGCCCTGCACCAGCTCCGCAAGGCCTGACGAGAGGCACGAGAGGGTGCCGGCCGGCATGTCTACGCCGGTGCTAGTAGAACGTAGGATGATGTCGTGCGTGTTTTCATCTGGGAATAAGGATGCTTTCTTTGTGGATTTTGTTGCTACTGCAATGCTACTTGCCTGTAACGACGTCGACCCAAATAGTTTACCGTGTTCCGTCCCCAGAGCACGGAGATGAACAATGCTACTTTTGTGGTTTGCTCTCTTTGTTGGAACGCAAAATTGAGTAACTTTCGAACGCAAAGTTTGAGTTATATAAGGAGACATTTGCACAGCATCACACACAAAGCTCACAATTATATGGGAGGCTGTAGCACGCCAGGAAAATACTGTAGCGCGAGTACTGTAGCGCGAAAAAAAGAAAAAAAAAGACTATTCCTCCTCAAGCTTCCCTTTTCTGGAGCTGGGACCAGCCAATCAACCAAACAAGTACAACAACTCCTTATTTTCCTACAGTTCGTGAAGTGGAGTTAAAAAAAATCTGAAGTAGGTAGAGTGGAGTTATTTTTCTAGAATTGGAGTGCTCCCAAACAGACCCTAATTCCTCAAAAAATTAACTCTACCAGTGGCCATGAATCTATTTTGGTTTTTAAAAAGTTACCAAACTCTATTATGAAAATATATAAAGTAACTCCCTAAATCTATATTTAAATTACATACAAAAATAATACACAGTAATATCCTAATCTTCACTTAAATTACCCACATATCAAATCAGGGAAGAAACTATTAAAAAACCATTTTCACCACCGCCATTTTCACTACCGGTTCTTAAAGAACCACGGTGAAAATAAAAACCATTTTTACCGCCCGCGCCAACCACGGACCGGCGGTAAAAATAAATTGGGAAATGACTATATTTCCTTAAACATATTCTTCCTTATTATCCTATTTATTATGTTGAGTTGGCAATAAAATTTTAGAAGAATGTTGTGTCCATCCCCATTCCCAAACTATTTAAAACTACAAAAAATGTGAGGAATAAAAAACTATGTGTCTAAAAAAATAAAATAATTAATAATTTGAAATGGAGAAAGTATATCCGTGTTCAAATCAAGCATTTAATTTTTCCACACTAATTATTACCGCTAGTACTAAATTGGACCCGGCGGTGAAAATAGTCGTCACCGCCGGCTCCAATTACGGGCCGGCAGTGAAAGCTGTTCCGATAAAAGGCCGCCCGAATTTTCTTTAGCGCCAGCCTGACCCAAACTCCTGTCCAGGGCCGCCCGACGCCCCACGGCCTCGGCCCGCGCCGCCACGGCCGCCCCGGCTCTCACATCCGCTATGCCGCGCCTCCGACGGCCCGACGCCGCACGCCCGCGTCGCCTCTGCCTGCACCGACGCCCGCCCGCGTGGCCTCTGCCCGCACAGACGCCCGCGCCAAGCCTACACCGATGCCCGTCGCCCCGAGGCCGCGCGCTGTGGTAGGCCCTGCACGCCTCGGACGGCTCCGGTGGCGGCCTCGGCAGTCGTGGCGCCGGCTCCTCGGACAGCACCACCCCCTTGACCTCCTCCTCCTCCGCATCCATCTCAGCCACCACCCCAACGCCGTGACCGCCGCCCACCACGGACTGCGGCCGCGGCCAGACGCCGCGGGCCCGCGCTAGGACGACGGCCACCACCCCAACGTCGTGCCCACGGCCCGTCGCGTAGCCTTGCCGCGCCGAGGACCTAGGGAACAATTTCCCCCCGATGCCAAAGGGAGCTGAGGTATGCATGCATGGTGTTCGTTGAAATGTCTAGAAGGTCTGCAGCTAAACTGTTCAAGGTCTGAAACTGCGTCTCGGATCTCTCTACAGGGGTTTCTGCAGGACGGCCAGCAGATCACCGTGAAGAAGCTGTAGCTCGGGTCAGGGCAAGGTGTGCACGAGGTCCGGCTCGTGCTCAAGGTGCACTTTGTTATGCATTGCTCCTGTTAAACTGTTCGAGGAGAAGAAAACAAAGAAGAGTCGAGAAAGAGAGGAGACGCAGTAGGTACAACTATACAATGGTTGTATTGTTGTGTCCTTTATCGGACAATGTATGAGGTTTGCTCTCGTTCCGGCTTAGTGGTCCATTGGATCGATGACTTTTGAGCTTGCCAAACTGTGATAATTCTGCTATATTAAAGAGCTCTAGCAGTTCTTAGTTATATTGTTGCATTTTGACATTTACTCCTCACTAGGTGTTTGCTCTGAGTAGCAGTCTATCGCTATATTGCTGACATTGTCATTGACTAGGAGTTATGCTTCTAATGTGCTTATGCTTTAAATGATATGAGAACTTGGATATCTATCCTATATCTTTCTATGACGGTTGAATGCTGAATTGGCTAATTGAATTTATTGGATGGTTCAGATGGTTTACCTCTGACTATTGGTCTTGCTGCAGCTACCGGTTTGGGAGTACTTGCATACAGAGGTAGTAACACTTGGATGTTTCTTTTCTTCAGGAGTAACACTTTTGTGTTCTTACACACCATGTATGATCCATCCTGCAGATTGAGATATTGCTACAGTTTTTGGGTTCAGCCGCTATTGTTCAGCCTAACATTGCTACATATTGATGAGTTCTTTAATAAGAAGGTTGCTCCGAAGGATCTTTTTGGTGAAATAAAGGTAGCTAGCCATCTTGTTGATTGTTTCTTTTTAAACTACTTAAGAAAAATCAATTTTTTCTGAGATCAAGAAATTTGGCACCTATCTTATTTTCTGGATTATGTACTCTTTGTTACACTGAACAACTCAGTGGCTGCATATGCTGTTTTGCTTGGAATGGATACACTGAAATATTCCTATGAAATTGATACAAAATCCCTGAAAAAATTCTTGCAGCAATTGAACTGTTCCTGGTGAAATTCTAGCAAAATACTAGCATGTGCGACTCCAGCTGCTTCCGCAGCAACAGCTGCACCAGCAGAGGCTGCTACCGTCGTTCCAACAGAAGCAGCTTGAAGCCTTATATAGCTTGAAAGTTTCATTTTAAACTTGAGTATGACTTATGGCATGGACTATGTTTGATGCATGGACTTTGTGGGTTGTAATCGATGTATGAACATGTGACACTTGTTATAACATTTGATGTATTTACTATGTGAGATTAATTTGTATTCATTTTATGTGTACTTCATCGTATTAAATCATTGAGCTGTGATATACTTTTGAAAATCGAGCTGGAAAAAGTGGTGCCTCGGTATAGGGTTATCACCGCCGGCCCGTAACACGGACCGACGGTGAAAATGAGTTTATCACCGCTGGCCCGTATATGGAACCGGTGGTGATAAACCTATTTTCACCGCTAGTTTGAAAACTGGCAGTGAAAATGGGTATTTTCATCGCCGGTATTTCACCACCGGCGCCTAAACCGACGGTGAAAATGGATCCGCAAGTAGTGAAACATTATTTCTTTCTCTCTATTTCCTTAAGAAAAAAATAAATGGTAAAAAGGCCAGCGAGGAAAACAAACAACATGGGTCTTGCTAGTTACTTCCTTTATTTTTTTTTCATTTCCTTAAAATGGTACCACATTGCAAGTGGTTCTGTCCAAGATGATGATACTTGGCCTAAATTAGGTGACCAATCGAGTAATATACGTTGCTGTTGCCCTAAGGCGAGCTCCCAGCGCCTCCCAAGCCAACGACACTATAGCAAGTCACTGGAGCAAACTCCATGCGCATTTCATCTATGTTTCGATCAAGAAGAAACGTTCATAGCCTCCCCCCAGCTTGCAAAGTGGTCTTATATGTTGAATTGTCCCTGCTCTTTTATAGACCTGCAAAGAGCAAAATGTAGATCAGATTTAGAATGTACGCATTATTAAGTGCCAGAGTTTCAGTTAAACACGAACCTACCACTGCATGTGTGGTGAACTGGTGACAGGGTGTGGTCAAGTTAGTGCCCCAGGTCAGGAGGTCAATCAAATGACACAAGTCATTAATGAACATCGTAGGGATCAATTGATATCTGATGATATTGAATTTGGTGATAGTTCTGCAAATATTTTAATTTGTGCTACTGCGGTGAGAAACTTTAAACACTTCTTTTGTTTTGAATCGCATTCAATAAAATAGCAGACCAAGTACCCAGGAACATACTGGCGGTAATTGCTAAATGTTTTACCACTGTGTTATTTTTATCCTTCTAGATAGTCTCAGGATACATGTTGAGACTTGAGAGACGTTGTCAGTTTGATTAGACATCCCAAAGTCAGCTAGAGGCGTGACCATGCTCTGAATAAGTACATACATGCAGTACAGTGGTAGGTGCGCAATTTAGCTGGACTGTACCACTGAATAAACGACATGCAGTAGTCTAGTAGTACATCGTCGTCCATCATTGTGACATCTTCCATAAAAGAGCAGGTCAAAGGACTGAAGCTAGTTCCACAAGGTATATAGCAGATATGGGACATGGACCAACAGTCAGAACTGCCAAAGTTCTATGGCTTTGCTATGGTACATAGGCCTGTGAGGCATTGGGAACTCTTGTGTTACGACACAAGCGCATGGTAGGTAGCTCCTGCCCTGCTCGTGCGTGCTGCCCTTTGAAAGTTAGATAAAACTGCGTCAACTTGAACATGGTAGATATGCTATTGTAACCATTTCTTCTTGCTGATAGTGCCAACCGGCCAGGAGATATGGATGGACTAACGATTCTAGGCCTGTGAGGCATCGGGAACTCTTCTGTCAGCGCTGGATGGATCGTTCGTGACACGTAGCTACTGGTGGTCGCGTCCTGGATTCTTCTACTAGCACAACAAGCTGGAGAACAAGCAAACTCGGTGACAGGAGGATGTTTGACTGTAACTGATTGACTATGGTAAAGCCGAACTAAACAGAGTGCATGTGTGCTGAATACTTCTTCATCGGGTATTATGGGTTAAAGAGACTGCTTTATTATTTAGCTTCTGCTTGTTACAGGTTGGTCAGATTTAAAGTAAAAGAACAATAGGATTCTTTTTTCGGGAACTGATAGCGTCTGAGATGCTATAATTTCGTTCTTTATACAGTATTGAAGAAAATTAATAATGAAAAAAAGAAAAGAAAAATGGACGCACCAGGGCCCACTGGACAAAAGATAAATGTAAACATCAACCACGTGTGACCTATCAAGCCGTGCCAATGGCTGACCGGTTTTTATTTGTTCATTTAAAGTGTAAAAGAAAAAGGTAAACCGGCAATATTTCAAATGATGGGCCCATAGTAAGCACCTAAGCAGCAAAGTAGCTTGGCATAGTGCAAAACAAAAAATATAATGAAATCATGATAAAATTTCTGCACTGTAGAACTGTATCAAGACAGCCAGTTTTGACAACAATCTTCTTAAGATTACAAAGGTAGTACGTGTAGCCCAGAACCAGCCAAAGCATGAGGAACACCATTCTACAAGTCTGTATCACCACCCAGAAACGCATCAAGACACCTCCTTTCTGCGCTGGCCAGCTCTATTATCACCTTGGCCATTCTTGATGCTGGTACCTCGTAACACGCGAGCTCCTGATGCTTCCCATGCTTAAGTTTATGTCTTTTTCGGTCTAGAAGAAACATTAGTCTCTATCAGCTTGCAACACTAGTCTTGTGTTTCTTTGTCTCTGCTCTTTTTATAGACAGAGAGTGAGATGTAGTGTTTTGATTTCATCACATTATGAATGTTGAAGTCTGTGTTAAACATGAACCTACCACTTCATGCATGTACCGTACGCACACCCTTTTCAAGTATACGGCGCGATCTAACTTTGTACTAACCGCACATTTCTTATAGAGTATAGTGATCATTTGAAAGTACATTCAGATACGAACCAATAATATTATTTCTTCACTATTGTATCTAAATATTGCTAGACATATGCATATAGTAAATCAAAGATCTCAATGTTTGAATATTTGAATATGAGTGCGCCTTAAAAAAACAAACGAAGGGAGTAATAGAGTTCTCAAGTTAGTTCCCAGATCAGTAGGCCAGTAAACCCACAAATATCACAGTAATAGAATTACCAAATGATGTACCGTTTTATTTTTTGG
This sequence comes from Panicum hallii, assembly GCF_002211085.1. NCBI lineage: Eukaryota > Viridiplantae > Streptophyta > Magnoliopsida > Poales > Poaceae > Panicum > Panicum hallii. The sequence goes on along the minus strand of NC_038044.1, from coordinate 61,222,744 downwards.
TAATTCTTCTAATTAGATACAGCTGAGCATTGCATTCAACATTGTCATTTGCGCAATTATTGGGCTGAAGGGAACAACTATGCACTGAAAACCAAATTCCTATTGTGCAGCAGGCAGTGACAGCACCATCCACTACGGGTTATACTAGATCTAGATCGAGTAAGGATCACCAAAGAACAAAGAACCTTACATATGCACGTCAGCACAACAAGCTTGGGTCATCAGAAACTGGACGAGTCAGCTTATTAGAAGAAAATCAGCATAAAACTTTTTGTTTCTACTTGGGCGGGACTTCACATACTACAGCACTGGCGACAGATATTTTCTTGACCCTTATGCATTTTTGGTATTCAGCTTGAAACATGTCACTGAAAAATAGTTTCAGCCGGTGTTACATATCTCTTCCTGCTTTGCAAAGATCAGAGGGGCCGTGAGATTTTCAATCGCTTAGTCCTATGGCCATCTTGTTTCCTAGTCTTGTCTCGGGATAGATGTTTAGAGTCCTCGTCTAATTTGATCAGGCACCAAGAGGCATTCAGTGCAGTGGAGTGACCGTTATCCAATTGTCCTATGAATCTGTACAGATGCTGGTTACACTGCACATCCATGTAGTGCCGTGGTAGGTGTCTTATTTCGCTGGTCTGTATCCATCGAATAACTACACGCCATCAAATTTGTTTACTTCCTCTCATCCATCACTGTGACACCTCTCCTTTGTTCTATAAAAGAGCAGCAGGTTCTTCAAGGCAGGAGATATGGATGGACGACCAACAATTCCATGGCTTTGCTATGGTACGCAGGCCTGCGAGGCATCGGGAACTCTTGTGTCCCGTCATTGGCTCTTGGTAAGCTCCTGCCCCGCTCAAGTTGCCTTGTGAAAGTCTCAGATTAAACGATGCCAACTGAAACATGGTGGACGTGCTAAGGACCTATGGTGACCATCGATCGTGCCTTGCAGGATCATGCGTGGCTGACTTCACAAGCTCCACGTGAGCTCCCTGGGCGAGGTGTACAAGGCAAGGCATAGCTACAGGTATATGAACAATACCGTGAAGATGCTCAGGTGGTCACTAGCTCATTATCCACATTGGCATCAGGCCCATATTATGGTAGCATGGTGCTACAAACAGTGCCAATGTTGCTGCATCATGCTATAGCTGACACGTACCTTAGTACTTAACTGGCCTGCTGGGTTGCTGTCTTCTTTCTCTTGATCTCTGATGGGAGAATGTTTGACTGCATCTGATTAACTATAGTAGAGCCTTAATCAACAGAGAGTTGTCTTCATCAGGATTGGTTAAAGATTGCTACGATCTACAATTATTAAATAAGATTTGCTCCACATTTGTAACTGGTTGATCGAATCAAGGAAGAAGCATACAGTTATTTTTTTTCTGGAATGGATGGCAGGAGCGATGCTGTCACACCCGGTTTTAAGAAGAAACCAAATGTATCTCATATGTGCGCGTTAGGATCAAGTTCACACACATATGATAAATGATACAAGTGTATATCCGAAATAACGTCACAATGAAATAGAGTTTTAAAATACTTTATTACATGACCGAAAGTCTTAATCTTAAGTGTCGGAGGAAATCTCCAGCCGGGTGGCGGAATGCACCCGCCTAATCCTAGTTAAGGAAGGGTTTGGAGGAGACCTAGGAGCGCTTGATCGAATGGTGGATAAACGCTGGAAAGACATAAGGATTTTAGGGTGGTTCGGGCCGCCGGAGCGTAATACCCTACGTCCACTTGAGTGTTGTATTGACTGTGTAAGCCTAAGATTGACCTTGAGCTTGAGACGTGAGGTTGGACCTCCTTTTCTAACGGGTGCACGCTCCCTTTCATAGTCCAAGGGAGGTGCTTACACTGAGCGAGGCCCCGACATGTGGGCCCGGCCAACAGGAGCTTGTTCTATGAGAGATGTGGAGATCTTCATCTCCAGCTTCTCTCTGTAGTCCTCTCGATCGGGAAGTTGATGTGCGTATCTACAACCAGGATATGGCCATGTGCAGCCATACCTATACACTGACTACTGTCAGTGTTACCCAACAGTGAAGCCGTGCTGCCACTGTTGGGTCAGAACCTTCTGTCAGGCGAAGAAGCAGCGCTGACCCGACGCGCCGTTGCCTCCGCGCGTACTGTTGCAGTGCACGCCTCGGCTCACCTGTTGCAGGCCATCATGACTCACGCGCGCGGCGCCGTAATGAGACTACACGCCGTCACCCAGCGCGCGGAGCACAGTGGCGCGCTGCCTTCAGATCAGGCGAGCTTACGGTGGTGTCAGTATACCTGCCCCGTGTGTCAGTGGCAGGCCATACTTTTGATTTGGGCGCGCCCAGCCCACTACCTCATTAAATGCGGGTAGGTGGGTTGGAGTCCCGTGAAGGGCCTTCTGCCTTGGGCGCGTGGCAGGGCCAGTCCCGCACCCGCCACAGATGTGGCACGTGGCGGCACCGAACCCCTTCCTGGGGGGAGGGGGTCCGGACCCCCGAGGCCGGTTGGGACGGCCAGGCCTGTGGAGATCTGGTCTCCACACGTGGCAGCTTCGGACCTCCCTGGGGGGTCCGGGTCTGCGGGAGTCATCCGAGTGCACCCCCCCTTTGGGTACGTGGGGGCCCTGGTTCTGTAAGTGCACGGAGGAGGTCCGGAGACCATGATCCCAGCTGTCAGGCCTGGGCCGCGTGCCACGTCACCCAGAAGGCGAGGGAGAGGTTACGGATAACCTTACACTCATCTGGGTGGTCACCCTATCAAGAGAGTATATTCCCCTGTGAGGCGACAGCGAGACGCTAAGGGTCTGGACACCCTAGCAGGAGGTACCCCTATCCGTATGTACCGACATTAAGTAACCAACAAACGTGTTAAACTAGCAGCGGAACTTCAACTTCACAGGCAGATGACTAAGAGACATACGCTTAGAACTCCTCGAAGTCTTCAGGGAACTCCAGATAATTATCTTGTTCTGAGCAGCATTGGTTTTAATAAAGCAAGCGTGAGTACACTTATGGTTGGTACTCACCAATTGGAGTAAATTATATGACATGCAAGTCCAATTTCAAGGAATAGCTGACATGATTTGACCGTGATAAGCACTTTTAGTTGGTCAAATTTTATTTAGCAAGCATTAACTAAGTGTAACTATATACCATAAACCCTTAAGTAAGTAAAAGAGATAAGTACCAACAACATAAATAAAGAAAATCAATTTAGATCATCTTCAAATTCAATTATCATGTGAGGGTACAAACCGCTCTTAACCATGAGCACAGCTGATATATTAGTTTTCACTCTCTAGAGGTTGTACACTTTATCCACAAGTCATGTTTTCCTTGATGATCGGGTTTGCAAGCCCCTTAAACACTTCCGAGGTGAGTGGCAGGGATTCACTGCAAAACCTTTACAAAGATTCAATTCGCTAGGGTTTTAAGTTAAAACGGTCATAACTCTCTCTAATGAGAAAGACACCTTAACCAGGATCATATCATAATTTCAAGAGGACAGAGCTATACCCCGATAATGCAACCCCTCTTGCCCTTTCGGTAAGATTATCATAAGCTAAAGTTTCTAATTAATTAGTCAAGACCAGAGCCATGTAGTATTGTGGTTGCACTGTTTTTCTAAGTGATTCTTCATGTTCCAATTAAAGTAATAATCTTATAATTATCAGCATAAAGTATTCCAGAACATGAAGTAAAACAAGTGTAGCATTGTTTCCAAGTTAACCTACTAAAGTCTAAGTAGATGAGCAACTAGCATAGCTACAACATAAAGTAAATAACCAAGATTTAATCAAGGAAGTACAATAGAAACTAGGCATGTCCGTAGTTTGGGATCCATCATGTTATAGACACATGCATGCATATAAAGTAAATATGTGTATATTGAAAATTATTCAGACTGGAATATGATCAAAGACCACTTGCCTTCCTCAAAGAATTGCTACTACTCAGTGGTGTCTTCAAAGCTTTGGTCTTGCGGATCCTTAAACTGCGCATCTTCTATCGCATCACACAAGTACATACAAGCAAATAAGTACAATAAATAAGAAACAGTATACCAATTCATAGAAACAGAACAAAACAAGGTGATAAAGCTACTGTACATGTTGCAAGGATCGCATGAGTGCAAGAACCGATGAAAACAGACTTAAAACGGAGAAGTTATAGCTAAAACATATTTCCAGAAGCTTATTTAAAAGGATTTTGAAAGAAAAAGGGCTCTGAACGAAGAAATAGAGGGCTAAACCATAAATAAACCTAAAATCTTGGGTTTAGATTTGAAAACAGAGAGATTTGGATGGTGGGTTCTATTTCAGAAAAATTCAGGGGCTAAAATAGAAGAAAAAGGATATTTTTGTAAATACTTTTGAACCAGATAGGAGCGCAGGTTGATTCTAATAAAACTGAAGGTCTCTTTTGCAAAATTTCTAAGGTTTGACCAGTACGGTTTCTGTTGACTTCGGTTAGATTGGATCTGATCCATCGGATCCAGATCCAACGGCGGGCGGCGGCGTAGGGGCCCAGCGGCGGGCGTTGGCGGCTTGCCAAACTTCACCGATTTCGTTGCTCCAGGGCTTGGTTCGGCTCGAGAACAGGCTGGGAGAGAGAGGGGGCGGTGGGGAACGCGTTGGCGGGGTCGATGCGGGCGTGCGGGGCTGGGAAGGTGGCGCGCCACGGCAAGGCGGTTCGGCTCTGCGCCGGCGAGCAATCGGACGCGCGAGGAAGCAAGAGAGAGAGAGAGAGATAGAGAGAGAGAGAGGAGGGCCAGCGAGTTGCTCACGTGTAGAGAAGCTCTGGCGGGGGCTTGTCATCGAGAAGAGGCGGCGGGTCCACGGCGCGTCCGTGAGCTCGACGAAGGGCGGCGACATGAGCTCGGGCTAGGGTTTGCGAGGGCAAAGGCGGTGGCTGCGGGTTGATGAGGAGTCAAGGGCACGAGGGTGACGCTATTTATGGGGCGGCTGAGGGGCCTCAGCGTGTGGGCCCAGGCACACGGGGAGGCGTGCCACGGCCGGACTCGGGCTCGAGTCCGAGCCTGGCGCAAGGTGGAAGAGGGGTCCGACGGGCGGACCCCCCTGGCGGTGAGAGAGTAGGGAGAGGTGAGGGAGGTGGGGGCGACGGGTTGGGCCCGGAAGGGGAGCTGGGCCGGTTGGGCTACGCCGAAGGAAAAGGGAGAGGGAGAAACCGGTCTAGCCGGGTTGGGCCGCGCGGGAGGAAAAGAGAGGGAAAAGAGAGAAAGGGAGGAAGAGAAAGAGAGAGATCTGGGCCGGGTCAAAAGAGACAAGAGAGGAAGGGAACAAAGGGAAAAGGGATTGAAGCAAAAGAGAAACAAGCAAATTCATTTAAATTTAAATTGTGGAATTTAAATTCAACTGAAAGGTAAATAATAAAACAATGCAATGCGGCATGAAATGCACAAAATCTATATGATCTTATTTTTTTATGGCTAGGTAATTCATGTAATTCATGATAAATGTTCTAGAATCAAAATAAATTAAAGAGAACCTTTTCGATCCTACAAATAATCTAGCAAAATTATTTTAGGCTCTTAAATTAAAAATTAGGGTGTTACAGATGCTATAATTTCTTCCTAGTTTTTATGTAATAAAATAAAAAATCAGAAAAGAAGACAAAAAGAAATCAGAATATAAAAAATCAGAAAAGAACGTTCTTCAGGGCTTGCTATACCAAAGATAAATGGAAACATCAGCCACATGACCTGCTAAGTTGTACCAACTCTTGATATGTTTTGACGTGTTCATTTCAAATGCCAAATTTAAAAAAAAAACAATGTAAACTGGTGAAATTTCAAGTGTTCTGACCCTCACTAAGATAAGCATCGAAGTATCTGATTCTATCACACATTATTATGCAATGCATGATATATACAAGCAATCCATCCAAAACATTACATTGTTGAATGTTCAGCATGTTAGCTCCTAGAATCTTGCCTCTTGGAAGCAATGATTTGATGTTAACCTCTGCCGTGTGTCCGAAGGTTGACGGTCATTGTGATGTCATTTTGGGTTCCTTCACTATGAGATAAGCATCCAAAATTGTTCTCGCCACCATGCACTTGATCTAAATATGACAGAGTACCCTACTTGTGCATGCAACTATGCAAGTATATAGGTAAATTTGATTATGGACGACAGAAGGTGCCTTGTTTAGAACTATGGCCATTTGTGCAAAATTGTAAATGTTTGTACTGATCCTTTATCTTTTCTGATTGAAGGTTGCATTACTTTTAAGTTGGGAATAGAAGACCCTTTTGAGATCGGGGGCAGCACAGATGGAGAATGAGTTTTCTGTGACCCTTCTTCTCTTTTATGGAGCAAATTAAAGGAAGTAGTACTACAATTTGTTTCATGTAATTATGTACTGAGCATCTACAAAGCAGTTCTTCGTAGATTTAGAACCCACCACTGGATGTGTTCAATTATTTGTTGATTCAGTCCATATATAGGTGTGAAGACAACATACTACCTGACATGTGAGATTGGATCAACTTCGTTTGGCAGATCTTTTTCAAGTACAATCTCTTATTTTGTAGAAATGTCTGGGCTCAGCCGTTGTGCTCAAGCCGTCAATGTCAGAGAAGCACAAGGAGCAACTCTTGTACTGGGAGATCTCCTGATGCTTCCCAGGCCTAACATAGCAGAGATATTGGAACAGCATCCACAAACTGACAATCTCTCCTCCCAGCCGTTGAAATATTTCTCTCTTGGGAGACAGGGAGGAAAGAAACCTTTGCAGTACTAGTACTGTGCTATTTCATATCATCATATGTGCTTTTATAGACCAAATGAGAGAATATCCAATAAAAATGGACTGCTTAGACTATTTAAAAACATGGATCAATTACTGCCTTTTCAATAACAACCATATGCACACTCTCTTTAATTTGTACAGTTGAGCTATTGGATCAATGCAAACAAACAAAAAACAATCCCAATCACAACTATGCTGATGCAAGATGGATGATAAAAAAAATTCTAGGGATGATAAAAAGATTTTAAAAGCCGATTCCCTCATCACTAGACATCTAGAAACTTTTTTCACAATCAGCGTATTTTCTATTCAATCTCAGACAGTGCATTTGTAATCAATGGTTCACTTCAGCTTGAACTTCAAACTGGTCTCATTTGGAATCAATGCTTCAAACTGAAGTTCTCTCGATTGGAAATTTGAATCAACCTACTAATCATTACACTTACTGTTCTTTTTAGCTGGCAAAGGAAAACCATAGGGACTAGGGAGATTCAATCTATATATATCCAACTGGATATTTGAGTCCATGTTTCCAAAATTATGAGTTTCATATATGACATGGATGCTTGTTGTCTGATTTTCTTTTAAATGGAATATATGACTAGAATCTCAGTGATATGTTCATGCAGTTTAATTACAGGCTCTTCAGACACGAGAAGATCCTATGTTGGCAGCCTCTTAATCCTTGTTGACTGCCTGTCTCTGAGTGGTCACATGAACTCCACGTCCTTCAGGTACTTCAAAGTAGAGTTGGCGCTCAGCAAAACTGCAGGATAACCCAACAAAGTATGTGGCAAGATGTGTTTAATCCATCCACGAGCTGTACCAAAGTACCTAGCACGAAGAAGAGACTCCCAGTGTCTCCCAGGCCCACCATAACACAAGACTATAGTTTCTAAATCCAAATAAAATGTAAAGTAGCACTCATCATGAACCTATTTCTTTGTCTCTCCCAACTCAGATGCCATCATTTATTATTTATAGGCAAAAGAAAGATTAATTAAATTGTATTGGAGGTCATTAAATTTGTCCTGCCCGTACGTGCAAAATGTGCACCTACCGTGTACTGCACGATCAATAAATGGATTAGTTTCTTCTCATGGAGTTTATTTATAGACCAGGAGGCAGATGGCCAAGAATAATTATGCCTTCATGCCATCTAATATTCAATGGTGCAACAAGAGAGCCCGATAGAGACGGTTTTATGCCTTGCTGGCACAGGCGGCATACCCAGCCTTCTCCAGGTACAAGACTCGCACATGACACGTTGATGCCATTTCTATGTCCCCATCAACAGATAAGAGTTAGCAGAGATAGATTTGTCAGCCTGTAAGTCGATGAAGCAATGGCAAAAAGAACTCTCTCGTTTCGCAGAGGTGCTATGATTCTTTATGATAATAATTTGAATATTGAATGATTTTATCAGTAAAATTTTAAGCTTTTTTTTCCCTATTTCCAGATCTCAACGGTAAGTTTCTCCACCTAAACATCTCATTGATGATCTGGTGACTGAAAAGCGCACACAGAGGAAAGCTGGCAGACAAGAAGCAGTTGCTCATCAGGGATATTACAAGAACAGATAAAGGAAAGGGAGACATACAGATGCTATTTGAGCTGCTGCACCAGTTAAGCAGAGAGGTGGGTTGTAATGTTTTCGAAAACTTTACACTTTTTCTTCATTTCCATACAACTCAGTGCTTCCTCACGTAGGCTCAGCTGTGATCCACAGCAACCACGCGCATCCGTCCACAAGAGTACTGGACACGGATTCACAGGCCATAGCTATCTTCAGCCGTAGTCAGTGACAACAGGTCCGAAAGCTGCGGCTGCACAGAAAGTGGATGTGTTTTACGTCCTTGTGTATCTATCTTTTCTCCACAGACACTCGAGGTAATATAAAAATGATAAGACAAGGGCATATGAACCGTCTTACCAGGAACACGAAAGTCTCCTGAAGAATGGCATCTCCCGACAGACCAGTTTTGACATCGATGACCCTGTGACATGAAGAAAGTAGTGTCTTTCAAAACGCATGGAGAATTACATTAAAAATCTTGAGAAGCAGAAGGATTCAAGAAATTACACTGGGTTCTGAAAGTAATTGGAGAGCCCCCGACGCCTCCCAAGCCTGACATAGCAAAGACATTGGAATGGACTCGAGAACCGATCATCTCTGTTTCGGTCAAGATAAAATGTTTCTATCTCTCATGGGGAAAATGGAAAGCAAGTATTTATCTCTCTCTATCTCTCAGCTTGCAGCACTGGTGTTGTGCTCCTTCATCTGCACAAGAAGTCAAGAATGTAGTACTGATCAGTTCATTTAAATTGCACCTACCCTTTTCTGAAAAGAAAACATAATTTCCACAGAAAGGACCAACCACTGCTTCTTGCCTTCTTTGATACACACGCATACACTCCGAACTCTTTCATGCCGTAGTGCTACTGGATCCATGTGAACCACAGAGCAATGCCAAATCACATCTGCGTTGATTCAAGATGGAATCGGACAAAATCGTCAGGGGCCGATAATTGACGGACTGAATACTGCATTGTCCATGCATGTTCCACGCATTCAGCGTTTTCTCCCCTCAATCAGGACATGCATTGTGAGCACGGGATGTGTGGATCCAGACCTCGCGGTTCCAGCGGGAAGACGGCGGCGGCCGGACAGGGACGGGAGGTGGCGGTCTGTCACCGGGAGCTGAGACGAACGAAGTTGATGTTGCCTCTGGAGCACCACGTCGAACACCTGGCGTGCGCACGCCACGGACGTGTTGCCGCGGCCTTTGGTGCGAGGCCGTCCGGTCGTCCGCCTACGCCGCCGCCATGCTTCCCTCGCGTTTCAGAGTGGGGTAGGGTGGCAACTTTCCTCTGGTCCCTGGCTCCGTCCAACTCCAACCACAGCGACCGCCTGAAAAATGAAGCATGCATGCTTGTTCCTAGGACTGGAAGTTCCAAACCAATCATCAACTGCTGTTCTCTAGTCCATGTTCTACCGTGTCTTGTTGTTGTTGTTGGGCGGTGCCTCTCTCTCCATCAGAAGCGAGGCGTCTCTAAGAAAGAACCCACTTTTATGGCTGATTTCTGGGGCTTGAAATTTCTCTGCTCTTCTATGCCAAAGGGTGCCAGTCTGCTACTCGTAATCATAGACTGAGGAAGTGACACTGCAATGCTAGAGCTCCCAATGTCTCCCAAGCCAACTGTAGCAAAGACGCCAGAGTGGACTCCATGAACCACTCATCTCTCAGTCTGTCGCATGGCTTCTTGTTCGCCTGCTACTTTTATGGGCTAAAGATATCCTTGTAACATGAGGGTGTGAACATTACATTCCGTGCTGTTATTCAGCATCCTCGGCAATATTAATTAGTTTGTCGTGCACCTATAGCAACCACTTGCATGACTGGGCATCTCTCCATCTCATTTCTGTAGTATGTCATAATTTTTTTTCTTCTATAGGCCGGATTGCTCAATCGCCCATTCATGTAATGGCGGCATCCATGGATCGTTGTCATGCTATTGCACTTGACGGCAACCATCAGTCATCAGATAGTCAGATAGATTAAAGAGGGCTATGAAGACGACGTGGATAATCTGCAGTAGCTCCATGTAATAGCTTTGGCGCTGCCTTTACCGGGGAGCTTTCGAAGTATGTATGTAGTTTCAATGACGTTTTCACTCTTTACATAAATCGCTCCATCATTTATGAGTGAACACAGTCACAAATTCCTCTCTTATTATCATGGCACTAACACCGTAAGCATATACTCCGTACACTTTGTTCAGTGACAATTTTCACCATCAAACTCAAACGGAGGGAGTAGGTGACAAGTGCAACCCACACTGCACATAACTTTTAGGAAGGAAAAGTTAGATGGAGTGAGAAATGAAAAGCGAAAAGGCTAGGCGAATGGAAAGAGCCGGCGGCTGTCTATCGAGCTGTTTGCGTGAAAAGATCATTAGAACTCGGACACTACTGAAATAAAACCATGTCCATGCTGGAGATGCAGAGGATGAATATGCTAAAGCATCATCCTGAGCAAAGAAGTGAACCATTAGGCCCACAAAAGGAGATAGTAAAAGATTCAAATCACCCTGTTTTATTTGGATGTAAATAATTTCGTACTTCCTCTAGTCCCCCATTATGGTGCGAAGATTCTACTGGTCTTCAATCATTGTTACAAATAATTAAGGTGGTAGCTTGCTGTTTACTCCATTTATTAGGTGCATATATATACATATAATATAAACAGAAAGTGTGGATGAATTGTAGGCTTATATTTAGTAAAATTACGAGAAGGGTTGGATGGACTCCATGTTGAAGACCAAATGAAGAGAGAGAAGGATAAAAGACAAATATTGATGGTGCAGGGTGGCTTGTTTCGGACTCTAAACATATGCAGCGACAATTCCCCAATGCTCCAAACCGCAATCAACGAAACTAGGATATACGAATATTAGCTTCATGCGCTGTTATGAAAAGTCTTACTCATCCTGGTGCTATATGAAACAGAGCACGCACGCCAGAAATTAAAGCCAGAGAATTCAGCGCCATACTGCCAGGGGGTCCCATTGAAATGCGGGACATAAACTCATATATAGTGTAGTCTCTATGATTTGGTTTTTCAAGAAGTATAGTCTTCTAACAAAACCGGAAAAAGATAAGTAGATAAGTAAGGAGGAGCCCTTAGTGAGTGTGTTTAGGTTTCTGGGTCAGAAGATACTCAGGATGGGGACGGGTAATGCTTCCGCCTTCTTCTTTGCCGTACAGCAAAGGAACAGGATTATAAAAATGGCTATGGGTAGGGGAGAAAGAGTATTCTTTCTGATTTTAGGAAAAAAGAGATATTAATTCATACTACAATTACGATAACCTTACGATTACAATAACCTTGAGGACTTGCCAACAAAAACATTGAGCACCGTAAGCCACATTGGACTTGAGGTTTTCGAGCAAATGATCCATTTTCATACAATCAATCTTCTAAAGCCCTTGCTGCAGAGATAGGAACGCAGCTGAAGATTCTGGCTTAGCAATATATAATCGAGCCGATTTGCTGATGCTGGCACAAAACACCCTAGGAGTCTAGCAGGACCCCATAAGTGGTAAAACCTGTGATTCAGATGCCTCCCAAACCTACTACCATAGCGGGCCACTGCAGTGGCCTACTGGAGCAGTTCGTCCCTCTCTACATCATGGACAAAACTTTCAGTCTTCAGCTAAATGCTACTATTTGATTTCATATCCATGGTTCAGTACGTAGCTGCAGCGATCTTTAACAGTTTCTGAGAGACCTTCTTTACGGCGCACAATACTACCACTTGGTAGTATGTAGTACAGAAAAGATCCAACCGTTCATCAGAAGGGGTAAGATTTTTATTAGTAGCTTAATATAAATTAAGGATAATTTTTATAATTTTTTGCAATTTTGTCTATTGCAACCATGTTTGGCATATTGCAACACTTTTAGGCTGTTGCATCAGGGTTGAAATCTTGTAGTGAAATAATTTTTCCCATATTACCCTTATACTATCTATACTACCTAGATATACTACCTCATACTAATGATCAATATTTCAGTGGTACCGGTTCAAACAGCAGTATCCGGTCGTATTGTGCGCCGTAAAAGTCCTCTTGTGAGAACCAGAACCACTCCAGTGTCACACACTTCATCAGCTACCAAGAAGGGTCCTCTAATTAGTAGTAGCATGACTTCATCCAAATGGACCATCCCCCCTTGGTTGCAATTTTCTTCCGGGGTTCGTCTCTATTTGTTTTATGACCACCCCGTAATTGCAATTTTCCATTTGGCACTGGATAGACTTGAATTTGGGTTGGATTCTCTACTATTCCACGGCCAAAGGATTCAGGACTGTATCACCCTTGTGGAAATATATGACCTGCCATTGCAGCTAATGGTAGAACTCCCGATGCGTCTCATGCCTGCTGTGGGGAAACCGTTGGAGTGGACTTCATGAACCATGCACTCGGTCATCTCACACCAACATATACTGCTTCTCACGCGCTTGCTCGTTTTTATGGACCAAACATATCACTGTATCCCTCGAGTAGGGTGTTCACATTATATTCCTCGCAATTCGTTGTGCACCTGCTACTACATACATCCGCATGTAACACTGAGCTGATCACGTTCAATTGAGTAGAACGATGAAGGATTAGATGTATAAGTGACAAGTTTGGTGAAACATGTGAACATCTCTCGAGACATTAAGCAGCGAATGGCCATCCTGTCATGCAAAAAATGGTACCTTCATATACCAGGTTACGAAACAGTATCGATCTCAGGATTACTAGAGTGCTTCAACAGTATTCATTTACAGTAAGCCATACCAAGAATTATTGGATGATAAAATTAGCACCCTTTACCTTACAACAAAGGAGCCGAGATGCTATTCAAGAAAAATGAAATTGTAGTAGCATAGGAGCGTAAATAACATACTTCTAACTAGCTCGTTTAGGAGCGAAGAATACTGTGAGACTTCAGGGAAGTTACACCTCCTTTCACAACACCCATGATCTATCCACTTTTGTCAGCGTTCCGGTTCCACACAGTTAGCAAAGGTCATCACATTCATCAACAGTTTGGTGGACGGTACTTGGCAAACAGTCACGCTAGAAATAAAGCAGCTCGCGGAAGAAAAAGGTCCTAAATTGACTTAAAAAGTTGAGAGGGGTGGTCAAATTCTGATATGCATGACGCTCTAATCAATTTGACTACCCCTGCCTCTCTGGTCACAATGTGTGTCATTTGATATGCCTGCCGATATAGTTCATCTTTATGATTTTGTCATGTCAGAGAATTCAGCGATGAAATGTCGATTTTATTTTGATTCAAAGAAAAGCACCTCAACTACCAGATATAGAAAAAAAAAGGAAAATTGGAGCAATATTGGAGATGTCAAAACTGTTGCTAGCAAGAAGATTCATGCAAGACGTGTAACGGAATTAGGTGACATTACACCTTTCTTTCTCCTGGATCCTTGAAAACCAGCTATTGCACTTGAAGACAACTATTAGCAGCTAAATTGAAGAGGACTACGAAGACGATGTGGACATTCTTCGGGACTGGCAACCTGCCTAGTAAAAGTGTTGCCTGAGAGTTGACCTGAAGTTTGATGAAATAGTCTGCCTATCTAGTAAAGTTGGGTGATGATAGTCTATTTGGTTGGAGGCCATGATTGAGAACACCAATAAAAGAAAAGGCACATAATTTGTTTTGTTTTTTGTTGTGTGTGGTCGCAGAGGTCGGAATGAATTTCCTTTTTCCAAAAAACAATCATTTGTTTCGCATACCAAGATCTCGGTGTGGTCAGAGAGAAGCTTTGAACTAAATCTAAAGTAATCCTCTAATCTTCATCTAACTAAGCCACATATGCCATTATAAAAAATAATCTCTAAATAACCCTCAAAATTTGCATATAAATTACCCACAACCATTATAATTAAAATAAAGAGTAAACACTAAAAATGCATATAATTATGTACTCTGTCATAATAAAAAAATATCCCAAATTACTCAGATATATGGTTCTAAATTCTCCACTAGGATTAGGCAATCACAATGTTTTGGAAGGATGAAACGAGCCCTCCAGATGCGTCCCAAGCCAACAACGAGCCGCTGCAATTGCCTCGGCGAACGGCTCATGTCTCTTTTTGCTGTTCATCTCTCGTGTTACCACACTCTGTCATGCCCCTTCAACTGCTCTTTTATGGGCCAAAAGAGGGGGCAACATCCAACAAGAAATGTAGAATACGTGCTGGCATTTGATTCCATCAGGCTACTCAGTGCCTGTAATTTCATTGGATGTACACCCACCACTGGTGGCCCATGATGAACTCCAACTCCTCAGTTAGCTGTGTATTCAGAGTTTATAGATGTCAAACCTTTTGAGGGCAATTTCAGCTAGCATGGGAGGGCTGAGGTCAGGTTAGGTGATAATTTCAGCGTAACCATACAACCTCTTTTCGCTCAAATGGCAGATATCAAGTTCCAACAGCCACACATTTGAGTAAAACTAAACCAATGCATTTAACTGGAAGTCATCAACAAGTAAGGTGCTATTCTTCTGTAATCCTTCCCAAAATCAAACGCCTGGGCGTACAGCCCTACATTGTCATGTACCCATTTCTTAGCGTACAAGGGGTAAACAAAGCAAATTTCCTAAACATTCTTGTACACATATCCCACTAGATTGTAGAGAACCAATCACTACAGGTCACAGGAGTAAGACTACCAAGAACAAAGAGATTTACATGCGCAGTAACAGCGCTCATGAGAAAGTCAGAGGAACCGGCTCGGGATGAAGTCGTGAACCCTGATTGGGAAACTGTAGAACTCCTCGTTTCTCGGGTCCGAGTAACCTTTGTGACGGCGCAGGAATGGCATGAACCATGAGAGCCCTCGGTCGGAATCGTAGCCCCTGGCCTCCAATGTGTTATCCAGAACAGAGGCAACAATCAGAGCCACCGTTGGGCCAGAAGCAAACACAGTGTTTATAATGTCATTGAACTGCAAAAAGATATGTTTAGATGTCAAAGTTCAGGAATAGAGACTTCAAGATGCAACATGGCATAAATGAAGTATCTTGTTATAGTACAATAATGCGGCATCCGGAAAATGCAACAACACATGCAGATGGTAGATGGGTGATGCAAGTATACAAAAACTTGTAAATGTAATAGGTGTAAAAGGAGATGCTTCAAATACCCATCCAGCATTTGTTCGGGCAGGTCCACCGCCAGCAGAAGAAGTATATTCATTAAAGTATTGTGGGACTGAGATGCCAAGGAACAACGAGAGTCCAATGATGTAGATGTTCCTCATCGAGTTCTTGTTGGCAAACTGCATGAATGAGACTCCCACAGCAGCTGATGCCAACAAAAAGTCACTAATTAGTCTATGAGTGATGAATCCGTAACAAGTTTTGGCTCCAGACTTCATCTGTACAACAGAAGGAAGTTTTACTCACCTACGATGCCAAACAAGATGCAGTAAATTGCTGCGAAGATTGGCAGTGGAATTGATGCAAAGAAAGCCCCAAACTTCCCTGCAAGAATAGTAGTTCACAATTTTAGCAAAAGAAAAAAAAAATTCTAGGCAACCAAATGCATGAACAAAAGATTACCAAATATGGAGAAAAATATCATAAATCCGGTTGATATCTGGATCACTCTCCTACTTCCAACTTTGGTCAGCCCAAGGAGGCCAATGTTTTGACTGCATTGTAAAAAAAACGATCTTTTTCAGCACAAGTAGTAATGTTTAAGCATGTCTTTTAAAAACAATCCTTTGATGCGGTAGAAATGGAACCAGCAAAGTGTTCATAGCAATGCATCAAGTACACAAAAAGACTCCTTTGAATCTTATTCGAGTCTTCTGCGGTAGCATGTTCTGAGTTCACAAAAAGTACACAAAGATTACTTACACTGATACAGATGAACCTTTACGTGCATTTTATCAAGTACACAAAAAGTACATAAAACTTTTACGTGCATTTTTGGAAACCAAGGTGGACATCGCATGTGCTAGAATCTGATTTATAGAATTAGAAAAAAGCACAGGTAGGGGAAGCTAAGATTACTTACACTGATACAGATGAACCTGCTGGAGCACCAAAGATCCCCTCCAGGAACATCCCAATACCCTGCATGAAAACATTTTATTAGGAGGCTAGAAAATTTTGTAAGCACAAGAGATGATCATATCACATTTGTGTAAGGAACTACACTAGAAGCTATACAGCATATCCACCAATCCAAGCATTTTGGTTAGTAAAAAAAGGAAAATCATTAAGAGTATTTACAAAGAACCGAATTAAATGTCTCATTTACAACTTGTCAAATAAAATTAGCAGAAACTAGTTTCCTGAATACATGTTCAGATGGAAAGCAGAGCTTTTGTTTGGGACAGCAACAAACGATGTAACAATAGTGTAGCGACGATAGTCCTTATAAGAGAAACTCTGGAATAGATCTGACCTGCAAACCAACACTTCGACTAAGGACATGACCTGGAGGTGGTGTAGCACCCGCTAGACGTGCAGTTGCAAAGTGTGCTCCAGTTGACTACAAAAAACATGACATCTTTAAATAAGAATACCAAAAAAGAAGATACGACAAAATGATTTAGAGATATAAGAAAAGCGTCAGATCTTAGTGTTAACCTCAAAGGCTCCAACAAGTACAGCACCCATCATCCCAAATGAATGGCCAGCAGTGAAGATTGGCGTACCCCATTGGAAAGGGTATGGAATTTTAATCCTACAAGAATATGCATGCCAGAAGTAAATTAAAATTCTTCTTCAAAAAATGCAGCTCTGAAAATTTTGATTAAGAACCATCTTTTTAGACCCTACCATGGTGCAGATGACATCAGGAAAGACTTATCAGTGCGACAGTGCTGCTGCGTCTTAAGTGAAACATGGTTGTATGCACCCGCAGCAGTAAGGATAGCTGCAAAGGCCCACACAATGCCAATACAAAGAAGCAACGAATACCTCTCAAACAAGAAGGTGATCCGCTCATGAATATGACTGAAGTAATGTGGCACGTACTGCATACAGCATATCAAATCATTGGTCACCTAGCTAGCTTTATAACAGTGATACATAGGGCTATGATATGACTAGGTGTTTCACTCAAAATACATTTTACAGAGATTAAGCCATTACCTGCTGCACAATCACCGCAAGAATTAGCATCGGCAACCCAATCTCCACACATTTACCAACCTAAATTGACAATCAAACATTAAATAAAGGTTCCTTTCTCTTTGTTTTTTTCATGAGCTGCATTGTTTTGCTGTAAAATAGAGGAAAGATACCTGAGGAAAACCAATTTCAAAAAGTCCAAGACCAACGACACAAACAACAGGGGTCATTATTACAGGACTGAATTTCCTGCAAATGAAATCATTTCAGTGTTAATACTTGGCAAATATAGCATGAGAGGACTAAGATCCTCTCTAAGAGCAAGTACTATAAGATTCATACTTGGCATATGCCCCCCATATTGTGCTGAACCCAAGAATCATGTTGAGGATGGAAGCAACAATCAGAGCTCCTTGCGTAGTTCTCATTGTGTGGACAAATCTCTGCAAACGCACTAGTAGGTTACAAATATTCGTATTACAAAGTCAAAAAATTCCAATCAATTGATCCTAAAGAATTGATCATGCTCCATACAAAATTCCCGAAACCCCGATAAGGAACCTTGATAAGCATCCACTTCAAACCCAAAAGTATAAGTTTAAGCAAAAGGGCACCACTCTACCTGGTGATTATTTGTGAAGTCATTTGCATCCATCTCTCTGGCTATTGACAGCACCGGGACAACAAATGCAAAGGAGGCATTCATAATTGTTGGAAGTCTCGTTCCAATAAGTGTTTGCAACAGTGTATTGATGCCACTCATAAATAGGAATGATTGAATAACTCGAGCCTTATCCCCCTGTCAGAAACAAGCACCGATGTGGTGCAAAAATACTAAACCTTCAAAAGGAAATTTTACTTGTGTGTGAAAACAGGTAACTACTATACCAAAGCAATGAACACTTACAGCGGTACCGCCCATTGCAGGAACAATAATTGAGGCAAGCATAACGGTAGAGCCCAACATCACAAGATAGTGAAGGAATGCTAGTGCAGCCACCTGAACTGAAGATAAGGCAAAAATAGCAACTTAGTAAGCATAAACTTCCCATATCCTAATCATGTAGGATCCACACGAGCAGTCAGTTTCGAGCAGTTCAGTATCTACCTAAATATCTAGATATCCAAAAAAAATTCAATAACACAGTGACTGCAGCTTGAAAAATGGCTAGGTACAAACTTTGTTCACCATAAATTCTAAAAACTACGAATTTATTATCTATGCTGCTTCGGTGATTCCTTTTCAATACATTATCAACTAGTAGCCGTTTCTTCCTATAGCAATGGATAGAACGGTTCAAGTCAGTTACGTTTCATGTCCGGCTGAACATACTACTCTATACCAATCAGAGGCTGCATTATTCTGAGAATAGCAACTTACAGATAAGCAAAATATGCACCAGTAAACGACAAACTCTTAAACAAGACAGGGGCTTTTGCAACATCAATGCGCCAATCAACTGAACATGCTATTTTATACCAATCAGTGGCTACATTATTCCGAGTAAAGCTACTTACAGATAAGCAAATATACACCGGTAAATGACAAACTCTTAAAAAACAGCTGCTTTTGCCATAAATGTATCAAATTACTCCACGGGAATTCTCAAAACCTATAAATAATACATCAACAGGCTGGATTAAGAAAGTTGCATGCAAAAGGGAGGCAAGGAAACATTTAGCATGTCGGAAAACAGCGTGCCAACTATAATACAAGCACAACACAAGCAACGGAAACTCCCGATTCAAAATCCCTTCGACGTGATGGAATCATCTAGAGCTAAAGCCCAAGCAGCCAGTAATCAAATCTTTCTCCTCATATCTTCGAAATCATTTTCTAGTTATGCTAGGTGAATAGGATGGGAACAAGTACAAGAACAGAACACACTCTGCCTACACCAAAGCATTGAACTCCCTCACTCTAGTACACCAAAACAAGCATGTAAGGGCGCCTTACCCCAAGAAGGATTGGAGTGGACGCAGTAGGCGAGATGGTGGAACTGCTCGTGGGGCGGGTGGATGGCCCCGGCGCCGACGGCCGGCGCCATCATGGGTTGCATCGGCATCATGGGCGGCGGCGCGGCCACCGGAGGCGGCGGCGGCTGGTTCGTCTCCCCCATTGGATCAGCAACGTCACGCGAACGCCCAACTCCGACCAGACTGCTGCAACACAAGAAAGAGGAACCGAATTACAAACTTAAAAGCTTTCACCTTTTCCTGGAAGCTTCCTATTAATTACTCCGGATTTGCGTGACGCAGTTACAGCAATTAAAAAGCTGCAATTTAGAGTGATTGGTGCGGAGAGAAACCACAAACCAGCAAAGAAAACCGACGGGCAGAGCAGCACTCAAAGTTGGCAACCTTTTCTTCTTTGCTGAGGTAAAAAATGGCAACTTTTTCCTGAGGATTGCTGAGGAAAGAGGGCGCAAGACTTCACCTTTGCTGCTTCTAGTGTCTCACGCTAGACTCGGATGGAGTGTCATGCAGCAAAGGTCTCCATGGGCGAGATTCAGATTTATGTGGCCCTTGTGAAGATTCAGAGGCAAATCATGGGGAATCAAGTATGAAATATCGGACCTTTACCGATTCCTCTTTTATATCCCACAATTGTCACGACAGAGACAAGCAGAGGAACGGCGAGGAACAACGGCTGATGGGATGCAAGCTTCACTCTAAAGATTCACGAGAGCTTGTGTCAAGGAAGCGCCTCTAAACAAATGCAGTGAAAAGGATGCACGGATTCAAAAACCAACACCTCACATCAGCACACGAACTAAAATAAGAGCAAGTAGCAAAAAACCAAAACCAAAAATCCGGGGAATCAAAAACTCACGAATTCAGAAGCTCAGGCCGCTGGTCTCGAAAAGCAGGAACTTTCCAGGGAATCCAGAGAGATTTTGAGCCGAGGAGAAAGCTGTGAGAGGAGCAATCAGTAAAAGGCCTCGCCTTTCTATTCCCCTTTCTTCCCTTGCGCTTCTTCTCCGCCTTTCTGCCTATTCTTATCTCCTTCCTAATGCCCCCGCCCACCCCCCTCGATATCCAGCGGCGGCGGGCGCAACAGGACAAGCAGGGGATTTGTAGCCTTGCGGGAGCCCAGGAAAAGATTCGCGAATTCGAAAACCTCCTCCTCTGCTTTTGTGGTTATGGCCGCCTTCAAACCAGCCGTGTTTCTTCCTTCCAAATCACTCTCCACTAATCACAAGCATCCAAAGCAAAGTGAGACGCTGCTGGCTAGTCGATGGCGAAGAGCAGGAGGTGTTCCACCGTTGGAGGCAAGCATGGTGATGGGTGGATGGGTGGTGGATCTGGGCAGGAGTGAGGGGGACTGGACTGCATTAACAATTCTTGGCTTTGGGAAGACGTATTGAATGCAACAGATTCCGAGGATGGGGAGATTGTCTTGTGGGCTGTGGCATTAATCGCCGTGTGGGCAGGGGGGGCTGCCGGTGACTGGCCGGGAGAGAGGTGAGTATGAGGACACCCCTCAGGCTTCAGTTCAGTTACACGCTGCTTCCTCCTCCGCTACCACTCCCCTCAGTCCGAGTCCAGTGATGATACAGTCCACTCCTGATGAGCCATGCAAGCAGAACGTACGGTCACTGAATGGAAATTGCAGTCGTACAAAGAATTTCACATGATCAGCATATGCGTTGTACCATAGACCAGCAATCTTTAAATCTTTCTATTTTTTTAGAAGAAAAGGATCATCTTTTTGGCATTGAACTCAGTTTGTCTAGAGCTGCAACCTGAATTTGGAATAATTGTACTAGCTATACTACCCTAACAGTTGTGGCTAGATGTATTCTTTCCTAGTCCTAGATATTCACTTGTGAATGTTTTAGACCGGATTTTTTTCTTAATTAAAAAATACTGCCCCACCAGTGACCAGTATGCATGTCTGGCCTCCTCAAGACCTGAATGTTAAGTTGCATGTGTTTGTCGATCGGGTTTCGACAGTGAGAAGATAATTTTGAATTGAACGCCACAGGTCAGACACAGGGGCTGCTGCTGCAGAAGATCAGGAGCAGCTGGTGCCGTTACTGTTTCCCTGACAGGTTAATAAGCATGAGCCCTTCAGGTAGTCTGAACCACTGGCCATGCATTTCTTTAGCGTGTTTGACCTACACTAAACCGGTTGACGCCTCGCTGGCCACTCAACCGTTAAAATGCCCCGCTTGACACCAAATTAGTAGCACTAATCAAACGATCAAGATCCCATGATCCTGGCACGACACCACACTACGAATTCCTTTCTGAATGGTGGTGGTATCTGTTACACTTTCGATGGTAGGGACCTAACCTACCCTTGTTCAGTAGTGTTGTGCCAGATCAGATGGGTTGTGAGATGTGACCATTTGTTCCTAGGTCTAAAGTTGGCATGGAAAGGTAGAGGAAGAAAGGATCAGCCAGAAGGTGTAGCTGCTACCACACCAGACAAAGAGCATGTTCCTTGGTAGCAACTGCTGGTTTTTCCCCTTTTTTAGTGCCCTTTTCTTATCTGAGAAATGGTAGTTTCGTGTTACTTAAGAAATTGTTGCCCTTGCAAAAAAAATAGAACATAGTGGCAGTATAATATTTGCTTGGTTTAGAGGAAGCAGAGTCGGCACCGACCAGGTGGTGCGGCGAGGTGAACTGTGCATGTTGGGTATCGGGCAGGCGATTTAGTAGTTTATTTTTCTTATTTTTGAGGTGATGACTAGTTTATTTTATTGAGATAGCAATTAAATAACTGTATTTCTCAAAGTGAATTATTGGGTTTGGTTAATTAGTAACGTGTCGTACATCAGGCATCACATCATCGAGAGCTAAAGTAGGATTGCACCCTTGCGATGCAATTTACACGCTGTTCCGTTATGGACACTACACGCTGTTCCGTTATGGACACTCTGCTGGTGACACAAGAAAACAAACAAAATATTTTTAAAACATAGAAATAGGAACCACCCAAGTTTGGAAGTGCCTGAAACTTACAATCGCATATAAATTCAAAATGCAGAAAAAGTTTCTAAAATAGTCTTTAAATTCATCATGTGAAAAATACTGTCCAGGAGATGAATAGATACAAAGTAGAGTTTCTAATAGGTCCAACCTCATGTTGGTTACCCTCTAAAATTCCTAACGCATCCCACAATATAGAAAATTTTCTATAGATTTATAATCATTCAAAATTTCTATGATTTTCTTTGTTCCGAAGGATTCTATCTTTTGCACACCTATTTCTGCCGCAACAAGGAGAGGTTGACCTCTCATGTCATTATAGTGTTGGGTTCTTTTCTTTCACCTCCCCAACCATAGTCAGCAAGTTCACACCTAGTCGGTATGCTGCAGTCATGGTCGTCACCAACGTCATCCTCGTCATCCCAGTATCTACTTGCAATGTTCTTGTGGGATGTCTCTTTGGACCTAAAGCCTTGTATTCTTACACGTTTATCCAAACTTAAAAAAAAATCAACAGAGGCTGTTTTGGTAAATAAAAAGTATTGATCCCTGGTTTACCTAAGATCTTCATAAAACATGAAGAACCCTGGCCGCTTGATATACCAGAGACAGAGCTATAAAACGCAATTTACAAATCTGGATATACATGTTACTCCATCCGTTCCAAAATATAGGTTGTTTTGAATTTTTTTTAGATTCATATAAATTTTATTATATACTTAGACATACGATGTATATATAAATATTATAATTTTTATTATATATTTAGAAAAATTTAAAACAATCAATACTTGTAAAGGAGGGAGTAGTATCGTAGCACGACAATCAAACCGAATCCTCCCCGTCGTCCGCTTTACCGTACAAGAACTCACCAAACCGTAGCCGTCGCAGTCGCAAAGACCACATGTCGTATTACTGCTGCCGTGACAGCAGGTGCTTTGACTCTTTTTTTTTCTGTCTCTTTGCAAATTGCAACACTGACCGGAACCGGAGAACTAAAACCGCGTTTCCCCTGCGATCTGCAGGACACACACAGCCAGTGCACGTATGCAGCAGCGCCGGTTGACTCCGTGACCGCGAGTAAAGTCAGAAAGAAGGCTGGAACAGTGGAACCTCAAAAGGTCAAGAGCATGCTCTCGTCTCTCGACGCCGCGGTGTCCCGCGTTGTTTGGTCGATGAGGGTGTACTAGGATGCATGATTAGTGGCGGGATTACGAAGGATCTCCCGGTGATGACTGACTAATCGCGCTTGGATGATCTTATCCGCCACAAAGTTGACGCTCGTCGTCCCCGATGTTTACATACGAGTTCTTTTTAGATAGTAGTATATGGTTGTATTGTGCGTCGTAAAAGTTTTCGATGAGAATGAGGGGAGAAAGTAGGGTTATTGTTGATCGCCTTTGTTACTGATGCGATGGGATATTGGGATTAGGCAGGCACACGACATTTGCTGTCTTGAGGGGAAGGATTGATTACATTTTGGTGCTTGGGCTTGCAAGTTGCAACCAGTCCATCAACACTCGGACTTTTGTGCCCATCTCCCGCTTGTTGCTGCTGCTGAGCGTATGCGAATTCACAGACGACGGCCCACCCGGGAACCAGGCCGGCCCACTGTAACCTCCAACCTGGGCCGGCCCGCCTGCTCGGTAGGTTCGAGCCCAGCACCACTCACTCTACTCTCTTGTGCCGCCTTGCCGCCTGCGGTCGCCGTCCCTGTGGCTGCCTGTGATTAGATGTCAGATTAGTAGTACAAATTAATCAATCAGGGACGCTAATCTTAGCTGGACGCAGCATCACCAACGAAGCTTCTTCTTAAATGCTAATCCACACTGAAAAGTAGCCGGACGCCGATCCCAGCTGCCTCAGTACGAACGGAACGTCAACGCGGCTAGCTCCCTGCACCATTTGGACCTCCATCAGCACCTGGAGCCAGTGCCCTACCATGAATCCGGCGAACTGGAAGCCGCCTGGTGATCTGACCAGTTGGTTTTTTGAGCTACCTGGGAACTCCACAACACAGGAAGCCAAAAGGCGCTCGCTCCCTAGCGATTCTCGTGTGCTGGTCACTTTGGTGTGAAAGAAACCGAAGAGTTTTCAATGAAACAGGATTGTTGAAAAAATCAAGGATTTTTCAAGACTTTGGGATCTCGGCTGGTGCTAAACACCTGGCCGTTCTAGTTGATAGACCATCTAGCGAGTAATCTCTGTACGTTTTTATTCTTTGATTTTTTTATCGGCTCAGGTAAAACTTTGGTGCTTCTGGTGCCTGTAACTGCTGCTGCTCCTTATTAATTAACGCCGGGAATCTGGTCTTTCAAAAAAAAACGCAGCTAGCTCCAACAACAGATGAGCAGAGCACACGCGGATCATGGCTTCGTCCGCGCATCCTCTCCGTCTCCGTGCATTCCCACCCACCTGTTTCTGTTTTCACACTCGCTCGCCGCAACATATCTGAATGAGCGCCACGGTCCAAAACCAGCCGTCAACGGGCCGTGAAATCGTAACTGAGAGTTGACCACGTAGAGCTTGATGCCGGCAGGTGGTGGCCACGTCGGCTGGAGGGGAAGCTGCTGGCAGAACTGTACGTAGTCGACGCCGGAGTTCATGCATGCGTACTGTGTGGTGCCTGCCAGGCCTCCAAGGTAAGCTTCTTCTACACAACACACACATAGATGATGCAGTGGATTACGGGAGCCTGCTTCAGTTTGGTGATAACGAGCACGCTGCATGCTGGTTGCCAGCACCACTAGCTAGTTAACAACAAGGACGGAGTTTTTCAAATGCAAGTCGTTTTTCAAAATGGAACGAAAAGTAAGGGTCTGTTCGGATGAATGGGAAAGAGAAAGAGAAAGAGAAAGTGCAAAATTTTTGCTCTTTTACATTTTTTTTTACACTTTTGGATCCAAACATCCCAAAGGGCAAATGCTACCATAATTATGCTAATTATGGATTAATTAGGCTTAATAGATTCGTCTCGTCATTTAATCCTCATACTATGTAATTAGTTTTTTAATTAAACTATATTTAATACTTCTAATTAGCGTCCAAACATCTGATGTGACAGGAGCAAAAATTTTACCATTGATCGTTTTGCCATTTGAGGGTGGATCCAAACAGGCGCTAAGTAGCATATGAAAACTGGAGAACACGCTTTCGATTTTCTAGAAGCAGCCGCCTCGCCTCTCGCAAGGTGGACGGGGTGGAGCGGAGACAAGGCGGGCGCCGCGGTGACGCGAGCGCCTGCGTTTGGGCGGCCGCGCGTCCCGCCCTACCGGCTACGCCCACGTGGCGGCAACGGCGTCCACATGCACCTGAGCGGTGGGCGGCGCCACACCGGCCGTCTGCTCTGCCGCCGTCGCCGTGTCTTCTTCCAGCAGCACCAGATGCCGATGCCGCGGGCCCGGCCGTGGCACCGGTCCGGCAACCACAACTGGCAAAAAGGCACCTAGCAGCCACCGCGTCCAGAGTGTCCAAGCGTTGCCGGTGCGCCACCATGCTCGTCCACCGGTTTCCATCAGCCCGGCCCCTGTGTCCGTGTGCCAATGCTTCGCCACGGGGGCGCTGACGTTGCACCTCGCGCGTCGACACGATATTTGCATATGTCTACTAGAGTAGTACACGTAGATCAGTACATGCATATCCGTCTGGCCGGCGGTTGGGCAGTTGGCGCCCGCCGCCGCCTGTCTCTCCCGCGCCGTTCCACGCCGAATTTTCTTTCAATCTTTCCCATCTCGTGGACTCCAGACCAGGTCCGGTCCTCGTCCTCCCCACCAGTAGCTTCCAGCAACCTTCCCTTCCTTACCCCGCGCTGCACTGCAATGCATCCTCCTCCTGATGCCCAGAGCGGCAAGCCGTCGAGGCCAAGTTTCCGGTCCGCCTGCCAGCTAGAGTTAACCAACCCCATCACTCCTCCTCTCTTCTGTCGTAGCTACCAGCTACTCAACTCTAGTCGTTTCTGAATTCTCTCATCTCCGCCGGTAATCCTTCCTCGCACGCGTCGTGATCCGAGGCCTGAGAAACCGAGTTGGACGCGTCACCGTCTGCTGGAGTGTTTGACCCCGGGACACTTCCTCATCCGTGACACATCCCCTGCGTGCTGGCTCGTATAAAGCCGCCACTCCCTTGCCCTACTCTTCCACTCACTATCACTTCCACAAGCAACTGCTTTCCTTCTTCCCTTTGTGCCTTGGTGGCTAAGCTACCTTGTTACTTGCTCAAGTGTTCGAGGAGAAACCAGCTGCGTGGTAGCATCATCAGCTTGGGGTCGACCGACAGATCGATCGATGGCAGTGGAGGCGGTTCTTGACGCGGCGGCGACGCCGTCGCCGGAGGTGGTGTTCGCAGCTGCGGCGGCGCCGGCGACGAGCAGCGGCGGCGACGAGGAGGAGGTAGAGGGCCAGGAGGCGAAGGCGGTGACGGATCAGCAGCAGCGCGCCGAAGGGTGGGCGAAGCGGAAGCGCTCCAGGCGCCGCCGCGAGCAGCTGCCCAGGGAGCCCACGGAGGAGGAGTACCTGGCGCTCTGCCTCGTCATGCTGGCGCGCGGCCGCCGCGACGTCGCTGCCCCCGCGCCGCCGCATCAGCAGGAGCCGCACGCGTGCTCCGTCTGCGGCAAGGCGTTCGCGTCCTACCAGGCGCTCGGCGGCCACAAGGCCAGCCACCGCACCAAGCCGCCGGCTCCGGTCGCTACTGCTTCGACGGCGGCCGGCGCGGAGCAGCAGCAGCAGCAGCACGCGGCGCCGGCACCGTCGTCGTCGCCCGCGGGATCCGCCGGCGAAGGCGGCAAGCCCGCGGCCGCGGCGCACGAGTGCAACGTGTGCGGGAAGGCGTTCCCGACGGGGCAGGCGCTGGGCGGCCACAAGCGCTGCCACTACGACGGCACCATCGGCAGCGCCGCCGCGCCAGCGCGCAGCAGCCGCGTCACGTCGTCAACGGCGGTCGGCGGCTTCGACCTGAACCTGCCGGCGCTGCCGGATGTCCCGGAGCGGTGCGGGGCGGTGCCGGAGGAGGAGGAGGTGCTCAGCCCGCTCGCCTTCAAGAAGCCCCGGTTCATGATCCCCGCGTAATTAGTCGATCGATCGACTCGATCATTTGGTGATTAGTTAGCTAGCTCAGTTAAACTTTGTACCTAGCTTGGTTGTTGGTGGTCATTGGTGAATTGGTTTCATTTGTGTACATATTCATTACACATATAGTCTTAGCTTCATTGTTCACTTAGGTAACAGGGGCTGCTTAGATAGCCAAGGATCAATTCTTTCATTGGTTGAATTGGTGCATACTGTACAGTGCATAGTATATATGTATATATATATAAATGTAATAAAATAAAAGTATGTGTGCAATGAAATCAAGGTTTTAAAAATACACGGCTATAGCTGCTGCGAATGGCAGACGTTATGGTATTTAGCCCGCTAAACACCGTAATGGCAGGTTAGCCTGCCACTAAACGTCTTAGCCGAAGGCGATTTAAACTACGAATGAAATAAAAACAAGTTTCTTTATTTCTTTTTTCTGATTCAGTACTCTACTAGAGATTACAGGGAAGCAAGTATACCAGCTACTAGTACAAAGCATGTGATCCACGCAGTGAGATAAGGCAGTTGCTTGCCGTGTGAGCCTGGCAACCAACCAATCACGAGATTTGTAAAATGCACTTGGCTAGCTTGTGTGCCCACCTGGGCAAACCCGAGTCGCAAACTAAGCTTAGGCTCCGTCCGTCAAAGCAGCAGCAAGCACGTGTGCGTGTAGCTACCGTGTGGCAGCGCGTACATTTCCTTTCTACAATACTGATCATGATCGATACCGTGGCACGAGTAGTACTGTTCCAAAGAGTGATGCATGGATCAACCATCGTTCCAGTCTTCCCGATGGCAGCAGAGAGATGGTAGTAGCTTGCAAGGAAATTCAAAGGCGACGAGAGAGGAACGCTAGCTACTAGCCCATGGTGATCTTTGTTTGACTATTATTTGCTATGTTCCGGATTCGAGAAGTCGCTGCTTGTGGCTAGCTGGTTGCCGGACGAAAAGGCCAAACTGAAAGTGCAGCTGGTATGCACACGGCAGTCGTATGAGACGGCATCCGATCCATCAGCAGATGCGTCTTCTTGGCCAGTGCTTGCATTGGTTGCCTGATTGGTGAGAGTGTGCAAGCAGCGATCTATCAGTCCTCCTGATCAACTAACCGCCGTACTGACCGGCCGGTTAGGCGTGATCTCATCTGCCTGTACGCAACTCTGGTGGAATTGTTGATGGAGATCGAGGACTACGTCAACATATATTATCCATCGCAGTAAAGAAAGAAAATTATACAGTACTGCTACTACTTACTGTAGCAGTGTAGAACATTCTCTTCGAGTTGGTGCTGTTGTACGTTGCTAATCTTTACCTTGAGTTTCAAAATTTCATCTTAAGATGTCGCTGTAGCTATTCTACTTCTGTAGTAGGGTTCGTGAAAGTCAAAGCTCTGACGGTCGTCGTCTGAGCAGGCCGGTGCGGCGGAAACAGTTCCAGCACGGCAGCACGCGCACAGGTTGCAGGTAGCAGCCTACTCCTACGCGGTCCTACCTAGCAGGGACATGCTGGCGAACGCTTGGCTGACAAGTCATGGCACATACCGCGGGCTTTGTACGTTCACGGAAATTCTCACGACATCCACCTTAGCATATGCCAACAATGATCATAAGTGATCGGTTAGTGACAGTTAGCATGTTTTATTACTAGTCAGTAATTATATATCACTGCAAGATTAGTATTGATAAAGGGATTCTATATCGGTCGGCGTGTGTGACTAACTACTTGTATTTGAAATTGGGGACGATATAATTATTATTAGTAGTCAATAAGGCCCCGTTTGGATGGACTAGGACTGAAGTTTAGTCCAATGTTTGGTAGTAGGCTAAACATGAACTAATTTCTGAACTAATCAAGGCTAATGAATTCTAACTATCAATTAGCTATAATTAATGCAATTAAATTAGCAATTGGTCCGTGCCAAATTTACGTCAAGCTGATACATACAAATTCTTTTCAACATTCCCGGACTGCAGTACAAGGGAAATCGGCCCTGGGTTCATAGCTGGACATTGCCTTGTAATCCTGCCTGTGATAATTCCACGGGTTTACAGGTAATTAATCTGAGGGGTGAGCGAAACCGGCCCATGCTGTCATGCTGGGCTCAACGTTGCAACCTATCGCCGTCTACGGCCCAGACCCCCCACTCGGCCCACAGCAATTCCACTACAGGAGTGTTATGCTGTGTGCTTAGTTTAATAATGGCGGTTCATTCCATCAAAATTCACAGGAGTAGTGTTCTAGCGTGTGAGGTAAAAAAAAAATCAATGGACGACTCTTGTTACAAGTGTTATGTGTGCTGTTACACGCTAATCTCAATCTACTGTATAAAGAGAGAACGACACAACTCTTACAAGCATTAAAGAATAATGGTGTCAAAATTGGCCCAAGATATGTGTGCATGCAATTCTCAGCAAGATCTCCTACGTGGCGCGGAATTAACGCCTACGATACTTGACGTCAAGAACATAATTGAGCAGTAATTAATTGGTTAAAACACATCTTGGCATCTCATTTCATAAAAATGAAATTAACCTACATTGGGACCGGTCTCAGTAGAAATGGCTCTAGATAGGTTCGCTTTGCGCCCATCTTATTATAATGGAATGCATGCTCCTAATACTCCTATAAATTAAAATAATTATTGTTTTTATCTTTTATGTTGTAGAAAAAAATCAATTAAACAGTCCTTCTGTTTAATCATGAGCTCAGGTACGTGGCGCTGGTGTCCTTTTGATATAACAGGTTTTGTTTAATCCAAAGTGTGATGTGGCATGCTCAAGATTACATTTTAGACTAGATAAAGAAAAGGAATTGTTGGCCGAGTTGAGTTGAGATGTGGTCAGTGTCCTCCAGAACCTACAATCAGCAGCCAAAAGGTGCTGGATATGCATGTGTCATGTGTTGGACCTCCATGTCTGCGGGGGTAGCATCAGGACGAATGCAGCTGCAGGCGCCACACATAGAGTTCTGGACTACCACCAATGATCCATGCATAAGTTCCAAGCTAGCTGCAGCAGAATCCAGTCCTGGCACTGTTCCCACTGAACCTGTCCAACCATCCAATGATCCATCCACGAACATGCATGCACAGTCCTGGGCTCGTGGTTGTTCACTTGTCCACACTCGAAACGAGATCTAACGAAGCACCATTCGATCACACATGTAATCTTGGGATGGAGATAAGGAAGATCTGATGGCCGTGATGGACGACGACGATCTATCATGCATCCCTGGTGTCTGAAACTCTGAATCTCTCTCGATGAGATCGAGCCCATGTGGACGTGGACGATATCCAGCATCTTCACACACACCTCAATCATTCCCGTGACAGAGACTGACATGTACCAGCAAGTACTCTGGATCGGCCGTGGAGATCGATCGATCTCAACGTACGTAGCCCAATGATTGTTCCGTGTGACAATGGGTGAAGTTGCAGAGATCGATCACGCAATTCCATTCCGTCTACGGCGACAAACGCTAGGGTTTGCTAGGAGTTGCCCAGCCCAGAGTCTCGTCGTCGTCCCTCCCAGATCACACGAGACGACCGGTAGAGGGATCCAAGTCTCACTTGACTCGACGTTGTCGCTTGACATGACTGTGGAATGCATGGTTAGGCTATCCGGATCGATCACGAGTCAGATCAGTCTTTCTTTTTGAGGACAGGGCCTGACTGATTGAGCTGCTGAGTGCCGAGCCGTGGTTGGGTTGGACACACGGCAAAGTGGGTGGGGGATGCCTGTCGTGCTCAACATGGGACACACACACACCACACCACACCACACCTCGCCTCACCTCCTCTGAGCAGCAGCACTGTACCATCAGTGAGTTCAGAATTCAGATCAGTGCCCAACCTCCTGTGAGTTCGGATCAGATTTCTGCAGGATACAGGAAATCTCGATAGGGTTTGCTGAACTTGCATCGATTCTGTCAGAGGATGCGAGATTGCGAATCCATGGCTTTGGTCGGTCGGACGGCTACAGCCACCACCTGTATATACGGTCCGTGGCGACTGGCGATGCCAGCCGGCCGGCCAATCCTGCAAAATATGCTTGCTGATGGATCTACAGATCTGTCATCTATGCAGACAAAATATTGGCCATTGGGGACTTGTGAGCCTATCAAAGCGCAGGTGCAAGAATCCTAGACCACCTACACCTGCATGCACCTGGGGCAGTCGATGCTGACGAACTGAACTAGTGATCTCCAAATCTTGCGACACAGAACAAGTGTAAAGAAATGCAGAGGGATGCATCATCATATGGCCTAGTCGTAGTACACGGCGTTGCCCGGTGCCCACAAAAACAATGGAGAGGTTCCTCATCACAAGGTGGGGGGAGTCAGCACCATGTGTCAAGCTCTAAAGAACTCGAGGTTCATGGTGTGACAGATTGAAAGTTGCTGCAATGCAGGACATACAGTACTACAGTAGTGCATGTAAAGAGGGAAGCCTTGTACTTGATGTTTGTTTAATTCCACTGCTGCCACCTCAACTGTCTATTATATCTTTTCCCTTTTTCTAAAAACAAAACCATACAGTATTTTTCTAGTGTAGCCATGCATGGTTTATTTGCTACTACTGCATTGTTTGGATGGGGACCAAGCAAAGCAGAATAGATTCAGGGGAGGGGACCAATGCAAGAAAGGTGAAGTGAGATAGCCTGAGTATTAGATCACAAAGTGCAATAATAATATGCTTAAGAAAAGGTTTCAAAACCTTGATTGGAAAACGTTAGGAGGCGATGGATATGGTGACATCTTACTAACTAAGCGCCATTTCACTTGTTCTTTTTTTTAAAAGACGGGTAGAAGAGCTTCCTATTTTATCACAAGAAGACGGTGACCTTGCTTTGCACAACTTCTGCTACTGCTTCTCCAAAGAAGAAGCTAGGGAAACGGTATGATTTTGCAAGAGCTTATCAGTTACAGGGGAAAAAAAGAAATTTAATTTCCTAGTCAAACCTAGATGCCGACATTGAGCGGATAAGAGGGAAAAAAAACTTTAGAGAAAGGTTGATTGTCAAACGGTCTTGGTGATGACTTGAACCAGCTACTGAAGATGTAAACAAACAGGTATATAGTAGCTTGGTCAAAAGCAGAGGGGAGTAATGAGGTGATCCAACATGATCTTGCAGCAGAGGTTTCTTTAGCACTACACTACATCAGGTGATTGACTGATTGATTCTATCCTTCAACGTCACTCCAGTTTTTATTTCTTTTCTGAAACTGGATGTTTCCTTGTTTCAATTATTCTGCACTGATAGATAGCAACGCCAGGCATCAAGCGAAAGCTCTCGACCCAATTGCTCTGCTCATCTGCGACATTGCATGGGCTGGTGGTTCAGTACTCTGCTCATCATCTCATGTAATTTGATTCAATTACTGGTTCAGTACAGTACTATACATGACGAGTGACAGTTCCTAATCCTAACCTTCCCTGTCACTCGAATGTGAGATATCATGAACATACCCGACACCAAATTTGCATTCTTCTGTCGCAGCATGGGCTTGTCTCCCAAAATCATTGATGCAATCCGTGTGCAATTTTTTCAACGTTTCTGGACCCGGCTCAACTCAATATCCCTCTCTCTTTCTTCAGAGAATAGCCTGGGCACAAAAATTGGTTGCTTTAGTTTATGGTAATTTATTATGCCTCCAAACAAATCCAAAAACAACGAACAAGTTATAGCAAAATGAAGAGAGAGAAATAGAGAAAAGCATAGAAAAAAGAATAATATGGGAGAAAGAGAGGGCAATAGAGTACATGGACTGGCCCCTAGGGATCCCCACCCCACCCCTGCAGCTTTTAAACTAAACTAACTCCATGATCACTCCTTTGCATTGGAGTAGCAGCAAAGCAAATCATACCCAGTCAGTCAGTCAGTTCTCTGCTCTATTGCTTCCTCCTCCTTCCACATCGATCCTTCCTCAACTTAGAGGCCGAGGAGCTGGTAAGCATTCCTGCCTGCGCTCCTCTCATTTCTCCCCATGAAGCCTGTGCGGTCTTCTTGAAGCGATCAGCCTGGTAATAGCATAGAGCTGCAGCTGCTCTTCTCTTGGAGTGCTTTCTCTGTTCAGTCACTCTTTCCTAACTTGTCTTGAGTAGCAGTGTGTATTTTTAAAGCCAAAGTTTTCTTGGATTCACAGGGTTTTACAGCCATTACCTGTTTTCTTGAATCCAAACGTTGTTGTCAGCCTGATCTCGTTTCTCATGCATTTTGTTTCTACAAAAATTCATACTTCTGTTCCTTTTCTCAAATTTGAGTAGCCCTGTTCGTTTCCCTCTGCACAAAGGCTCAGAATACAAATTTTTCTTCTCACTTGCTTATCGGTTCAAAAGAAGCAACTTAACTGTTTGCAATTTTTCTTCCTAAAAAAAAACTGTTTTTCCAGTCCTTTACTTCCCAGCCAGGCGGTTTTTATTTTCTCCACTGCAACCTGAATAAGATTCCAATTCCAGCCTCACTAGCGCCTGCTCCCACGCCGTCGTGCGCCCTGCAGCCCATCCCCCATTGCCTCGGCGATTATTCCATTCCCGCTGTCCCCTCACCCCAGGATGCCGCCGCCCTTGTGCTTTGCCGGTGCCGGTTTCTCTGACTACGTCTTCCCGATCCAATCCAACTTGCAGGAGCCCTTGGATTCCTCGGGCGGGCATCGCGTGCTTTCTTGGACCCGGAGCCTGGCGAGATTTGCTGAATACTTCGCCGATCTAGAGAGAGGTTACTTGGGTTTCTTGGCTACAGAGCAAGGGGACACCAACGCCTAGATGGATCTCTGAAGCTGATGGGCCATTGGTGATTCTTGGTTCTGATTTGGTGGTGGCTGGTGAGGAGAAAGTGGAGGAGAAGGGGAAGGGTGGAATCTCAAACATAGAGAGGTGATTCAGGTTACTCTTGGTGTGTCAAGATGAAGTACATGAAGCTTGGATCGAAGCCGGATGTCTTTCAGACAGATGGGAACAGCATCAGGTGAAGTGGTCCTTATCTGCTCTTGCTTCAGTTTCCATAATATAAAGACGCAAATGGCTTTAGTTCTGGATTTTTAATTCCTCCAATTGTTAGCTTGATTCACCTGAATTCTTGTTTTTGTGAGAGAAATGATTGTTTGCGAGTTATCTCAGTATGATTGTCCATTACTAAAGCTGTTCATGCAAGTATATGAAGCTCATGTTTGCAGTCTGGGAGTACTGCAAATGTCAGTTAATAAAGCTGTTTGAACAATTTTACTTCTCTATCCTAGAGATGATACATCTATTACAGTAACTGAGTTGGCTCTAAAACATTTGCACTGAACTTTTGCATTATTTTTCCACCCGGCTATGATTGGCACCGGAAAGAGTATCTCTCTGAAAGTGAGTACTTGTGCTGTCAAGCAGTGGGTCTCATGATGGCACTTAAAAGGCTCCATCTACACTGATCTCCTTTACAGGAGGCATCATCTCTGATTGTTTAGCAATGGCATCTGTTCTTCAGCTTTCTATATATACTCGCGAGCATGTGCCAATCTCCTGGTTCACCTTTCCTCGTAGGCTGCTTTTTAGTGTTACATCTATCAGATCACAGGGTGTTGATTGATAGCCGTGTGGTCCATTTGGAAAACGATGTTCTATAATTTCACTAACCTTTTGCGTTACCGATTTGTTGTCAAATCATTTTCCTTGGTCCACTTAGCGGTTTGATTAGGTATGGTATACCTGTCGTGCCTGGGGCTGCTTTCAGGAATTGCTTTCCTCACTTTATTGCTGTGCTCTTGGTACTTTGTTCAGGCTAAAATGACCGCTTCTTTTCTTACACGTAGCCATTTAGTGGCTGGAATTTCATTTCATCTACCATTCTATCTTTACCTTGTGCATTCATCATGAATGCTCTTTTAACTTATATTCTGACTTTCCTCAGTTTACTAATTTGGTGTAATCCTAATGCTTTTCAGGTTTGTTACAACTGAGCTGGCAACGGATATTGTTATCACTGTTGGGGATGTCAAGTTCTATCTTCACAAGGTACAAGGCTACAAGCTCAATCTTCTACTTGAAGCCTCTTAAAACAACAAAACTAAGATTCAAACCTTCAGTCTCTGATGTCTTATCTTTGCATTCTGTTGAAAGAAAATATTTATTTGTAGTTACTCTTGACACATGCTTTATTAATATCAGTGATGGTTGATCTATATCCAATATTCTGTTTGCCATTAATTAAATCAAAACAACTTAACTTCATAACTGTGAACTTGTGATTGATAAGATGCCTCGTTTTAAATACACAGTTCCCTCTTTTGTCGAAGAGTTCCCGCTTACAAACATTGGTAGCCTCAACAAATGAGGAAAGCAATGATGAAGTAGATATCTCTGATATCCCCGGTGGACCTGCGGCATTTGAAATTTGCGCCAAGTTCTGCTACGGAATGATTGTCACGCTGAACGCCTACAATGTCCTCGCAGCGCGTTGTGCAGCTGAGTATCTTGAGATGTTCGAGACGATTGACAAGGGAAACCTCATCTACAAGATTGATGTGTTCTTGTCCGCAAGCATATTCCGGACCTGGAAGGACTCGATCATTGTGCTGCAGTCGACAAAGTCACTTCAGCAATGGACTGAGAACCTGAAGGTGATCAACCATTGTGTCGATTCCATCGCCTCCAAGGCTTCCATGGATCCATCAGAGGTTGATTGGTCATACACCTACAACAGGAAGAAGCTTCCATCAGAGAGCGGTCTCGATTCGCACTGGAACGGTGTTAGGAAGCAGCAGACAGTGCCTAGAGACTGGTGGGTGGAGGACCTCTGTGACCTTGAGGTGTGCTTGTACAAGAAAGTCATCTTGGCCATCAAGGCCAAGGGGAGGACAAGCAGCGATGTGATCGGTGAAGCTCTGAGAGCTTACGCGTGCCGGCGGCTGTTCAGTTCCCTTGACAATGCCGTCAACAATGGGCTTGACTGCACAAAGCATTGTGCAGCTCTTGAAACCACCATCTCCCTGTTGCCAGCTGAGAAAGGTTCAGTCTCTTGTGGTCTCCTCCTGAAGCTGCTGAGAGCTTCATGCCTGCTGGGGTCCGGTGAGAATTACCGCGAAGACTTGATCAAGAGAATTGGCACGCAGCTGGACAGAGCTTCGGTCTCAGACCTTTTGCTACCTGCAGACTCAAGTGATGATGCAATGTACAATGTTGACATGGTCACATCAATACTGGAGGAGTTCATGCTGCATCACAAAGATGGGAGTGAGCCAAAGTTGCAGGAAGATGATGACACCATGGATGTAGCTGACAACCTGATCAATTCTATCTCCATCTCTTCAAAGCTGGGCGCTGTCACAAAGCTGATCGATGCATATCTCTCTGAGATCGCCAAGGACCCCGGCCTTCCTCTGGAGAAGTTCATTGCGCTCGCTGAATCATTGCCTCCTGCATCTCGACCGGTGCACGACGCGCTCTACCGTGCCATTGATGTTTACCTCAAGGTATGCATAATGCTGCTCTGCAATTCTGCATCGTATCTTTCTGCATTTTCATTAGGGAAAATGTTCAGATGCTGCATGGTCTGCAAACGCAGGAGCATCCAACGCTGTCGAAGAGCGAGAAGAAGCAGATATGCGCGCTGATGGACTGCCGGAAGCTGTCCGCCGATGCGAGCGCGCACGCCGTGCAGAACGAGCGCCTCCCCCTGCGCGTGGTGGTGCAGGTCCTCTTCTTCGAGCAGGTCCGGCAGTCGTCGGCCTCTGCCGCTGTTCCGTCCGCCGCGCACTCGTTCCTCCTGCCCAGGGAGGACGGCACCTCGTGCGGCAGCTCAAGATCCGCGACCACAACGGCGACCGAGGACGAGCAGTGGGCCGGCGTCGTGGGCGCGCCGGCGTCCACGTCTGGCGGTGACGCCAGCTCTCTCCGGTCAGTGAGCCT
Organism: Panicum hallii; assembly: GCF_002211085.1. NCBI lineage: Eukaryota > Viridiplantae > Streptophyta > Magnoliopsida > Poales > Poaceae > Panicum > Panicum hallii. The sequence goes on along the minus strand of NC_038044.1, from coordinate 61,185,410 downwards.
GGCGGCCAGCAAGAGAGGTGACGGCGCCGGCGGCAAGAAGAAAGCGAAGGGCGGCGCGGTTGTGCCGGCGCCGGCAAAGAGGGTGCTGGGGAAGCTGTGGTCCGGCAAGGCCAGCAACGGGGAGAACAGCGGGTCGGACGACACGTCGGAGAGCCCCGCCGGATCCCTCAACCAGGAGGAGACCAAGTCAACGCCGTCACGGATCACGAGGCACTCCGTGTCGTAGTGGCTGTATATTTTTTTTTTCTGGAGTGATGGTTTTGATACATAAAACATTTGGATTGGATTTGCTGACTGAAATACTTTAGTGTAATATATTGTCCATTATAATCGCAGAAAAGGTGTAATATTGGGACTTAGAGATATACCTTGTGTAAGATTTCGTAGCAGTACGAAAGGTTGGAATATGATTTCAATTTCTTTTTTTTTTAAAAAAACATCTTGTTGGGATAGTCTCTTTCACATTATACGTCTGAAACTCTGGCTGGGTCCAAATACCTGGAGCCTGCACACTTACTAGTCGATTAGATTTGTTGCGGTAAAATCTGTGCATTCGGATTGGAGTCCTTGATTCAGCATGGGCATTCACATTTTTATGGATGTATTTCAGAGACTAATGATGCTATTCTCTTAGTTGTAAGCGATGTATCCATTGATGGCAATGTGCATATGAATATATGATTTGGAACCAGATCCTCTGCAGTAATGCACTTGAGTCACGGGCGTGCAAGCCCGGGTCCATACGTCAGCGGCTCAACTGCAGAGAGCAGTACTGCAGAGGATCTCTGTTCTATGATTTACTTTGTAAATGTTAAGGTCTCCAGGCCCCGTCAATTATGCCACTCAATGTTGAAATATCATCATATTCTTCTCCATATGGTGTCACACATATGTACCTTTAGTTGTGCCATCCAGTTGCTGCTCTCTGCCCTCCATGGATGACTTGACCTCTCGCCGTGAGAGAGATAGTACTGGAAGAGTAGTTAAGAATGATGACATTGAAAAATTGGATGACATGGATGCCGGCTAAATGCCAATTAGATTACCGGATCAACACTAAGCAGGGGTGTTGGACCTCAAATAAACAATTCAGTATGTTTAGGGACTCGTATGTGCAACTTAGTAGTTTAGGAACCTAAGCGACACTCTTTGAAACTCTTTGAAGATGTTTAGGAACCGGCAGTGCACTTAACTTAATTTTAAACAAGATCTTAGCCTTTGATTTTTTTTCTCTCCTGAACTCTGTTTTTTGCCCGGCATATGCCTGGGTTCAGTTACTGAAGTTTGTCCATAAAACTAGTGCAAACTCCAAATTAAAAAAAAAGGCAGTGTTCCATATCCTCGGAGCCATCCTTTAAGGAAAGCTGACAATCCCTTCACTACTGACTTGTCACTTTTGTTGGAACCATCCTTTCTTAGCGGTGAGGGCAAAAACCTTTGTTGGACGGCTGGTTGACTCGTCAAGTAGACTTTCGACGTCACTGTAACTTTCGATCATGACCGTGACGTCTAACTAGCCTTGCAGACACATTAGATTTAAGTGCAAATCCATACTCCGTCCGTTCCAAAACACAAGATGTTTCGGTTTGTTTTAAACCAAGCTTGTAAAAGAACTCAGTCAAATATAAGTAATTGTCAGTCTGTTTGTTTTACTCTAAATTTTAAATAAAGGCGACAAAAATATCAATTGTTCCACGTCACAGTCTAGTCCAACGATAAGAACAAAATATAGGTGATTTATGCTGAGTTAGAGAAGAGATGAGGAAGAAGAGAAACAGACTGTAAGTAAGCTATCTTGCTCCAAGTTGGACAAGAAAATAGAATCAATCAAGAAAGGGACAGATCTTGACGTGTTGCTTGTGCACTTGCGCCTTGGCAGCAGCATCCAGTAGTCTTCAAACTCTGGCAGTTTATGTTTTAATAGTGACTTGCGAGTCAACCCGTAGTCAGCCGTTTCGACATGGCCACCCGTTGCTCACCCACAAGCTGGAGATAAGCTGCACGGCATGCATGCATGCATACAAAGGCCAGAGCACAGATAAGCTGCAACAAAAACTGCAACAATGAGGTCTCCGAGAACAAAGCTCAAATCGAAAATGGCGCCAACGGCATTGGTATCACTCGTGCTCTTCTGCCTCAGCAATGTCCTAATAACCTGCAGCGGCAGCGGCGGCACTGGCGCCGAGACAGGGATCCGCATGAAGCTCACCCACGTCGACGCCAAGGGGAGCTACACCGCGGAGGAGCGCGTGCGGCGAGCCGTCGCCGCCAGCCGGCAGCGCCTGGCCTCCATGCGCGCCACCAGCGGCGGTGGCGGCGTGAGCGCGCTGGTGCACTGGGCGACCCGGCAGTACATCGCGGAGTACCTGGTCGGCGACCCGCCGCAGCGCGCGGAGGCGCTCATCGACACCGGCAGCGACCTCATCTGGACGCAGTCCACGGCGTGCCTCCGGAAGGTCTGCGCGCGGCAGGACCTGCCCTACTTCAACGCGTCGGCCTCCGGCAGCTTCGCGCCCGTGCCGTGCCGGGACAGGGCGTGCGCGGCGAACTACCGGCACCTCTGTGCCCTGGACGGCGGCTGCACGTTCGTGGCCAGCTACGGCGCCGGCAGCGTCATCGGGTTCCTCGGCACCGACGCCTTCGCGTTCCAGTCCGGCAGCGCGGCGCTCGCCTTCGGGTGCGTGAGCTTCACGCGCGTCACGCCGGGGGCACTCCACGGCGCGTCGGGGCTCATCGGCCTCGGCCGCGGCCGCCTCTCGCTCGTCTCCCAGACGGGCGCCACCAGGTTCTCCTACTGCCTCACGCCCTACTTCCACAACGACGGCGCGTCGAGCCACCTGCTCGTCGGCGCCGCGGCGAGCCTGGGCGGCGGCGGGCCCGTGACGTCCATGCCGTTCGTGGAGAGCCCCAAGGACTTCCCCTTCAGCACGTTCTACTACCTCCCTCTGGAGGGCATCACCGTCGGGGACACCAAGCTGCCCATCCCGAGCTCGGCGTTCGACCTCCGGCAGGTCGACAAGGGGTACTGGGCGGGCGGCGTCATCATCGACTCCGGCAGCCCGTTCACATCGCTCGCCGAGGCCGCGTACGAGCCGCTGCGCGACGAGCTGGCGGGCCAGCTGAACGGCAGCCTCGTGGCGCCGCCGGCGGACAGCGGCCTGGCGCTGTGCGTGACGCGGGGCGACGTCGACAGGGTGGTGCCGACGCTGGTGCTCCACTTCGGCGGTGGCGCGGACATGGCCCTCCCGCCGGGGAACTACTGGGCGCCGGTGGACAAGTCGACGGCGTGCATGGCGATCCTCGAAGGGTACGAGCAGAGCATCATCGGCAACTTCCAGCAACAGAACATGCACCTCCTCTTCGACGTCGCCGGGGGGCGGTTCTCCTTCCAGACCGCCGACTGCAGCACGCTCTGACTCTGATCATCATCAAGTGACGATGATATTTCTAGATATATAAACGCGTCGTCTGTGAAATAAGATCAAGCGATCACTATCTTTACTCCTCAAAAGTTGGTTTTACATATAGGGAGATGATGAACAGTATGTATGCTAAGAATATTCCAGGGGCATAATGGTCTTTACAGAACTGCGGTGTGAAGATTACAGTGGGTTCCTTTAACCTTTCAACCTTGATGGCTTTTTTTCGATGAAGCCTCTTTGTTGCGAAATAGACCATGAAAACCCCTTCGCGAAGGGTACAGGTCGGGTGGAATTGTTTCTCCAATAGGTCCTATTCCATCCGGTAGTGCTCAATATTACTTGCGTTTTTTCTAGTGTCATCTTGAAAATATTACCTAATTTTAAGTAGTAGAATCTAGGAGGTGTGTAAAAAAGAAAGCAAAACAAGAGATTGAGTAAAAGCAGATATATCTGGATCATTAAAGTATTTATAGGTTCTTTAATCCATTGTGATTTTAACCGTTTAATTAATTCTTATACGTACTCAAATGGTTTTGTGGTCATATGTATAGAGTCTCTAATTTCACGTAGAAGACCTTTTAGATGAGTTCAACCATTCTACCTCTCTAAAATATTTTAGTTTTGTGTGAAGTTAAAACTTCACTAGTTTAGATATAAAATATATCAGCATATATAGTACAAAATAAATACACTATGAAGATATATTTATAAAGAACTTAATAAAACTAATTTGATGTTATAAATTCTTGATAGAATCTACAATTAGGACAAAGCATCTTATATTTTTTTTTGCGGTTGGAGTAGCATTTTAATACCTGTGCAAATTTTGAACACAAAATGAATTATACACTAACAAATACTCTAAGGATATTTTTTAGTATGACATAATTGCATGAAAAATCAATCAAAAGTATCGTGATGGAAACTACGTCAAGGTCATAAATGACTTAAAATCGGAACCAAAGAGAGTCCTAGAAAAATCAATTTGTGGACAGGTATTTATTTGTGCCATAGAAACAAAGCAATCAATTTCATCATTAACCCGCATAAAAAACCGACCTCATTTCGGAAATGCCACCAAATATTCATTCACAAGCTAATAAAATAAGAGATAAATAATCATCGCCAAAACGACGATTCTTTTAACGACAGACTGAATTCCAATCCAGCCCATGGGCTGTTAGCCCAACAGAAGCCAACCCAAAACCCAGAGCCAGCCACCGTGCTTGAGCGGTTGAGCCCACGGAAACTCGCATCGTGCCGCGTCCATGGCGATCCTGGCCGGCCTCGTCGCCGTCCTCTCCGCCCTCCTCGCCGCCGCGCTCAGGCGCCTCCTCCGCATCCTCCGCCGGCCCACGCCGGCCGCGGGGTTCTTCCACCCGTACACCAACGACGGCGGCGGCGGGGAGCGCGTGCTCTGGTGCGCGGTGCGCGCCGTGCAGGAGCTCCGCCCGGGCCTCCCCTGCGCCGTCTTCACCGGCGACGCGGACGCCTCGCCCGAGGGCCTCGCCGAACGCGCGCTAGACCGGTTCGGCGTCCGCCTCCTCGGCCCGCCACAGGTAACAACACTGCGGCCCGGTCGATCGGGGTTTGTTCTTCGCAGTGAAAAAAATGGATCTTGGCGGTCCGAGCTGCTTTTTGTCCTGAAGATTTACTTTGGCTTAGTTTAAATTAGAATTACTTCGTTTTAGTTTCAATGACTGATGTTGGTGCGTCTGATTGGTCATTTCTTGTTAAATATGATCTGGAGATTACGTCTGTTTCAGTTGTGCATGGCGCCGCTTTAGAAGTTGGTTGAGTAGGACCTGCTTAGTTACTGACTCTGAATGATACTGGGATTGTCTTGTATGAATTTTTCTTGCATGAGGGCTCTGCATGAATCTTACTATTGCTGCTGCACAACCTTAAATAGACTTCTGTAGTTTGAGTTGGTAACCTTGCTTGCGAAACTATGTGGCGTGAACTCAAGTTTTGGGTCACTGGAGTTGATTACGCAGCTCCCTGTCTTGCTGCTGCTGCTAGCTTTGGTATGTCAAACATAAAATTAGATCTTGGTAGGCATTGGTTTTGGTGGAGACTGCTCATGAAAAAAAATGTGGTTACGTCCCTAGTCTGAACACACTGTTGATAAAACTAGAATCATAGTGAGACGAAACAACAATGATGCCAAATCTAGTTAAAAGAAGGCTACTGTATCTTGAATTTTGAATTATAACTTGAGTTTCACATTGGATGCATTGCCTTACAGCATGCAGAGATTTAAACATCTTCAAATGCCATTTTAGCATAAATAGAATGTAGTATATGGCTTTATTAACTCCTGGAATGAGGGAAACATATGATGCCTTTTGTTCTACATATGAGTGTATGCTGTGGTGCCTTCCTATTTCGTTTTCAAAATTAGTGAATATTTTTTGGCAGATGTGACATACTGGCACTATCACTAAATTGCTTCAATTGCATTTTCAGGTTGTTCATTTGAATAAAAGAAAGTGGATCGAAGCAAGCACATATCCCCATTTTACAATGATTGGACAAAGTCTTGGCTCAGTTTATCTAGCATGGGAGGCTCTAACCAACTTTACCCCCCAATTCTACTTTGATACAAGTGGCTATGCTTTTACATACCCATTGGCTCGACTATTTGGCTGCAAAGTCATCTCCTACACTCATTACCCTACAATCAGTTCTGATATGGTTGGGCGTGTTAAGCAGCGCAGTTCTATGTACAACAACAATTCTCGTATAGCTGGAAGGTATGCATAATTTCAGTTCTTCTTATTGGTGTACCAATATATGTTACTCAGCAGACCATGGCACATTGTTGTATCTGGGAAATCAAAATCTTACAGTACATGTTTTAATGGTCAAATATTTGTAGCTATCCGTGCCTATTCTCCTGAATCTTGTCATCTGTCCTGTTCTCTTTACTGATATACATGTTTCTTCCTACTTGAGTTATGCTAGTTATATGGATTAATGCAATGGTGCAAAAATGATTAAGAAATTTTTGGCTACTTGTTGTGTACTAGTTAACTAAAATGGACCAACTTAGTTTAGTTTTGGCAATCTAAATGTGTCTTGCAGTTGCCTGCCATAGCTGCATATCAGATCTTCAATGATATAAACCATGAAAGCTAACTGTATACTCTTTTGACCGTAGCATTTGGCTGTCACGATGCAAAATCCTCTACTATACCATGTTCAGTTGGTTATATGGTCTGGTGGGTTCATGTGCACATCTTGTCATGGTTAATTCCTCGTGGACGAAATCTCATATTGTTAATATTTGGAAGATCCCAGAGCGTACTAAGAGGGTGTACCCTCCATGTGATACTTCTGCTCTGCAGGCATGTCTAGAATCCAGCCATCTATGTTGCTATATTTTCGTATCAATCCCAATCAACCAATCAATTATTTTTTTATGTATAGTATTATTTCCATGCCAACCTATTATGTAATTAAATGGAGACAGTTCTGTTCATAGAAATATTTGGTGAATAAAACAGATGCTTCCCCTGGAAAGGTCAACAACACCTCCTGTTCTTATATCAGTTGCACAGTTCCGCCCAGAAAAGGTGTGTCAATTTAATATTATGTCATGTTTCTTATACAGCCGTATCTACCATCCACCCAGTTCAGAGTAACATGCACTTTGCTGCTCCACCAGGCCCATGGTCTTCAGCTGGAGGCATTTGCACTTGCTCTTACAAGGCTTGATCCTCACTTTCCTAAGCCAAAGCTTCAATTTGTCGGTAGTTGCCGGAATAAAGAGGATCTGGAAAGACTACAAAAGCTTAAGGACAGAGCCTTTGAGCTACACATAGATGAGCTTGTCGAATTCCACAAGGATATCTCTTACATGTATGTGTTCAACCTTGTACAAAAATTTTAGCACTATGCATGTTCTTTGCTAAATGGAAAATTAATATGCGTGTCCATGTATTTACAGGGAGTTGGTACAGCTTCTTGGAGGTGCCATTGCTGGGCTTCATTCAATGACAGATGAGCATTTTGGAATAGTGGTTGTCGAGTATATGGCAGCTGGAGCTATTCCAATTGGTAAGTAACTGGCTGAGTATACTATTGATCTTCATTGATGTCCTCCACTTCATTCTCCCAAGAATAGTGTCGGTAGGATGCGTTCCTAATTCAAAGGGATTTGTAAGTTTTAACTATTTGAAAAAATTGCCGTTTTTCTCTGAACATCATATCCACATTCGAGTACACTCGTTATTGCTTTTTCAGGCTAAGGGTGTGTTCGTTTCACCCCTCTAAAATCCGAAACATCTAAACTTTAGAGGTCCGGCACCGAACAGCCCTCTAATTCAGCCTCTAATAAGACTGCGATTCCTCTAAAGATTTTAGAGGGGGGGAGCACTCTAAAGATTTTAGAGGGGTCTAATGCCAAACGAACACACCCTAAGTACTGAGGGTAATATATATATTTTTAAAGTCATGAACCAAACACCAGCATGAGTGGTTAGACAGGTTTTCTGATGTCACCAAGTTAGAGGATTGGTGGATGAGTCATATCATTGATAGGCACATCTTGGAAACATGACACCCCCTGTACTTTCTGCAGCACATAAATCTGCAGGACCAATGATGGACATTGTGCTAGATGAGGACGGCCATCAAACAGGATTTTTAGCCTCCAAGAAAGAAGAATTTGCTGATGCAATTATCAAGGTCTTGAGCATGTCACAACAAGAGAGGCAAGAAATGGCAGCTGCATCACGGAAGCGTGCCCAAAGATTTTCAGGGCAGAGGTTCCATGAAGATTTCACTGAGGCTGTCCAGCCAATTTTGTTACCGAGGGAAGCTTGACGAGCTGCTGTTAACTCTAACAATCTGAAAGCGCTAACAAGTTTCACATGATAGAATGAAGAGGAAAGCTGGATGTTGCTTGCATACTGCACCGGCAGAATTTTGTTTTGAGCTTTTTCCAGACAGCTGGTGTATGTGCTTCGTTAGCTTTGTTTGGTACTATACTTCTACTGTACATTGCTTTGTGTACCACTACTGCACAGAAAACAGATCACAGAAATGATATCGTTTAACTTTGTTTGGTGCTATACTTGTATGATTAGCAGCATATCAGTTGCCAAGTGGCCATGGCCACTCTTCTGAATCTTTCTAGCACCACTTCTGTTGCTTGTTGAGTTTGTTCCTTCAAATGATAAGTCCATATTTGTGATACTAAATGGTGGGAAAATTCTTGTACATGAACATTGAACTGAGCAAATTCTTGTGAAATTGCACCACTGGCTGGTGGGTCCTCGACCACTTGAAGAATTTCAGTGGTTCCATTTGTCAATGATCTTCACTAAGATGTTCCATGAATACTAAGAATTTTACATCTCCAGTATAGCTCTTTCTTTGCTCCCATTTAGTTTTTTTTCCTCTCACACAACTGAACTGATGAACTTATTTGTTGAATAAAACAAATGGGTAAGCAAGTTATCACCAGGGCTTTCTGATCTTAGTGATCAGCCATGCATGTAACAAAAATACCACACAATCTCTGATCTGATAAAACCATGCAGTTCAGCAGATGGGAGCCAAGTCCAGGGAGCTCCACAGCAACACATCGCTGTCGCCATCGCCGTCGCTGGCCTCAGACGACGAGCTTGCGGCCTCCGGGGCACCACTGCCGGCAGAACACTCCTCTTGTGCTGCCTTGCCATTGCCATCCTCTGCTGATTCCGGCGATGGCGCTTGCTCCTGATGCTGCTGTTGGACTTCATCTCGCTGCTTCTTCCGGCACGCCTCCCTCAGTCCGGTGAGCTGATCTCGCACGCCGGCGGCGGCGTCGTCACCGTGGCGCATCCTGAGGCACTCCGAGACGCCGCTGAGCGCGTAAAGCGACGCCGAGATTTTCCTCTCGTAGTCCATCCGCCTCCTCATCAGCTCCTGCACGGCCGACTCCGGCTCGCCGTCGTCGGCCTCCACCGCACCGCCGAGCTCCGCCGCCACCACGTCGAACGGCGAGCAGAGCCCGCCCTCGCACCCCGCGGTCGGCGATGCGGCGTGCTGGTCCATGAACTGGAAGTCCAGTTCTTCCTCCTCCTCCTCCTCCTCCTCCTCCTCCTCCTCGTCCTCCATCTCCTGCGAGCTGTTGCCGTCGCTGCTGCCACAGTCGTAGCTCAAGAAGTCGTCGACCTGGAAGGCGCACTCCTCGCCGTCGCCGCCGCCGTACTTCCCCTCGCACAGCGGGCCCTGCAGCAGCGCGGCCTCCTGCTGCGCCGCGGTGGCGTTGAAGAGCTGCTGGTTGCGGGCCCTGAGCCGCAGCAGTAGGAGGTTGGTGACCTTGGGCGGCAGAGCCGGCGCCGGAGACGACGCCACTGCCGGCAGCGGCGGCGGCGGTTGCACTGGATGCGCGGCGGCGGCGGCGACCGCAGCCGGCGAAGGGCGCGGCCAGAAGTTGGTGCGCGTGTTGGAGCCGCGGAGGAGGCACGCCGCCTCGTCGTAGGCGCGGGCGGCCTCCTCGGCGGTGTCGAAGGTGCCGAGCCACACCCGGATCTTCTGGATGGTGTCCTTGATCTCCGCCACCCACCGCCCCGACGGCCGCTGCCGCACGCCGACGAACCGCTTCCTCCCCCGCTGCTGTGCCGCCGCCGCCACCGCCACCGACACCCATGCGCACGCGTCCGTCGACGGTAACAGCGGTGGCGAGTTGAGCACGTCGTTGCCCACTTCGATGTCGACGGAGTCGGAGGCCTTGCGTTTCCTCGCCATGGAAGCAGTCGATCGAGCTCAGCTTGGAGTGCGGAGATCGATCGATGACGAGCAAGAGCACTACAATTTATAAGGGAGAAGAGGAGGGAGTGGAGACAAGTGAAGATGAGGCCTTTTTGTTGCTTGCGTTGATTGTTCATGGCAGCTCATTAATTTGTGCATTAACTATTTGTTGTGTGTATGTGTGTAATCTATGTTGTTTGATTGTTGTTGTCCTTGTTGCTGATGATGGATTAGCATTGTGTAGTCTTGGTGCTTAACACATGGATTATGGAGGGAGACGAGGAGATCTAGTGAGAGGGATTGGGTAATTTGCTACTCCATTGATGATTTGTTATTGTTGTTGTTTAATTATTCTATCTTTTACTAGGGGAGTGATCTTTGCTTAGGTAAGGAGGAGGGTTTTTGGTTGTGTTGGCTTAGTCATTGACAGGTGGATATGACATGAACGAGACTCTAGTAGTGTAAAAAACCGGGCATTTATACTTACTATGTAACATTTGCGGTTCTCGCGGAGGTAGGATATGTAATTGAGATCTTCATCTAGAAGATAAGAAGGTTTTCAAAAGAAAATGTTGATGATAAGGAGGATCTGATCCTCAGGTGCCAATAGGATTGTATCGCCAAAACATGAAACAAAGGTCATGACTTTTTGGATCACTGTTTTGTGGTCTTTCGCTAGAAATAGCTACCATGTAATCAGATCAGAACAAGAGTGGCCCCATACATCTTATATTTAAAACATCATGGGAGATAATAGCAAAGCAAGAAAAAATAGTTTTTTCTTTCTCAGACTCTGTTTCCTATTGCAATCAGATGTTCAAAAACAACAGTTAATTAATAAACAACCAGATGTTTCCATATAAACGTATGTCACATGCGAGCTATATATTCAGTTATTCACACATCAAGTTTCTAAGACAAGGGCCATTATATTAGCTAGTGCAATCATGTTAGGGTTCACAAAACCGATGCATGCCCCAGCGGTTAGTATTGTAGTAACCATTTCAGAGGGAAGTTCACAAGTAACCACCCAACCTGTTCCTTGTGGGAATCATCTTATGGTCATAAGCAAATTAAAGCTGAGGTGATGGTTTTCAACGTACGAATTCGATGTCATTATTTTCTGTTATAGTACCAAGATGTGGGACAAAGAACGGAAAAGGCGTTGAAAGGGACTCCTGCAGCTTGCATACTCTTCTGCATTTGACTTAGCCCTTGATGTCCATGTATCACCTTTTGGTGATTAGCTCATGTCTTACGTGCTAATGATGAAAGCTTTTAGGTTGATGGAAATATGGTTTACGCTTATTATAACTTGTGAATTGTGGGCTTGAATTGATCAAAGGCCAACTAGTAGTCAATTTGACGCAACCAGTGTCACTGTATTATTACTCTATTTTTTTTTCAGGCGATCTCACTCTATTAACACTAGCATAGAGACACAAGGGCGATTCTGAAGGCATTTTCACCGTCGGTTTTCGAATGGACCGCGCTCGTGTGTTAGTAGAAATAGCCATTTTCGCAAAAGAAGAAGAAGAAGAAGAAGAGAGAAGTAGAAATAGCCACTGTCACAATTGGAACTGCAAAGCCAAAACTGTTGTCGCTGTCCTCGAGGCATGTCTAATGGTTACTGTGATGGTAACCAGTGCTTGGGGACATGAACTGCGACGAAATTGACAACCTATAGGTTGAAAAACCATGGGCGACACTGCTTTCTTAATCCCCTGATTAAACCGGCGTTAACCGATTGTTAGCTGTAACTCGTTTTCTCCTCCTGCATTTGTGTTTGTCATGCATGACGATGACGGTGCACCCAATGCTCCTTTACACGTCCTCCTTTCGCCTAAAGAGATTGCTGCTCAGTTAAGTCTTTCTATTCTATTGGAAAGATATTGCAAACTAAAGTATCTCTGCAGTATATACCTTGATGTCTCCATCACACATGCATGTTGTGCATATTTTTATCTGCCATTTCGTGCACCTTGTGGTTGGCCTCATGCTATCATGCATTGTTCATGTTAGCAGCCCGGTTTGAGTTACTGCAGATAAGCTGATTGAGCTGCTATTTCTATCTATTAGAGCAACTAAATTTTGATTACGAGGATATATTTGGAAAAGGCAGTTGTGATTCAAAACCCTTGAGATTCAGTTCAGTTTTAAAGTGAACCACAAAATTCCTCAAGATACCGACATTTGCCAAACTACTTGGCCTAGCTTGCAATTAATCATATGTTGTGAGAAACCACTTGAGTATGTATACTTTTGGGTTAACTTGCACAGCTAGAAAGGTTAACACTCTTTGTAACTCCCCATCTTTTGGGTCCTAGTCAAGTCATCATGCTACTGACTATAAGGTGTGACAAGGTCAAGGTTGCAGCTCTAATGTGGAAGGCCCCCTGGATGTTGGCCAAGAACATACAGATGAGAAAAGGACTTCCAACACCCAACATTCCATTCAGGTTTACCTCACGACGCCTTTTCAAGCTTTATGACCTAGACCAAGAATGTGTCAGCAAATGTGTACAAGTTTTAACGAGTAAATGACAGTGACTTGGAACAAAGTAAGTAGTTATAAATTAACAGAGATATCAAGTGGATATGATGGCCTATACTCTTCCCCTAGAATGAGAAAGATTATACCTATCAACAAGGAAGACAAATGGCATGACAGAGTTGATATGGGACGCGTCTTACATTAAGATGCATTTCCACTTGCCACATTAGGTTCAGCAAGCTTATTTCTATGCTTGCAAATAACATGCATGGAAGCCAAATGGCGCATGAATGTTGGCAAAGGGTGAACACCACCACCACAAGTAACATGTTCCATTAAGATATATTACCCATTACCTGATAGATTCCAAGGATATCACCACTGTATAAGCTCCAATTGGCAATCACACATACGCGGAACACACCTTTGAAAATGCTTTTGGCTCTAGCAATGTTTACTTGTATCGTGTTGTTCTACAGTTGATGTGCCTGTAATTTCCTTGCTGATGAATAAAGTCATTGTGACATCACCTGCTATCATTCTCAGAACTATGCAAGCAAATCTTTGCTGGATCACATTCAGAGGGGCATAAACGAGACCAACGGGAAGACACTTTCAGAGTCAGTGTAACTAGTGCATCAAATGATCTCAGCTGAATATATAAACCAGGTAACAACACAACACGGGCTTCCATATGATGATCCATTCCACACCAATTGAGATTTTGAAAACAACACTCCTTGATATAGACAGCTACACGGTGATAGCTAGTCAGTGTGGCAAAAATAAATGGCAAGTCGAACATAAAAAGAATAGAGTAAAGCACTTGCTCCTCATCACAGATGCTCCAAGTGGCAAACAATCTCATAGGCTGCATAATGTGAAAGCAGCCATGTTCACAAGCACTAGCAGTTAAATGGAATTAGAGAGGGTAATGAAAAACTTAAAGAGGGCCCAACCCATGAGCCCATCACACGTTAAGTTTGTATTGCCAGTACAACATTAAAGGAGCAATGCATTGTTCATCTCTGAGAAGTGAGAACAAAATATATGTACAAATATGTACTGCAAACTCCTCACCAAAAAGGAAGAAGATATTGCACAACAGACAACAATTACAAGTTACAACCATGCATGTAAAAAGCTCTGCTTTAGTGTAACAAACAAGAAGCACACCACCATAGTGTATCTGATAATGAAATCCAATTGAAAATTGACACCATAGGGGTCAGCTGTCATCTGCAACTTATATGGGGCTAGACGGAGGCTAAGAGTGGTGCAGTACGTTCATCCGAGTTCGAAGCACGTTGGATAGGTTTCAACGCTGGGTCACGGTATGCTGTTACAAGATTGCTGAAGAATTCAAGCATCTCTGGTTTGCTCTGTTCTTCTCTATCTTTCTTTATCAAAGACTGCATGTACAAAATGTGAAATGTGAAGATACTGCCATGACATAGCCACAGAAGTGATGACGGAAGAAAAAGGTAAGATAATAGTCATCACTCATCAGCTGTTGGTAAATAATGTACAGATCCAACAAGCATCAGTGTTGGTAAAGAGCAAACAGATCCACAAAAGCATGTGATGTAAGCCTCTGTAAACATATAGGAAATGTTACCTCCGTAGAGTATGCTTCAAAGATAGGGACAAATCTGTTCCGGCAAAATTCATTGAACAGAAAGGTCAGCACTGGAAGAGGTAGCAGCAAACTTGATGCAAGGGGAAGCTTCTTTAACCCAAATACTCCGATGGCAATTATATGCAGAACCACCAGAGAAAATATTGTTGTGTTGTGCACAATGGGCCAAAATTTTCCTCCAGTATCATACTTGGGTGCATATACATTAAAAAGCTGCACTTGCACCATTTGAAGTTAATCATATGAAGTAAAACATGCGCAGATTGAAAAAACCTTAGTCAAAATAGCTCGGCAAAACAAAGCTAAAGTGTTTCTAAAACACATATTCTGCTATTCTACTAGCACTACTTGATCAACCACACCATGAAAAGAGCGATTGAAATTATAAAGTGAAGACTGATTATATCTATCCAGTAAGAGTGTTCTATTCCTAATGACCTCGAATGCATGTCTTTCATTTAACATTTTGAAATAACCACGTGTAGTCACTTGCAATCTCATAACTAAAGTAACCACCCTGAGATAAAAAAAAAAACCTAAAAGATACACAAATCCCCTGCTTTTATCATCCAAGCATTGGCATTCAAAACTTACTATCATCAAGTCAACCAAAAAGATATCTTAAGCTTCACGCATAAAAGCTTCTTAACATGTCACTCATGCAAAACGTGTTATATAAGTCCAACACTAAATGGTCTATGTCACCCTTTTACTTTCAGGAAAGAGGAAATAACACTATTATGTGATACACCTACACATCCTGAGAAGCTAGTCATTAAAATTAAAAACAACTGGCGGGGGGAAGACTGCCCCCGCGGTATTACAACTGAGAAGGAAGCAAGCCGAGAAAACCCCCCAACCCCAGCTTCACCCTATAGAGCTGCACCGTAACCTGGTCCGATGCCGACCACGACCTACTGGGGTTGCGACTACTGCAACTACCCCCTGGTAGGAGGGCCCAAAGGTGCCACAGGCCGGCAACCTGCCACTATTTTTTTGGGATTACAAGCTGTTAGCATTAATATTGTTACTAGAGAGTTGTGTCCAGTTTCAGCTAGTGTCTAGGTTCATTGCTATTAGTGCTTGCTAGAATTTAGCTTGTAGAGAATAATGGGCAGATCATAGGAGGCATTGACTGCATCAATTAGGAAGATATATATCATGGGCCTGTATGAGATATAAATAAAAGGCGAAAGCCACCGATGTCGTGTGCTGATTGGAGCCAGTGATGTGAAAGGGGTCAGCGTGCATGAGCGATTACTAGAGGTGATCCTGTGTGTTAGTGAAGCTAGTTGCATGAGTGTGTTCCGAGGGTGCTGGTGTGCAGTGCTGAAGTAACAGAGGGTGCTGGTGTGCGATGCCGCAAGAAATCTGTGTCTTGCTCATTGTGTTTGTGTGTGATTAGAGAGCGAATTTTTTTGGTGCCAACAGGATTTGAACCCTGGCTAGTGTCTCCCTCAACGGGGGAGCTTACCACTACCCTATAAGAGTGTTGGCGAAGCTAGTAATCATATGCCTTATATTCACATCATCAGGATTTCATAAGCTTCTCATCATGCTAGAATTAGTTAATTAATCATATTAATCCAGCAGAACCAAATTCAGTAAACTCCTATGTATACTCAAGCAAATTCCAGTCATTTCTCAATAGTATGAACACATATCCTTTTCTTTTGGTAACTGTCTGCCTTTCAAAATACACAACTAGATATAACGACGTTTCAAACTTCATTCTGGTTGCATGACGATATATTGAGGATTACAAAAAAAATTATTAAGAAACTGAGAAAACAAACTGCAATTTTCTCACCTGATTACGAAATATGAAGTAGCCAAGGCAGAAGTAGACCAATACAAATGGGAGGATAAGGGGGGCTACAATAAAATATGTGAGCCCAAGAAGTCCAAACAAGAGGATACGCGGAATTTCACTATGATAGGGCATTGATGGAGCTTTGGAAGCGTCCCTCCTGCAACACTTTGCACACGTTCCCCATAGATGACAGAAAAGGGCAGCAGTTTGAGTGAGTTCAGATGTTATGCTTGTCCACGATGTCACCACATATGCAATAAAGAAAGAGGCCTACACAGCAAATACAAAACCAATGACAATTTAGCAGTGCACAATTATTAATATAGAGGCTTACCATACTAAAGAACTTGATAATCATTTAAGTGTATTTTACAATGAAGGACTCACAGTACAAATATGTCTACACAGATACAATAGACAGAGTCATAGGCTATGTTTAAGCTTATATGCCGGTTATTAAGGCTATTATCTTAGGAAACACATGTACTATATCAACTAAGGGTATCATGTCCATAGGAAAGAAAACGCCAATGATGAAGCATAAAAGGAAGAACATGTTCCAGAAGTATTTGTGATAACTATAACTTTCTCATATACACTCCAAATAATGAATCAAACGAGTGTTAGGTTCATTACAAGAAA
This sequence comes from Panicum hallii, assembly GCF_002211085.1. NCBI lineage: Eukaryota > Viridiplantae > Streptophyta > Magnoliopsida > Poales > Poaceae > Panicum > Panicum hallii. The sequence goes on along the minus strand of NC_038044.1, from coordinate 61,168,656 downwards.
AGCATGAGCTACCTGTGCAGGTACAAGAACTGCGAGTTTTGAGGGTAGTTCCTTTGGATTAAGGAAAATCTCGAATTGAACTAAGGCTGAACCAGTGAGAACATTGGCAAAGAACACAGTCCATATTGTAAACCGAAGCATCTTATTGCAAGCACTTCGCTCAATCCCACTAACAGAAACAAATCCTTGCATAGTTGAAAATAGCTTCATTATTGAGGGCACATAAGATGAAAGAACGTGAAGAATGACACTGGGAAGATATCCTGTAACCAGTTGACTCACAACAGCTCTGCAAGGACAAAACAAAATAATATCCAGTTAGTGAGGCTACCTGTAATGCACGAAAGCATTTTCAACAACAGGACACAGAATCTATGAAGGAACTAACATTTCCAGTATCTTCCTCAGGAAAGGCAGCCATTTCTCTACTTGTTCCAAATAGGTGAGTCCTTGAACAAATGCCACAACTAGGAGAAAGACAAGTATCAGGAGAACTGAAGCTACAAAAACTACAAACTTGGCAATCCATCTCTCCATGAAGGATGTTGAAAAGAAAGGCCAATAAACATCATGAGGATCAGGAGCATGCTCAGTTTGCCACTCAGTTGGATTATCTGACTGCCTAATGTAAATTGCATTTGCAGCACCATATCGAGACCTGAACGAAACAAAGGCAGCAGGAATTTCCTGAAGAGATATGAAACAATATCTACAGATCAGAAAAGAGCAAAATCTGTGTGCTTGAGTACCATGAGCCTCAGAAACAAATATAAATTCAGGATAAAAGTAAGTGTTAGTAATCTGCACAATTCAAAATAAATACAAGATCAGCACCTGTCTTCTAGTAGCATCTGACTGTTCCAGTCTAACATTCTCTTCTACGTCCTCCAGCCTTTTCTGGTATTTTCCAAGAAGATCATTTCTGCCAAATAATCCAAGAAATTTTCTTGGAGCATCTTGAGAAGACCGATGGACATACTTTAAGTTGGTAAGCTTTGTACAAATATTCTCAGCATCATTCTGGACAGATTTACAACCAGCCGTAGAGTAAGTGAAACCAGATACTAAATTCAGAAAATAAATTGCGAAGATGATCTCAATAAAAAAATGGAAATGATTTAGTGTCTACCATGTAGTAAAGCAAACAAGGAGCAATTACATAAGCATACATGAAAAATAAAAATGCTAAAAAAAAGCGACTTAAAAAGTGATGCACCAAATAAGGATGACAGTAATAAACAAAAAGCTCATGGAATGAACTATATTCTTCCATCCACCATCTTGGGATTCCCTTGGAACAATGTGGTATTTACAATAGATATCAGTGAGAACATGGATCTAGACTCTAGAGAACACTTCTCCAACCTAAAGCAATGTCCAATGATATTATTTGGAGGGGAAGATGTCAGTATACGTTGGACCAATCAGTGTATATACTTTGTCCAAGATATTGGTCATAGGAGCACTATACAGTAAGCTTCTGATTTATGAAAATAATTTCAATAACACATATATTGAGCACTGAGAAAATATCAACATGAAAACAAAATAGCAACTTTAACTACACTGCATTGCTATCGTAATAAGAAACAAAAAAAAATCAAACTAGTGAATGAAATAAAAAAAATTAGAGACCGAGTAAAACTAATACAAAATGCAAGTCTAGATGCAATATATCACTGAACAATCCATGAAAAATACGAAATACATCAATCAACAGACACCACATACAAGTATCTAGATACGTCGGTGAAATAATATTCATAATAAAACAATACAAAGTAGCAAAAAGAATTGAATCTTACAAGAAGATGACGAAGTTTGCCAGTTTGATGAACAACTGTGTGTGACAAGTAGGTGGATGAATGATACTCTCTGAAAAACTTATCAACTGCATCGCTCACCGAAACGCCATCAGATACTGGAATGGCACGGACAAGAACTGTGAAATGCTGAGGTAATGGCTTTGAAGTCATAAAATACTCTAGCCTCTTGCAAGAGATATATTTGTACTCCTGGAAAACAATATGGAAAATGTTTATAAAAACACATGAAACTAGTAAAAAATAAGAATTTTCACGAAACAATAGTTGCAGGATCAAATGCCAGACCCAACAAGTAGGCATTAATTGAACAGAGGTCAATGAGCTCTGATGAACTGTACTGATACTCGTAACACAGAGTAGAAGGTATGTATCCTTGTAAGGAAAAGGATGCATGCAAAAATGTCTAGCAAAAAAAGGTTGAATTACTCACATGATACAGTAGGTAGCATGTAATTCCTGTTATGATATAAACAGCTGAAAAGTGTAGCCACAATCTGCCAACCACATTACCACAGGTAATTAGTACACTTGCAGGCATTGGCTGAAGGGTAAAGATAATTTGTAATACATATATACTTGGTCGAACAAATGCATCAGCATGGAGAATTAAATACTAAAAAGACACTATGGACTCAATGGAACCGTAAACCCTTGCATGTCATCGCACCAGATTATAAATATTCCTAAAACATTTCCTCTGGTCTTTAGATCCCCATCCTTTGCCTATGACAAGCTAGCAGATGGTGGCATTGGCTCCAGATTTTTTTTTATTAAAACTAGCAGCTTAGCATAATTTATCATCAGATGAGTCGATTCAAGACCATTTTGCATTATTCCTATTGACACTAGACTAAGCAGTGGGGATTGAGTAAACTTGCTATCAAATTGAGCACATGAACTTAACACAAGCACAAGGAAGCATTCCAGAAGCTAAAAGGCCACAGAACAAAGTGGAACTCGGGAATCCTAACACCAACCAGAGCCAAAAAAAATAAAAAATCATATTAAGCAAAGGGGGAGTCCTAATTGCTCACTTGTTGGAGCCGTCCTGGACGTTGGAGACGCTGAAGAGCTCGATGGACTTGTTGGGCAGGTCGGAGAAGTCGATCGCCCGGAGCTGGTCTCCCAGGAAGTTGACCGGCAGCAGCACCCCGACCCCGAGCACCGCCGCTGCGGCGAAGACCCTGATGCTGCACGATCCAATCCCAGCAGCACGCGCGCACTCCATTAAGCCGGGGAGGAGGAGGAGGAAGAGGAAGAAGAAGAAGAAGAGAGCATCGAAGGGGGAGGAGTGAGTAGCAGGCGGGAGGGTTTTGGGGGCGGGGCCGACCTGAAGACGAAGATGCGGACGAAGACGACGCCGTCGAGCCCCGCGGCGGCGTGGACGTCCTCCTCGGAGCGCCGCCACGCCGCGGGGAGCCAGGGCTCGAGCGGCGCGTAGGGGCGGCGCGGGGCGTAGACCTCGACGTACGCCGGCCTGCGGCGGAGCAGCGTGTAGGCCGCGGCGAGGAGCACGGTGAGGGCCAGGTTGAGCCCCACCGACGTGGCGAGCGCCGAGAGGATCATCGCGCCCCGGCGGCGGCGGCGCCCCGAAGGTTCCTGGGCCCGGCGGGAGGCCGACTCCTCCGGCGAGGTGGGGCCGGGTGGTCAGTGGCAGCGGGAGAGGGCGGGTAAGGCTACTCGCCTCTCGCTTCCGCTTTGCAGCTGCCGCGGCGCACGCACGCCACGAGGCAAGACAAGATCACGATCGGAAAGAGGTTGGCTGATGAGGGGGCGAGGCGGGCCCACCGTGTCAGTGGAACACGTGGCGCGCGGGCGTGGCGTTTTGGTCGGCGCGGGTTTATCCGGAAGCGGAGACGCGTGGCCCCGCTTCTCGTGACGTGTCGTATGTACGTGGAGCTGCGTCGTTGACTGTCAGTGCAGGAGTAACTGCGGTCGACTTCACCGGTTTTCATTTTAGTTTCTCCTTTCATTCGAAAAAAAAAACTGTTCCTCCATGTCTTTTCAAAACAAATCTAAGGGCGGAGTATTGTGATGTGGCGAAAAAAATGATTTTCTTGTATATTGTATAAGCACAATATCAGAGCACCTCCATTATGCTAAGTCCAAACCAAAAATCCAAATTTTGCATTGGAACTTCCTAGATGTCAACCGTTTGACAGAGGACTTTGTCATTGCTTACATTGCAAAATCTGCATCACAGATAAAAGAAGAAAGGCATTTTTCAAATGAGACCAACAGCACAGCCATAAAACTGACGTTGGTTGTTTAGTTGGCCTAATGGCCTGTCTCGACTGTAAAAACCTAAGCGTTAGACAACATTCTTTTATTGTATTTACCTAAAATGCAAATGCTTCCAAGTTCCAGCTAATGACTTTTAAAATAGAACATAAAGCTACGAAGATTACTAGTTGAGGAGCCAAACATAATATATGATGACCACAATGAAGCACCTGGGAGTCTCCCAAATGATTGTCATAACCATACAGTTTTAGAAGTTGAGGAGTGCTACATTCTTCTTCTAAAGGCTAGGACAAGCAGTAGAGATACAAATCAAGCGTTATTTGCATCAAAACACCATTCTAGAGATTACTAAGCACCAGTTCCATCTTAGCGTGCGGTCGGCACATGGCCGTAGGCATGGTAATCCCGACCCTCTTGCTCCAAACCTCATTCCGCGCGAGGCACAGGAGGCACGGTAGGTTTGGCAAGGTCGATCGGATTCCTGGAGCAGTCGGGATGTGCCGACGCCGGAGTGGATCTCGGCGGTTGCTTTCCCGAGCACATCTGGATTGTTTTCTTTCTTCCTGAGCATCACACAATTTTCATTAATTTAAGGTAGAATTATAATCAGCGGTTGCTAAACCTAGGATCCATTCTAGGATATAGTCAAATCAAAATTGGGATGGTTCGGATGCTGACTCTATTAAGTTTGTATCTCTACTCACCAAATTAACTCTAAACTATCAAAACTCCTACCTACCTTTGTGATGTTGAAACAAAATCCGCCAATCAGCGACCTCAAACCATCTACCGACTCTAGCACCATCTTCAAAGCGTTGCAGTCTACCTCAAGAATTATTCTTCCCAAGCCACACTCAGCAGCCAGCTTCATGCCCGCCTTCGCTGCCATCGCTTCAGCGGTAAGCGCATCTGGCACTGAGTCAAACCATCTTGTCGCTGCTGCCAGCACCAAACCGTTATGGTCCCGAATCACCGTCCCAGCGCTGCCGATGCACGTGTCGGAGTCGAACGCCAGCGCTGCCTATGCAGGTGTCGGAGTCGAACGCCGCATCGGTGTTCACCTTCACCTAGCACTCATCAGGTCTTCTCCGCACCGATGAGATGGTTGCCCTCTGCTGCTTCATCGATAATTTCAGAGACGCCATGTCCTCCAGCAGAGATGATATATATCTCACCATTGCACCCGGTTCCCACACTTTCCAGCCATGACACCTGGCATTCCTTCCAAACCACAACGTCCAGACGCCACACAGCACCATGGCAGCCACACTAGGCGGACACACATCTATTTGGAGCACATCCATTGCCCAAGTGTTAGGATGGAGGTTTAGCACTGTCACCCCCGAGAATTTTTTATCTTCGGCCTAGAATCTCTTCACAACCGGATATTTAATTCTCTTTAGGATCAGCACACATTTCACAATGGCTCTCTGGGACAATATGTCTCCGTTTCAGCTCCATTTTTTATGGCAAGAAATTGTGCAACACTCGCCATATAACACCCGCACCTTCGGAGGTAATTCAGCTTCCACACCAAAGACCGCGCCCGGTCTCCCCTCGACGCCCTTGCTTCTCCATTCGCAGCCATAGCTCTCATTGTTTGCTCATCCTTCAACAACCTGTACGCGGAGCAAACCGAGAATATGCCATTTTTCTCAAAAACCCAAGCCACCACATCTGTAGGTATATTAAAGTCCGGCTTGATATTTAGCACTTCCTCTACTTCCAGCAAAATGAAGGAATTTCTCACCCCCTCCTCATTCCATGCATGGGTGTGAGGGATGTACAGATCGCACACCTGTTCCGCGCTTACTCCCGCACAACAAACTAGTAGCCTTAGGGACTGCAACCGTAGGATCCAATTTTCTTTCCATATATTGATATCACCAGATCTAGCTTTTTTAATCAAGCCTTTCAGTAAAACATCTCTCCCATAAAGGATGGATCTACACGTTTCGGAACTCCGCTTTTCCTGGTAGCTGAAAGAAAGTCACTGTTAGGATAATACTTCCCTCGCAGCATCTTAGCTATGGATGGCAACGGGTACGAAATATCCGCGTACCCGCGGATACCAAACCCGGTGGGCGCGGATACGGGTCTGAGTCTGTGCTCGCGGGTACTGGTGCGGGTACAACTCTAAACCCAACGGATATTTCTAACGGGTTTGAAAAATTGATATCCAAATCCGCAAACCCACCAGACCCGCTGACATGTGGGCCCGAATAACCCTTATATATACGATTTTTAGGGTTTTCCGGTTCCCCCGTTGTTCCCACTCCCAGGCCCAAACCCAACCGCCGCCCCCTCCCCACCCCCGCCTCCGCCGGAGGCCCCCGCTCCGTCCCCCGCCGCTGGAGCCCCCTTCCCCTTCGCCCTGCGGGATCCGGCCCCGCCCCAGCTCCGCCCCCACGCGGGAACCCCCGTGCCCCCTCCCCCCACCCCCCCACCCCACCGCGCCGGCCCCTAGCGGAGGCCCCCGCTACCGCCGCCCGCGCAAGCTCCGCCGCGGGGGAGCCCCCCTCCGGCGGCGGATCCGGCCCCGCCCCCGCGCGGGAACCCCCGTGCCCCCCCCCCCCCCCCGCGCCGTCGCCCGCACAAGCTCCGCAGCGGGGGAGGCCCCCGCGCGCGCCCGCGCCAAGCTCCGCCGCGTCCCGCGTGAGCCAGCTTGCGGGTACACGGGCGTGCCCGCGGGTACGCGGATATCCACGGATAGCAGTTACGGGCGTCGTTTTGTGCCCGTGGCGGGTTGCGAGCGCGGGTGCGGGTACGGATTTTAGCACGCGGTTACAGGTTTACAAAGTTAATACCTGTGCGGATTTTACCCGTTGCCATCTCTAACCTTAGCACATAGCAAATCCGGTCTAACAATCAATCTCCAACCTTACTTCCCCCACATTGCCCTATTAAAAAGAGTGAAATCTCGGAAACCCATACCCCCTTGGTGTTTCGACTGAGTCAGCTTCTCCCAACTTTGCCAGTGAATCTTGTGATTATCCAAAGAGCAACCCCACCAATAGTTTGAAACAGCCGATGTGATCTTGCGCCGCCGGTGGTAATTTGAAACATAGCATTGGGTACGTTGGGACAGATTGAGCATTGGCCTTGAGTAGAACTTCCCTGGCCGCACAACTAAGTGATTTCTCTGCCCATCCACCAACAAAACCCCAGACCCGAGCTGGCACATATTTAAAGGCATCGGAATGATCTTTACCAGCAATTGTGGGGAGCCCCAAGTACCTTTCACCAAGGGCCTCAATTGGAATCTGCAAACTTGAGTGAACCTCGGCTTTCACCTCCTGCTCACAGGTAGAACTAAAGAAAACTGTTGATTTGTTCTTGTTCACCAGCTGACCTGAACCTTTGTTTTACTCATCCAAGATGGATGCTACCTGATCAGCTCCTCTCTTAGAGGCTGGAGTAAAAATCAAACAATCATCTGCAAAGAGGAGATGTGAAATCCAAGGAGCATTCCTGCTTACCCGTACTCCTCTCGAAATATACCATGGCCCCATACTTTTTAGCATGCAAGGAAGGCCTTCCGAACAAAGCAGAAAGAGGTAGGGCGAGATCGGATCGCCCTATCTTATGCCACGAGATGGACTGAAGCTATCTGAGAAAACCCCATTAGCTCTGACGGAGAACGAAACTGAAGTAACACATTTCATAACCAGAGAACACCATCTTTCTTGCAACCCCAGCTTCTCCATGATCGCCCTCAAATATCTCCATTCGACTCTGTCATAAGCTTTGGCCATGTTGAGTTTTATCGCACAACCTCCTATTTTTACCTTTCATCTTCCTCAAATAATGTATGCACTCATGCGCAATGAGCACATTGTCGGTGATTAAATGTCCCGGTACAAAGGCACTTTGTTCCTTAGATATAATATCGTCAAGAATTAACCTCAATCTGTTTGCCATTATTTTGGAACATAACTTGTACAGAGGTTACACATAGAATGAACAAAACTAAATTCAGGATCATATAAGGCAGCGAAATTTTTTCTAGCCCAAGGAAGGAGTTTAGTCATCTTCTAGTGTCAAATAAGGAATTTTCTCTATTTTAATATGCACCTAGACATAATATATATCTAGATGCATAACAAAAACTATGCATCTAGAAAAGTCAAAATGACTAATAATTTAGGACGGATAGAGTATTACGCAAAGTGTATTATTAAAGATCTTCCCCTGATGGTTAACCATCACCCAAGGTTCCTTTTCCCCTGTACCTGACGGTGACTGTCAGTGATATCATGAACTCCCGCCATGTTTTTCAATCCGCTGAAATTCAAAAGGTAGCTCGAAAAGAAATTCGACGCCAGAAATTCAAAAGGTACTTCACCTCGTATTTATTTTCTTGGACCTGTGGAGCAACTCAGGACAATTAACTACACATATTTTTTTCCCCTGCTTGCTACATTGCTTTGTTTTATAATCGACCGGGATCTTACCGTACCTTAAATTGTTGTTCATGTACTAATACGCAACATGTAACTTTAACAATTTCAGTTCACGTTTCATAAAGTCAATGGTTTCCTACATAAGGACTAAGTGGCTGGTTGAAGAATTCCAAGCATCAGCAGAGCTTGCACATGATGAAACCATGGAGATGGAGATCTCACACCCCTTGCTCTTAGCCTCTCTTCTTCTGATTCTGCCCTTCACATGGCTACTCGTGCGCCTGCTCTCGGCTTCACCTCGCGAGCGCAGTAGCGGCCATGGCCGGCGCATCCCTAGCCCGCCGGCGCTCCCCGTCTTCGGCCACCTCCACCTCCTCAAGAAGCCGCTGCACCGCTCCCTCGCCGCGCTGGCCACCCGCTACGGCGACGGCGCCGGCCTCCTCCACCTCCGGTTCGGCGCCAAGCCGGTCGTCCTCGTCACCTCCCCGGCCGTCGCCGGCGAGTGCTTCACCGCCCATGACGTCGCGCTCGCGGACCGCCCGGGGCTCAGCTCGCGGCGGCTGCTCACCGAGGACTGCCCCGCCATCGCCATGTGCAACTACGGCCCGCTCTGGCGCCAGCTCCGCCGCCTCGCCACCGTGCACGCCCTCTGCGCGCACCGCCTGGGCGCCACTGCCGGCGCGCGCGACGCCGAGGCGCGCGCCATGGCGGCCAGGCTCTGGCGCGCCGGGCCCGGCGCCGTCGCAGTGAAGACGACGGCCTACCAGTTCGTGGCCAACGTGATCATGGCCATGGTCGCCGGGCAGCGCATGCCCGAGGAACAGGTACCAGCACAGAGATCACACAGATATCTAGCTAGATCGATGTCCATGACCGTTCGTGTCGGCGTGCGTGCAGGTCCTCCGGTTCAAGGCGATGACGGAGGCGGGGCTGGCGGCGGCTGGTGCGGCGAACCGGCACGACTCCCTGCCGGTTCTCCGGCTGCTGGACTTCGGGAGGACGAGGAGGAGGCTCGCCGGCCTCGCCAAGGCGCGCAGACAGTTCGGCCAGAGCATCCTCGACGACTACAGGCGGCGTCACCCCCGCGGCGCCGACGCCAAGGAGACTGCTTCAAGGACGGTGATCGGCGACCTTCTCCGGTCGCCGGAGCCGCTGGACGACGTGGTCATGCGCTCCGTGTGCCTGGTGAGTAGAGTCAACTAGCTCGCTCTCGTTGCACACGCCAACAACCTGCAAGCGTCGTCGTCGTCATACGTATGCATATGGAATTGTGGACAATGTGTACCGCACTGGCCATTAGCCTTGTCATTCCCATTCCCATTAGCTTATTAATTCATCGCAATAATTCAGTGTCGTTTGCATTTTCAAAACTGACTTGTCTCAAAAGAAAAAGTTTGAAACTGACTTCTTTTATTACGAGAAAAGTTTGAAACCGACTTTCTTTTATTAGGAGAAAAGTTTGAAACCGACTTTCTTTTTCCGTAGAAAGTTTGGAACTGACTTTGGCGTATACTAGTGCTAGTTATAGCTTTTGAAATTGGACAGTTCATATGTTCGCACTAGCTGTTTGTTAATTCATTAGACCAGTACTCCATTTGATTGTAAATGCATGATGTTTTAGACATTTGCCAAGGTCTTAAAGCAACTTTCATCATAATTTCATAAGTAAATACGAGAGTATAAATTATTTTATTATGAAATATGAAATTACATTTCACAACAAATCTAATGAGATAGATTTACTCAAAATCAACAGTCAGAGTTACAAAAAGTTTAACCGCACATATTTTAGAACGCTGCACATACAAATGGAGGTAGTACTATGATAAGGTGGACTACAATCTCCTATAGATTGTACCAATGGCACTCCAATATGTATTTTCTTTGCATGAACTCAGCACAACCACTCCGGTTTAGTCTATTCTGCTCCAGTCAAACTCCTACTTTAGAACGTGTGTGCAGTTGACTTTTTAGACATGGCTATCTCAGTACTCCAATAATTATTCAGATTAGAGGTATCAGCATCTACAAACAATAGAAACTCTAGCTAGTTAGCCAATCTAATATGTTCGATAGTGTAAGTCCCTCCATCTTAAATTATTAGTTATTTTGGTTCTTTAGTTATAAAGATTTTGGTATACATCTAGACATAATATGTACCTGGAAGCATAGTAAAACCTATACATCAAGCTAAAACGACTAATAATTTAGAACGGAGGGAGTAATATGCAACTGTTGGAACATATTTGAATTGTGAACTAAACCTCCTGCACCATGCACATGCATGTCGTTTCAGAGCTTACTGCAAGCAGGGACCGACACGTCCTCCAGCACGATCGAGTGGGCGATGGCTCTCCTGCTCAACAACCCAGATGTGCTCGGGAAAGCAACCGCCGAGATCCACTCCGTCGTCGGCACATCCCGACTGCTCCAGGAGTCCGACCTCGCCGGACTCCCCTACCTCCGGTGCGTCATCACCGAGACCCTCCGGCTGAAGCCGCTGGCCCCGAGCCACGTCCCCCACGAGGCGTCACGGGACTGCGTGGTCGCCGGCGGCTACGCCGTCGCGCGCGGGACGATGGTGCTCGTCGACGTGTACTCCATGCAGCGGGATCCTGATGCGTGGGAGGAGCCGGAGAGGTTTCTGCCGGAGAGGTTCATGGCGGGTGGCGAGGTGGATGGGGAGAGCAGGTGGATGATGCCGTTCGGGATGGGGCGGCGGCGGTGCCCCGGCGAGGGGCTCGCCTTGAGGACGGTGGGGGTTGCGTTGGGGGTTATGCTGCAGTGCTTCGAGTGGGAACGGGTTGGAGGGAAGGAGGTGGACATGAGGGAGGGCTCGGGTCTCACCATGCCCATGGACGTGCCTCTTGTGGCTTTATGCCGTCCGCGTGCAGAGATGGAGACACTGCTCCAGAGACTCTGTAGAAAGTAGTTTGTGCTTTACCAAAATCATTTGGTTTGATCTGTATATTTATTGTCACTTTTGATACATATTGCTGGTGAATAATCCTCTCTCACCTCCACCATTTTTACCATGCAATTAAACACATCAACCATGTCACGTCGAGCGGCGCGCCCAGGGTGGGGGACTTGTACCCGGCGCTGCGGTGCGTCGACCGCCTGCTCGGCGGCGACGCGACGCGCTCGTCGGCGGGTTCCACGTCCGGCGCGGCACGATGATCCTCGTGAACGCTTGGGCGATTCAACGACACCCAAACTCTGGGACGAGCCCGAGCAGTTCAGGCCAGAGCGGTTCTTGGACGCTGGCACGGTGATCGCCCGCACCCATGCTGCCGTTTGGGCTAGGACAAAGGCGGTGCCCCGGGGATGGCCTGGTGATTCATCTTGTTAATTAGCTTGGTGCTTGGTACTGGCGGCGCTCGTGCAGTGCTTCGGGTGAGATGTCGGCGGCGAAGGCAGTGCCGTTGACATGGCCGAAGGTGGAGGAATGCCGATCCCGATGGCCAAACCGTTGGCTGCTGTGCGTCGGCCCCGGGAGTTTGTGCAGAGCATGCCCTCTGCTTTCCGCTTGATGAACTGAACAGAGGTCTCTGAAGAATAAGCAGAATAATGTACCATTATACTTGGGCTGTTCGGTAATCTGTAATAATCAGGATGCTACCAGTGATAGTAAGAATACATGGAGTTACGTTGATTGAGATGATGCAGCGAACGGTCATGCTAAGAATATTACGACTGGATTGTGCTTTCAACTTCAAAAATTCAAACTATTATAACTAGGTAAATGCACCCTCTAATATTTTTCCTTCTTTATAAGTTGTGCTATCAAAACTATTACATTATTCTCCCCAGGAGGTAACTGACCTGTTTGCTTCTTGCATTTCGGATGAGGTTAATGATGATCTATGCAGACCGTTCTCGAACGAAGAAATAGGCAATGCTTGGTCCGTTGAAGGCCCCAGGGCCGGATGGCTTCCCGGCCAGATTTTTTCAGCGGAACTGGGGTCTGTTGAAGGATGATGTGATTGCAGCAGTCAAAGCTTTCTTTTTGGAAGGAAATATGCCGGAGGGGGTGAACGACACTGCCATTGTTCTTATTCCAAAAATCCAACATCCAGAGAGGTTGAAGGATGATAGAGGTTGAAGGTGTTAGAAATCTAGGCAATTTTCGGTATATTTTAATTCCAAATATTACTAGCAATTTCATGACATAGATGAGTGATAATGTGTTTAAGAGATATGTGCATGTGTTCATGTTATTCTCACTAATAAGCATGAACAAATAATTAAACCAGAATAGGTTTAGTATGTACCCCAAGGCGGGACCAGTGCCGGGGGCACCGGTTGCGCCGTTACCAGCTGGAATAGACATGCTATTCGACTGGCCTTGCTTGAAGTAGCCGAACTAAGTCGATGCAGGAAGGTGTTCGCAGTGCAGTCCCACGAACGGTTACGCCGGGAAGTAGACGAAGTAGTCGTTCGCACGAGCGGTTACGCCGGGAAGTAGACGAAGGAGTCGTTCAAGGAGCGAGCAGTCGCGTCAAGACGCTCCCCAAAAACCTAATTGCCCGCGTCCCGTGTAGGACCTTCAGCGAGCAGAGGTTCCGGAGGCCCTGCTCTCGCTAGACCTGTGCGCGCAGTGCTAGCGGTGGGGAAGGCAGAAAGCAGCTGAGGGAGAAGGGAGAGGTCTCCTGAAGAGTCATTAGTATCGACATTAACTCTCTGTTTTAATGCTCTTTATGACGGCACCGCACCGCCTCGCCTCGCCTCGCCTCGCCCACGGCTCGGCGAGGCGAGCGAGCGCGCGCGCGCGTGTGGTTCACCGTACTCCTCTTACCGGCTTCTCAAGTGGTGTACACGAAGTCCACCTTTTAAGTCGGTTGAGATTCTCCTCAATTCCCGGTACGGAATTAAGTATTGATTCCCTAGCATTAATAGTGGGCTTTAAATTCTTTTAATGCAATGGAATGAATGGGCCAAGCCCATTACTCCAACAGAAGGATTATAGGCCCATTAGCCTGTGTAATGTGGTCTATAAGGTAGTGTCTAAATGTTTGGTGAACAGGTTGCGCTCTCTCTTGGAGGATCTTGTCTCGGAGAACCAGAGTACTTTCATTCCGGGACGCTTAGTTACTGATTATATTCTCATTGCTTGAGTGTATTCACGCCATTCAGCAGAATGCGGGGGGTAGGAGAAATTTCTGTGCGTACAAGCTGGACCTCGCTAAGGCGTACGATGGTGTGGACTGGAATTACCTATAACAAGTTCTTGTGAAGCTGGGCTTTCATAGTCGTTGGGTACAATGGGTGATGGCCTGTGTCACCGCTGTACGCTACACAGTTCGCTTCAATGGTGTCCCTTTGGACATGTTCCGGCCTACACGTGGTTTACGGCAAGGTGATCCACTTTCGCCGTATCTTTTCCTCTTTGTTGCTGATGGGCTGTCTAGGATCTTGCGCAGGGACGCGGCAGCAGGAGCTATGGAGGGCATCAAGATCTGTAGGCGAGCCCCGGAGATTATGAGTTTACTATTTGCCGATGACATTTTGCTTTTCTTTCGGGCATCGTCAGCTCAGGCCGGTCAGGTGAAGAACGCCCTTGCAACATATTGCCGTGCAACAGGAGAGATGGTCAATTTCGACAAGTGTTCAATCCTGTTCAACGAGAATCAGTATATGGAGGTGATCAGGTCTGTCAAGGAGCAGCTGAACGTGCACTAAGTAACTTTTGAAGCTAAGTACCTGGGATTACCAACCCCGGAAGGGAGAATGGGGCCGGATAGATTCCGGACTATTTCTAAGAGGATGACCCAACGATGTAATGCGTGGGAGGAAAAATTCTTATCAGCTGCTGGGAAGGAAACCCTGATCAAATCGGTGGCACAAGCCATCCCGGTGTACGTCATGAGCGTGTTTCTACTCCCGGCTTCTGTTCACCAGGCGCTGGAAAGGTGTATCGGGAAGTACTGGTGGGGTGAGCTTGCTGGTACTCGAAAGACACATTGGATTTCTTAGGACAAGTTTACACAAGAGGACAAGGCGGATTGGGCTTCCGTGATCTCAAGTTGTTTAATCAAGCATTGCTTGGGAGGCAGGCATGGCGACTCGTGGAGAGGCCCGATAGCTTGTGTGCGAGTGTGTTGAAAGCTATGTACTATCCAAACGGTAATCTTATCGACACAGCTTTCCCGTAGCTCAGTCCCAGACATGGAAAGCCTTGTTCACGGCTTGGAGCTTGTAAAGAGAGGCGTGTGCTGGAGAATAGGGTCAGGGGAAAGGGTTAGGATTTGGAGAGACCCTTGGATCCCTCGACCTTGGTCGCGGAGTCCTGGTGGGAAGCTTCGGCCTAATCGTTTAAAGTGGGTCGCTTAGCTTATTGATCAGAACAGGATGGAGTGGAAGGAAGGAGTCGTCAGAGAAGTTATGCGTCCCCATGACGCGGGTGCTATCCTTAATATCAGGCTGCCGACTAAAGCTGCAGAGGACTTTGCCGCATGGCACTATGAGGAGAATGAGTTATACTCGGTACATAGCGCGTACTGACTTGGGAAAGGACTAAAGGATGCAGGGGGGGTGCGGGGACAAGCGTCTGCAGCACGCCCGCACGGCAGCCCTGTATGGAAGGCGTTTTGGAAGCTGCCAATCCCCCATATAGTTCTTATTTTTGGGTGGAGGGTGTTAGAATTTATCTCCCTGGACCATCGGATCCCAACAGGCCTGATGGGCCAGCTCACCTCTGCGCCCTGATCGGGGGCGTCCCAGCTGATCTCTAGCTGGTGGGCCCCCGTCGCGCCGCGCTATAAAAGGACAGGTGGGGGCCAGCGGCTCGGATCACAAGAATCACCGGCCGCCGCCACCCCACCTACAGTTAAACCCTAGCCGATCTAGCTTGCGCGCGGTAGCGGCGGGAAGCTCCACTCCGGCCATCTTCGGCGCCCGTGCCTCGACCCCGAGTCCACGAACGCCTACGGCTCGACCACCGCGATCTCCCGCACTACACCACCATGGCGGGCACGTCTGCGTCAGCCGCCACCTTAGGGCACGAAGGTATACTTGTGCCCTTCCCCTGTCTCTCTCTCTCTCTCTCTCTTTCCCTCTCTGTTGCTCGATCAAGTCAATTGCACAGAGTATCTTCTGATCTAATCGTGCATTAGCCGATCCAAGGTTACAACATTGGTATCAGTCGCCTTAGCTAATTGCGTTGATTAGCGTTGGAAGATTAAGAGGAAAAGAACCCCAGAAAAGATCCAAGATAGATTCCCAGAGCACACCCCGTGATCCTAACCCTAACCTTAGACCACACACAGAAGAGGGGCGACGGTCAAATGAGAACTTACCTGGTCTTCCTTGCGCCGCCCACCGTCGGCGTGCGCGGGACGCTGGCGCGCCGACCAGATCCCGCGAGGCCTTGCGCCTCGCGCGGACAGAGGCCGTGCGAGCACGCCGTAAGGCCGCTCGCCGCGCCACAGATCCGGGCACCACGGTGAAGCCCCTCGACGGCCGCGCACTCACCTTGCGGTGGACGCGCGCGCCGGTGAGGGGGCTCGCCGTGGCGCCGCTCGGTCGCCGCCGGTCGCCGTGCTCTCACTCTCGCTCGGGGTGGAGAAGAAGCAGGCGTCGGGGGAAAGGGAAGGAGTGAGCTAGGGTTTTTCGGAGGCGGGACGGCGAGGGGTTTTTGTCCGCCGAGACGCGCGCGCGGCCGTCGATCGTGATCGGATGGTCGAGGTCGATCCGCGCGCTACCGGGCCTCTTTTGGCCCAGGCGGGAAGGGAAAAAGGCGGTCCGGGCCCAGGTTGTCTCGCCTGAAAGCGCGAGCACCCGCGCGGGGGTGCGCGAGGGGACGTGGGCCGGGCCTTAGCAGGCGCGCGCGCGTGAGCCCGGCTTTATGCTGGGCCTCGCGGAAGGAGTGGGCCGGCTCGGCTGTTTACAACAGAAAGCACTGTGCATCATTTTTCAATTTCCAGAAGTAATTTTCCAATAGAATTTGTTTGAATTTGATGCATTTCAAATTCAAACTTGATAGAACATTGATGCACTGCTGATACAAGATAAATTAAGACACTTTTTTGAGAGATTTACAGTTTTCCGCTGCAAAGTTTGAATAAGTTTCATATGCTACTGTTTACTTGTCTTGTAATTTAAATTTGAACCAACGGGATAATTTAAATTCTTCAAGGCAAATAGATATTTTTCTGACTTGTAATATTGTTACCCTTTGACCAACGTTAACAAGTGACAATATTGCAATTTCTAATGCATTACCTTTAATAGACATTTTCATGTATTATTTCTATTTATGCCCAACGGTATTCTAGATTTAATACAACAGAGATTATGCCTTAATTTTTCATAGATAATTTTCATGTATTAACTCTAACTCTGCCCAACGGTGTTTTAGATTTAATACACAAGGTTATTGCATATTTTAATTTATGACCAACGTCGTATTTATACATATGCAATAATTTATTTAACTTTATTTTAATGTTTTCACCACTCATGAATATTTTTTAGGAGGATTATCAATGATGATTTCCATCAGCGATATTCCTATATTAAAGGGAGACAATTACAATGAATGGTACAGAAAGCTGGACCTCTATTTCATCATGGGTGAATTGAATTGGGTCTTAGCTACACCGACTCCCACAGAGCCTGTGCCTCCTGAGAGACAGGACACAGACACAGATGCTTCTTGGAAGCAAACAGAGCTTGCTTATAAGAAAGCAAGAGCAGACTATGAGAGGCTTTATGCAAAATGGTTTCCTGCCAACAAGAAGTGCTTGGCAGTGGTAAAGAACACGATTGAGCCTGCAATTATGGGCTCCATTCCAGATTGTGCCACTATCATAGAGTATCTTGAAAAATTAAAGAACCAGTACACTGGTTCTTCAAAGACTTATGCAACCCAGTTGATTAAACAATCAGAAAGATACACTGGCGGTGGCATTAGAGAACACATTCATCGCATGGTCAACCAGAACAACAAGCTTAAGTCATTGGACCTTGCCTTCAAGGAGGATCACATTGTCCATCTGGTTTTTGCTTCGTTGCCAAAAGAATTTGACACTTTTGTTGTCAATTACAACACCCAACCACAAACTTGGGATATAGAAAAGACTATTGTGATGTGTGTTCAAGAGGAGGAAAGGATAAGGTTCACCACTGGCGGATCCTTAAACTATGTGAACAAGAAGAAGCATGCCAACTTTAAAGGACATTTTTCATCTTCTTCTTCATCCTCCTCTAAAGGAAAAAGCTCTCAACAACACAGACCTCAAGAAGGACAGGTTCTAGTTGATAAGGACCAATGCCTCTACTGCAAGGAAAAGGGACACTACAAGAAGAACTGTCACAAATATCTAAAGATGATCATGGAAAAGAGAGGTGAGAACATTATTTCTTTTGTAAATGAATCCTTGTATATAGAATATTCAAAAACCACTTGGTGGATTGATTCAGGAGCAACTGTTCATGTTGCAAATTCATTGCAGGGATTCCATTCGATGAGAACCACTTAAAGAAGCGAAAAGCAAGTTAAAGTGGCAAATGGAGCTCAGGCAGACGTTGAAGCAGTGGGAGACATTCATTTGGAACTCGATACTGGCTTCACTATAGTCCTTAGGGATGTTTTATATGTACCGTCTTTACACAGAAACTTAATTAGTGTGTCTCGCCTGGACAAAGATGGTTATTCCTGTCTGTTTGGAGATGGCAGGTGTTTGATCGAATGTAATGATACAGTTATTTCCATTGCATTCAGAAAAAATGATCTTTATTTGATATCGTTACGCGAAAGTGTCAATTCCGTATGCGATAATAATGCGAATGTATTCTCGTCTACACTCGCAAATAGAAAACGGAAAAGAACTCAAGATGCGTCGTCGAAATTATAGCACTGTCGTTTAGGCCATATTTCGAGGGGGAGAATAGAGAGATTAATTAAAAACGAAATTCTTCCTCCATTAGAGTTCTCCGACTTAGAACAATGCATTGAATGCATAAAAGGCAAATTCGTTAAGAAAATAAAGAAAAATGCTAAAAGGAGCACAGGTATATTAGAAATAATTCACGCAGATATCTGTGGTCCGTTTAATGTAAAGAGTGTGGATGGTTATGACTCGTTCATAATATTCACAGACGATTATTCCCGTTATGGATACATTTATCCAATCAAAGAAAGATCGGAGGCTTTGGATAAATTTAAAATATTCAAGGCCGAAGTAGAAAATCAACACGATTTAAAGATTAAAATCGTAAGATCCGATCGTGGAGGGGAATACTACGGTCGACATACCCAATATGGCCAAGTCCCAGGACCGTTTGTGAAGTTCCTGATGGAGCAAGGCATAGTAGCCCAGTACTCGATGCCGGGCGAACCTCAGCAGAACGGAGTGGCTGAAAGACGCAATCGTACCCTGATGGATATGGTGCGAAGCATGATCAGTTACTCTACATTGCCAGTGAGTTTATGGATGGAGGCTCTGAAAACCGCCATTCATATTCTCAATAAAATTCCAAATAAATCGGTGCCGAAAACGCCGTATGAGATGTGGACAGGTAGAGTATCCTCACTGAATCACCTGCGGGTGTGGGGGAGTCCTGCTGAAGCAAAAGTATTTAACCCGACCATTGCAAAACTAGATTCCAAAACAGTATCTTGTCATTTTATTGGCTATCTAGAAAGGTCAAAGGGTTTTCATTTCTACTGCCCAGAAAGATCTATAAAATTTGTAGAAACGAGACACGCAGTCTTCCTTGAAGATCAAATGATTCGGGGGAGCGGCACAGCAAGGAAGATTGATCTTGAGGAGAAGCGGTTGTATATACCCAATCCCGTGATTCAGGAATCTTTCTTCCCGCTGCCCGCTGTGTCTGCGCCACCAGCGCAAGTCACTGCGATGCCAACACCTGTAGTGGCTCCTTCTGTGGTAACGATGAATGAGGAAGTGGATCCTATTCATCAGGCTCCTGACGAGCCCATTGCCGCACAAGAAGAGGAGCAACAGCAGCCCCAAATAGATGAGGCACCGCAGGCTCAGCCTCATGGGAGACCTCAAAGAACAAGGAAGCGCGCTATTTCTGATGACTATAAAGTCTATAATAGCGAAGAAATTCAAATGGAGGATGATCCCACTTCATTTGAAGAAACCATGAGAAGTGAACACTCGTCGAAATGGCTTGATGCCATAGAAGATGAAATAAAATCGATGAGTACCAACAAAGTGTGGGACTTAGAGGAAATTCCTAAAGGAGCCAAAACAGTAGGCTGCAAATAGGTTTACAAAACCAAATATGACTCCCAAGGGAATATAGATAAATTTAAAGCACGACTCGTGGCAAAAAGTTACACACAAAGAGAAGGAATTGATTATAACGAGACTTTTTCACCGGTCTCATGTAAAGATTCTTTCATAATCATAATGGCTCTTATAGCCCATTATAATCTAGAATTACATCAGATGGATGTGAAGACAGCATTCCTGAACGGGGATTTAGATGAAACCGTCTACATGGCACAGCCGAAAGGTTTTGTCGTGGAAGGTAAAGAAAAATTAGGATGCCGTCTGAAGAAATCGATTTATGGGCTGAAGCAAGCTTCAAGACAGTGGTACTTGAAGTTCGATAAAACAATAAAAGAATTCGGGTTTAAAGAAAATGTCGAGGATAATTGCGTTTACGCAAAGTTCAAGAATGGGAATTATGTCTTTCTAATCCTGTATGTGGACGATATTCTACTGGCAAGTAGTGATGTCAGTCTGCTACTAGAAACGAAAAAGTTTTATCCTCGCATTTCGAGATGAAAGATCTTGGTGAAGCAAGATTCGTTCTAAGAATCGAGATTCATCGAGACAGATTGAAAGGGGTATTAGGACTGTCTCAAAAGACATATATAGAAAAGGTCCTAAAGAAATTCAACATGCATAAATGCAGTGCCTCACCTGCACCTATAGTTAAGGGCGACAAATATGGGGAATTTCAATGCCCCAAGACTCAATATGAAATCGATCAAATGAAAATGGGACCATATGCTTCTGCTGTAGGAAGCTTACAGTATGCACAAGTGTGCACACGCCCTGATATAGCTTACGTTACCGGGTTGCTTGGCAGATTCCAGAGTAATCCAGGACCAGAACACTGGAAGTTAGTAAAGAAAGTTCTGCGCTATTTGCAAGGAACAAAAGGCCTTATGTTAACATACAGAAAAACAGAATCTCTGCGTATCGTAGGATACTCAGACTCCGATTATGCAGGAGATGATAGAAAATCCACGTCTGGATATGTGTTCACCCTTGCCGGGGGAGCAATATCGTGGAAAAGTTGCAAACAAACCGTCACTACATCGTCCACAATGTATGCCGAGTTTGTTGCATGTTATGAGGCTACAGGGCAGGTGAACTGGCTAAGGAAGTTCGTACCCGGTCTGAGAATGGTTGATGATATATCTAAACCATTACAGCTGTACTGCGATAATGAGTCCGCAGTAATGTATGCTCACAACAACAAGACAAGTGGTGCTGCCAAACACATAGATATAAAGTATTATGTTGTGAAAGATAAAGTCCGAGATCAGATTATAAATCGCATATAAGCACAGTGAAAATGCTTGCGGATCCGCTAACGAAAGGCTTACCACCCAGCGTGTTTAAGGAACACGTAGCCGGCATGGGGCTAAGGGATAGCTTGTGATCTTCGGACTAAAAGGGCCCAAAAGTTTAAAGAATCCGTCTCTGAATGGAAGCGTGAATTGTAGCTGCTAAATCTATCGACAGATCATCGTGACGATGAGGCATGCTCTATACACAAATCTATGACGAAACGCGAAAAAGTAAAAGTAAAAGAATAGTACAGGGTGAGATCAAGGGGGAGACTGTTAGAATTGATCTCCCTGGACCATCGGATCCTAACGGGCCCGATGGGCCAGCTCACCTCTGCGCCCTGATCGGGGGCGTCCCAGCTGATCTCTAGCTGGTGGGCTCCCGTCGCGCCGCGCTATAAAAGGACAGGTGGGGGCCAGCGGCTCGGATCACCAGAATCACCGGCCGCCGCCACCCCACCTACAGTTAAACCCTAGCCGATCTAGCTTACGCGCGGTAGCGGCGGGAAGCTCCACTCCGGCCATCTTCGGCGCCCCAGCCTCGACCCCGAGTCCACGAACGCCTACGGCTCGACCACCGCGATCTCCCGCACTACACCACCATGGCGGGCACGTCCGCGTCAGCCGCCGCCTTAGGACACGAAGGTATACTTGTGCCCTTCCCGTGTCTCTCTCTCTCTCTCTTTCCCTCTCTGTTGCTCGATCGAATCAACTGCACAGAGTATCTTCTGATCTAATCGCGCATTAGCCGATCCAAGGTTACAACAGAGGGTAGCTAACGATGGGCTCGCCACGGAGGTTAATAAGAAATCCAGGAAGCTACAGGGTCAGGTACTTGTTCTATCTGCGGCAGGGAGGAGGAACCTACGTGCAGCCATGCGGCAGGTTTGGGAGCTGCCGAAAGAAGAGGATTTCTTACAGCTCATTCACTTGGGCTTGCCAGGCCTGATTGACAGAATTGGAACTGATATGGGGGCAAGAGTGCTGTTGTTACTTTGGAGATCATGGCAAGTATGGAATAATATTACTCATGACACGGAGAAGCTCTCCATTGTTGGTTCAGTAAGATTCCTGCAGAAGTACTGGCTGGAGTTGTGCTCGGTCAGACAGCGAGAGGAGTTCGACCCCAAAGGTAAGCATGCTGTTGTTGACTCTTTGGTTGCAGGACGCAATGGAGATTCGCTGGGAGGCCCCGGATCCGGGTCGTATCAAGGTCAATGTGGATGGCGCTTTCGACGCTCATTCTGGGGAAGGCGGCTCGGTAGTGTTCACGGCGTGGAAGTACATTGCACGGGGTGGGGATGCGGAAGAGCTGGAAGCAATGGCATGCAAGGAAGGTCTCGTGCTGGCGTCGGAATGGTGCACGGGTGGTATCGTCCTCGAGTCGGACTGCATATTCCTGAAGAATCTCTTTGGCAAGAGGAATGGAGAAAGATCATCCCTGCGTTTCATCCTGGAAGAAGCATTGGAAGCAGGACATGCAATCTCGCATTGGGAGTTTGTTCCCACGGGAAGGGAGCGCAATAGGGCCGGACATGAGCTGGTGCAGCTTGCGAAAAGAACCAAACACTCGGCGGTGTGGAGGTTCAGATCGCCTAGCTGTGTTGAGCAGATTATTGCTCATGAATATAACACTTGTTCTGAGTAATATAGCTTCCTTCTCTTAAAAAAACTATTACATTAAGTAAACTCACGCTCTAATACAACTTTTGTTTTTTCCTCCAAGTACAAGTTGTGCTTCTAGGTTTAATTACTATGGAATCATCAACATTGTAGTGAGGTTGTTTGTTGTACTAATATTTGTGAATATGTTCTGAAAACATAATATTCCAAAAATTTTCATGCTTAATTTTGGAATTAGGGAGCATATTATACTAACTTTCGGGATAGGTAAGTACATAGAAAAAATGACCGCAAAAAATAGTTAACTACATTTCATAATATTGGGTATCACATTGTCCAATGTCTACTATATTATAAAAATGAAGTTAGCACACAATTTGTAGAGTTAAAACAAAAGGTACAAATTTACTAGGCAGCCTATCTACCTAGTTTTAGTGATAACAGCCATAAAATACATCTCTAAAGGTGCATGGAAATTTGGCACAATTATTAATAAATAGATGATGACATCTCTTTACATGTAAAATCTAAGCCCAATTGAAAAACTTACATAAAGAGAAATCAATGTAAAAATAGTATCATGCAGCAAATACTAGTAATTATATATAGTTCACGGGTTTTGTTTTGTCAATGTGGAAAAAAATTCAAATTGTAACTCCGGCAAAAATGCAATTATAGCACAACCCACCATCAAGTGAGCCCGCACATTTGCATATTTCTTACATTTTCTTATTTATTAAAATTTATGTAAAACAATTAATATGTAGGTGCTCATTTGGATAACAAAGGGTTATAAAACTGGATAAATTCTATTTAGACGTCAAAGTGAATATCTCCAGCCGATTATTTATACCCTATTATCAAAATAGTCTCCCCCCCCCCCCCCCACACAGATATTTTTGTGTTTTTTATGATAACTTCAACAGCAAACCATCAAAAACCAATCTCCAAAACTAACCGTCAATAGGGAAAAGGCTTGCATCTCCTACATTAAAGGGAGAGGAGCTAAGTTTTTGGTAGTTGCAAAGAAAAAAAATAGTATCGGGGAAAAGATTGGTAGTTTGCTGGAGCTGATTTCCATCTCTAAATTTTCCCAAATGATTTTTTTTTGTATTGTGACTAATAGGAGCAAGAAGAGTTAAGAGGAAGAGGAAGGATTTTGCGACTTTGGGTCGGCACAATACAAAAGTGTATTGGGGTTTGAAGGGAGGAAAAGAGCAGCCCAACCACCCATTAGCGCCGCCAACTCGTCAGCATCTTCTTCCTCCGTAGGCCCAGCAGCCCAACCCAACACCTAGCAGCAGGAGCCGCCGCTATCGAGTCCGGGCGGACAGCCGCCCGGAAGCGCGACGGCCCGAGCGGCAAGGGCCGAAGGGGTGTGCCTGCCGGCCGCACCCAGCGAAGCCGCCAGCCAACATCGCCGCACGCCGCACTGGCCGGCGGCGCGGCAGCAGGCCCGGGCGGCTGGCCATGGCCGGCACCCGGCTGCGGCGGGAGCACTGGGCACAGGTGGCACTTCCGCATGACGGCAGTGGCAGCCTGGCAGGGCGCCAGCCGCCACGACCGGGCGGCACAGCGGCGACCGCGGGAGGGCGCTGTCGCGCAGCAAGCTGGGGCAAGCTTGCTCACAGTCCCACAGATTCTTGCCTCAACAGCACCGGCAGCCCGTGTTCGACACGGCAAAGGCAAGCTTTGTTCCGCTTCTCATTCGCAAATCGTCAGTCCTCAATTCCTCGTAGTAGACTAGAGAGTAGAGAGTATAGTATATCAATATTATGATTAACGTTTAACCTACTGCATCTAGGTCACTATATGCCTGATTTTTAGGTCACTATACCCTTGAACCAGCGTGATAGTATGATTTTCAACTCTAATTAATTACAAAACCGAAACAGAGCACTATCCAATTGTGGAAACCAGAAAATTTTGGTTTTGTTGGTTTTAAAGCTGGCTTTCCATTTGCTGAAGATTGAAAGAATTCTAATGTATAAAAAAAAATCATGAAACAATTCATTTTAAATCAGAAAAAAATATGAAACCAACACCAACTTTTTTTTATAACTGTTACATGCATATATGTTGGTCCTCTATTTGGAGTTATTTGGAAACTTTTTCCCGTTCTTTGTGTTTTATTGGTTATAGTCACGCCTATTATTCAACCAAGCGACGATACACCCGTCGCTCTGCATCTGAATCTCGCAACCCACTTGACCGGTGACACATTGACATCTGAAGCAATGCCCAGCAAGATCAAACTCATACTCTCATATCAGTCCGACTCTGATTGTCCATCATCACCTAAACTCCAAGTCCAATCCTTATTTTTCCTAATGTTATTTACTTATTGAATAATTATATTAAAAAGTCCCTCCATTATTTTTTCTGTTTTCACTTTTTGTTCAATTACCCAGCTATTTTTAAGTGATTAGGTAGCACTCTTGCATCATGGTGCCGAAAGTCTATTCTTTATATCTAGCGGTGAACAAAGTGCTTGTTAAGCAGCCGGTCGTGTTCAGTTGCACTGCATAAACTCTGCTTCTGGGGGACCATCCAGCTCCGTTTCTTCTTGCTCTGGTTATCCTTGTTCCCCCATCCCCATTATTTCAAAAAAGAAAGCAGATCCTTGTGCCCCATGCAGTAAGTTTGGGAGCTAAGCGATCCTAGTTGTTTGGGAATTTATCGCAGTCTACCACATACAATTTAATTTATTTCATATTCCCCTTGGTTAGTTTGACCATCCGGTATAGCTCTCGTCTAGCCTAGTATTGTGGCTTCAGGTGCTGCATGTCCACCGTGGCTTAGGTACCTTGTAATTCGACATGGATCGTAACATACTGCAATTCTCTTATTTATTCTTGTATCCTTTTAAGGCATTGCTATTGGATTTATTTTCGTATTTACCCCTTTTGAATTGAAATCCTAGTGATTTGTGCCGAACAATCAAAAAAGAGAGCTAAAAAAAAGAGAGACTAAGTTGGATCTAAGTTGGGAGCCAAAAAAGAGAGCTATATTTGATGCTCAAAGCTTGATGGCCTTTCGAAAAGCTGGGATATGAAAACTTATAAAACTCGCAGCTGGGGATTGTAACAAACCACACAAGAACCACTTTCAGGTGGGCTTTGGAAAACCCCCATGACTTGCAAGTGGGTTCTTGCACTTTTCTAAAAAAAAAAACTCCACAAAGACCACTAAACGTGGTGAGTGGTGCTGGCGGCTGATTCGATTTGTAAATCACAATTGATTGATATTGCTGCTCCGTCAGTCTGCCTGATCATGATGTTGTCTTCTTTTTCAGTTCGTTCCAGCAGGGAAAAGCATGCAATACGTCCTGAAAAGCAATACATCTGTCCTGAAAACCCAACTCCTCAGCCCGCCCTCTTGTCACACGCACAGCAAGCACTTCCATCCACACCAGACCTGCACAACAAGGAAGCAGATAGGTAAGAGTGGTTAAGCTTGAGAGCTCGCCGTCATGGATCTGATGACAGGGGGCATGGGCAACCTCGCCCCCAAGCTGCTACAGCTGCTTCAAGATGAGTACAAGCTGTAGAAGGGAGTCAAGGAGCAAATCCGGTCTCTCTCACTGGAGCTGGAGAGCGTCCACACCTTGCTCCGCAAGGTGGCACAAGTTCCGTGGGACCAGATCGACGAGCAGGTCAAGGTTTGGACACGGGAGGTCAGGGAGGCATCCTACGACATGGAGGATCTCCTCGACACCTTCCTCGCGCGTGTCGAGGGCCGCGAGCCCGCCGACCCGAGCAGGCTCAAACGCGCCATGAACAAGATGGGCAACCTCTTCAGCAGCACCAAGGCTCGCCGTGACATTGCTGGCGCCATCGAAGGCATCAAGAAGCAGCTCCAGGAGGTGGCTGAGCGTCATGCCAGGTACAAAGTTGACAAGGCGCTGGCCAAGCCCGCCGCAACGACGTCGACCATCAATCCTCGCCTTGCAGCTATGTACAAAGAAGTGACACAGCTCATCGGCATCAATGAATCAATGGACAAGGTCATATCCATGCTGACGTCGTCATCCCAAGAGGATGGCGTGTCCGACAACAAGATCATGAAGATGGTTTCAATTGCCGGAGTTGGAGGATTGGGCAAGACCACTCTTGCTAAAGCATCATATGACAAGATTAAATCACACTATTATTTCAAGGCATTCGTTTCAGTTGGCCGGAATCCTGACTTGGCGAAAGTTTTGAAGGACATTCTCTTTGATCTTGACAAAAAACAGTATGAGAACATCCATAACACTGGAAGAGGTGCAGATCTGCTCATCCGTGAACTCCGAGAATTCCTTGAGAACAAGAGGTACTCATCAGCCACCCGGCCCAACAGTTTACATTAAGAAGTGTTTTAATTTTCCTTTGCAGTCATACATGTTCGAGGTTTTTTTTTTTGTTTAGTTAACATATATAAGACATGTAGTCAAGTATTCTCCTACTAAACATGATTTAGCTAAACTTTCAGAATAGTAGTGCACTTAACAATTTTATCACAAGTTACTGCTCAAACATTATGAATTCAGAACTAAACTTCAATCAGTAAATACATATCTTTCCTGGAGGGTTATGAACTTGCTACTGATATTTTATCTATCATCAATTAATGGCTGGCCAGTCAGAAAGATTTCGAATCAGGACATAACTTATACCTGTTGGTGCGAACACTTTTTTATAACTATTATTTTTGAACGCTTCTTGCTTTTATAGATGTTCCAGGCAGATCTAGTAACTCATGTACCTGCACTTTAATGTGAAATAGGTATTTCCTTGTTATTCATGATATATGGGAGCCACGATCTTGGGAAATAATCAAATTGGCTCTTATTGAGAATAACTGTGGAAGTGCAATAATTACAACTACTCGTAAATTTGATGTTGCCATAGAAGCCGGTGAGGTTTACAAGCTACAACCGCTTTCATATGACAACTCCAAAAAGTTATTCTACACAAGGATATTTGGTTCTCAAGGAAAATGTCTTGATAACAAAATGGATGAGTTATCTGACAACTTTCTAAAGAAATGTGATGGTGTACCGTTAGCTATCATCACAATGGCTACTTTGTTGGTGGGTAAACCAATGGAGGAATGGTCTGTGGTGTACAGCTCTATTGGTTTTGGCCATAAAGATAACCGGCATGTAGAGAATACTAGGAGGATATTGTCTTATAGCTACTATGACCTGCCTCCTCATCTAAGGACTTGCTTATTGTACCCAAATGTGTTCCCTGAAGATTAATTAATTGAAAAAATCGTCTGATAAGTATGTGGGTAGCCGAAGGTTTTATCCATGAGAAGCAACGGGCAAGTTCATTATTTGAGATCGGAGAGGAATACTTTAATGATCTCATTAATAGAAGCATGATTCAAGGAGAGGGGTCCAAAGGTATCATGTATGGCAGCATAGTCGGTTGCCGTGTTCATGATATGATACTTGATCTTATCCGTTCTTTATCACGTGAAGAAAACTTTGTCACCATAGCAAGTAATGATGAAGGCACAGTGGACACCAACGAAAGCAAATTGTCACAAAAAAAGCATACGCAGGTTAGCCTACCAAGATAGAACCTCGTGGGAGTAGGCTAAACATGCGGGCATGCCTACAGTGAGGTCATTTGTTGCCTTTAATTGTCGTTCTGATAAGTCACTTTCACTTTTGGGCTTTAAACTTATACATGTGCTTGCTCTGGAGTTATGCGGATGTATCAAACTTGAGCATCTTGGTTATTTACTTCATTTGAGGTATCTCAGCTTAAGACGTTCAAGAATTGATGATGAGTTCTTAAAAGGAGTAGGAGCTCTAAAGTTTCTGCAAACATTAGACTTGACAAATACTACTCACACGAGACTCCGTTTGTCTACCTTGGACCATCTCACACAGTTGGTATGCCTACGTGCCACCGATTTGATAGTAGGGGCAGACTGGGTTGGGAAGCTGATGTCCCTGGAGGAGTTGGATGTGTTACTCTATGTCCATGTCCATGACAGGGATGTGAGGCAGTTTGTAAAGGAATTGGGCAGACTGAGAGAACTTAGGGTATTCAGGATGGTTCTTGGTGGGTATGATGATAGAATGGATGAGAGCATGCAGACAGATTTGGTAGAGTCTCTATGCAATCTGCAAAAGATCCAGCATCTCAGATTTATTTTCAGAATGGATGTTGATACAGCCAAGTGGGAAGCAGCGGGCTTTGTGCTCTCGCCCCATTTGCGAGTTTTGTCTATGCCCAACATCAAGTTCTCTACGCTGCCCTCTTGCATTAACCCCTCGCGTCTTCCCAACATCACTACCTTGTACCTGAATGTGGATGCTATGGATGAGCAGGACCTAGAATCCCTTGGTAGGTTGCCAGAGCTCCTTGATCTCAGCCTAACAATATACTCCACAGTAACAATAAGCAATATTGCTGGTAACGGCTACTTCCAGAAGTTGAGATGCCTCGATATGTTCAATTCAATGCTCAAGTTTCTGCCCAGCAAAGAGGACTCGAGTGTTTCACTTCATATCTCGAATGGAAGAGATGATATTCCCTTTGGTTATGAGAAGACGGATGAGCGCAGAGCAGCACCGACCGTGATGCCCAGCCTGGAAAAAATCTCATCTACAATATTTGTGTGGGCCTTCAAGGATGGCAGCTATGGCTGTGACACTCTTGGCTTGGAACATCCGCCTTCCCTTCATACAGCTCAATTCTTTATGCAGTACGATGAGTACGATGGCAAATCTGATGCGGAGGTAGACGAAGCGGAGGCTGCGCTGAGGAACGCGATTCAAGCCGTCCATCCCAAGACTCCCACCCTTGAAATCATCGGTCGCTCACGCTACAAGAATAGAAACCAGATGTTTAAGTGAAGAAGTGATGGATGAGGAAAATCTCTCACCTGTCCAAGATCAAGAGGTACAACGCTTCGTGGCTCCCATCCAGCCCTTCTGCTTGGTATAGTACTTCCTTTTATTTATTTGTCTATCTGATTAGGTTCCAAATTCTAGCAGGATCCACCGATGAAGAAGGCCAGCCACGGAGACGCAACACCAGAAATTTCAATTTGAATCATAATAGCATCGCTCAGTCATATGTGATTGTGACTCCAAGTTTTTGTAAGCTTGACAGTTCTGGATGGAATGATCTTTATGATTGCCCTCATACACAATGCACCTGCACTTTTGTACCTTATACGTAGTATGTTTTACTGATCCAGTTGCATGCATACTATGGCAGCACAGCTCATTATTGTCGGGGTCCATACTCAGCACACAGAGCTTGAGCAACACAAAGAGCTTCAGTTGATTTCGCCGTCGATCTAAAATTTCGTTCCCTAGGTGGTGGATTAGATATAGAAAACACATGATCCTTTAAATATGCCTTGTGCTGCTTTTCTCTAGAGCATTTGGAAACTGAGGATTACTTTGTGTTTTCAGGGTGTAAGCTGGTCAAATGTGGTGATGGTGGTGACAAAGAGCTATAGGAATGCTGAGGAGATAGGGAATTGTGGCAGGCGGTGGAGACGTGCAATCTGGCTATCTGCAAACTGGGAGTCATGATTTAGTAGTGCCTAAAACTTGGATGGGTGACTGTGTGACGACAGGCATGGTTTTACAGAGGATGCAGCCTCACTGCCTCACTTGATGACGGACAACGCAAGAAGAAACAGAGAGCAAAATAAATTGCGTTTTTCTGATGAAAACCGGGACTTCACATTTGGTCGTCCATCAGAATTCAAGTTGTCTACTTCATTTCGTGAATATTCAGGGTTAGTTCGGAGCTCATAATGTGACAGTAAAGGCAGCATATATAGGTCATCCCTATGAGCATAAGATAGCTTCTCTGTTAGTAATGTTTTGTTCTCTGCTTATGTACTTAGAAAAATTTATGTACTTAGAAAAAATCAAAACAACCTATAATTTGAAATGGAGAGAGTATAACCTAGAGAGTAGGATTCATTGTTGCTCTACTCCACCATGGATTCTGCCGTCACTCAGCGCAAGATTGTGAATTTGCTATGTTGCGGACGATTGCAGAGGACATCAGAGTTGTATTGTATGCGCTAGCCACTTGAATCTTCCACACGCCCATCAGCTGTCATCAGCCTTGTATATGCCTAAGCCTAACAATTCATCTCTTCCCTCTATCGGTTTCCTTCGTGCCCCCTCTGCATAGCTTTCTTTTTGTTGGGCCATGTGTGTGTAATGGGCCCAGCCCATTAGAATGTATATGTATGTATACCAATCAAACAAGGAATAGACATAGAGAGATTCCAGAGTTTTCCCCAAAATCGATAGCTCCACACTTTTCCCTCCTGACTTTGATACGCTGTTTTCTGCTTGGGCCAACATGTAGATGTAGTTGTGTGGTAATATAATCATCCAGAAACCAAGTATAGCTTTCCAAAATAGTATTGTATTCCCAAACAAGTACATGTTATCAGACAATTGTATTGTACTCACTCCATTATATTTTACAGTATAGGTCATTTTTGCTTTTCTTCTAAATACTTAGACATAACGTATATCTAGATAGAAAACTTATATATTCAGAAAAGCCAAAACAACGTCACTCTTGTTCCATTTGCATACCTTTCTTCTCTCTCGTAGGTACCTATAAGGAAACCATAACTGCAATCGCGTAGGACATTCTGTTAAGTACATTTAGTATTTGCCTTGGTAATGCTTACATCATCATTACTCCTTCCCTTTCAAAATAATGCGGTATGTTTTAGTTTTGTTATATGTCAAATTTTTGTAACTTCAATCAAGATTCTCTACATTGCCATGCAGGGCAATCAGGCACCTATTTTGTCATATTAATTATATTAGTTAATAGAAAATATTAGAAACTAAAAAAACACTCGTCCATTACAAGGTAACGTAACCTTTCCCCGGGCCCAACCCATGCTGGTCAATCATTGAACTAACGATTACTGATCGCATCTTCAAACTATCGCGATCTTGAGATCCTTTTGAAGAAAAAAAAACGGAAATGCTAAGAGATGGATGTCGGAGCGAACGAAAAAATCAAACACCTCGCTGGTTCTAGAAAGACGCGCCCCTCCCTCTCTCATCCGTTGCGCCGTCGAACCCCGTCCTCCCTGAGCGCCGCCATCCTCCTTCTCGGCTCCACCTCCTTCACTCTGTCTGCACGCCTCCGCTTCACGTGGGCGCTCTAGGGGTGGTGGTGGCGACCTCACCATCTGGACGCCGCCGTGGCGCAAGGGCGCCGAGAGGTCCACCTGCGACGGCGGCTAGGAGGAGCAGGAGGGCAGTGACGACGCGCGGCATGGCCAGCCGTGGCGCGCGGGAGTGCCGCGGCCGTGGCGTGCCGGGTCCTCTCCTTCTGAGTGTCGGTCCCACTCCACTCACCCTCCTCCAGTCCTCCTGCCGCGCCGCTGCGCCGGAGTACCTCTAGGCAGCAGCCATGGCGGGTAGCTCTGGGCGGTGGGGCAGCAGGCGGGGCGGGGCGGGGGGGGGGGGGGCCGAGCTGCCGCTCCCCCGCGCCTTCCCGTGCCCCGGTCGCCGCTCCCTCGCTATGGGCAAGCCACGCCGGCCGCCGGATGAGCGCCGGCGGCGGCCATGGTGGGCAGCTCCGGGAGGTTGCAGAGGAGGAGCGAAGGCTGCGGCAGAGGAGCACCCAGCGGTGATGTTGCAATAGGTATCTCATTATATTGCAGTAGAGATTTTAAGATGTTGCAAATGGGTACCTCATGATGTTACACTAGAGATTTTTGAATGTTGCAAGTGCTGTAGATATGTGCGAATGTTGCAATAGTCAATTTTTGGTGTTTCATCTGTTAATCTTTGATGTTGCAGTGTCTGTATTTTAATGTTTTATTGTGCTCAATCTCAAGATTTTTGTTTGGAAATGTTGCATGAAACAGTGAGAATTTTTTTCCTCGGAATTCGATGTTTACATTAAACTACTCTTTTCATATTTTTTCAATCTTGCAATCTTATCTTATAATTTTTCTATTTCAAATATTTTATTTAATGTTACAACGGAGCCCCATCCATCCGACGTCCAGCGCTAGCAGCGCTGAAATGAAAATCAGCTGCTTGTCGCAATGGAGAAGATTAGCCGCCGGTCCCAGCACTGTTCGGAAATCAGCCGATCCATCAATAGATCAACGCCACGTGTAAGAAAACTAGAGCTCGATGACGACGATGAAATAAAATGGAGGTATCTGCACCGCAGCCTAGCTAGCTAGCTAGCCAATGGCGTCTTGGCAGAGTCCGTACGCGTGCAGACGCTTCCTCCCTCACGGAATCATCGTCAACCTCTCGCTCCTTCGATGCTTAGCTGAGCTCAGGTGGCCGGCCTCTCGCTACTCCGACTTCATCGCGAGATTAAACTCTCCCATGGGCCATGGACTTCTTGATGTTGAGAGAGACGACTTCTAGATAAGATCTCTTCTGCCCCCACTCCTTCTTCCTCACCCCTTCTATCTCCTCCAGCTACGGTGCCGCGCGCGACCCCAGTGGAGTCCACTCTACGTGGCCGCAGGGAGTCCCTAGCGATCGCCAGACATGGACGCGGTGGCGAGCGGCGACGCTCCCCTACTACTCTTTGCCGTCGCCTTCGTCTCCCTGCTCGTCGCTGCTGCCGTCCTGTCCAAACGT
This sequence comes from Panicum hallii, assembly GCF_002211085.1. Taxonomy (NCBI): domain Eukaryota; kingdom Viridiplantae; phylum Streptophyta; class Magnoliopsida; order Poales; family Poaceae; genus Panicum; species Panicum hallii. The sequence continues at coordinate 61,135,383 of NC_038044.1, read as the reverse complement.
GGTCGGTGGCGCGGCAACGTCGCGCCGAGCCCGCCGTCGCGCCCGCTGCTCGGCCACCTCCACCTGCTCGGCAAGCCGCTGCACCGCTCGCTGGCCGCGCTCGCCGCCGCGCATGGCTCCGGGGGCGGGGGCGCGGCGCCGCTCCTGTCCCTGTGCCTGGGCGCGCGGCGGGCGCTGCTGGTGTCCACGCACGGCGCGGCCGAGGAGTGCTTCACCGCGCGCGACGCCGCGCTGGCGGGCCGGCCGCGGCTGCTGGCGGGCGAGCGGCTCGGGTACGGGTACACGATGGTGGTGTGGGCGCCCCACGGCGAGCACTGGCGCGCCGTGCGCCGGTTCCTCGCCGCCGAGATCTTCTCGGCGTCCCGCCTCGCCGCGCGGGCCGCCGGCCGCCGCGCCGAGGTCGCCGCGCTCGTCGGGAGCCTGCTCCGCGGCGGCGCCGCGGTGGCGCTCCGGCCCAGGCTGTTCGAGCTGGTGCTCAACGTCATGCTGCGCGCGGTCACCGGGGAGCGCGCGCGCCGCGCCGACGTGCGCAGGTTCCAGGAGATCGTCGAGGAGACGTTCGCGGCGAGCGGCGCGCCCAGCATCGGGGACTTCTTCCCGGCGCTGCGCTGGGTGGACCGCCTGCGCGGCGTCGACGCGGCGCTGGTGCGTCTTCAGGCGACGCGCGACGCGTTCGTCGGCGGCCTCGTCGAGGACCAACGGCGAAGGCGCGACGACGACGGTAGTGGCCGAGACACGGAGAAGAAAAGCATCGTTGACGAGCTCCTGTCGCTGCAAGAAATTGATCCCGAGTATTACACTGACACTGTCATCAAAGGCATCGTCTTGGTGAGTAGTCTCTCTCCAGTCACAGTCTAAGTTCTTCGAGACACCAACATGATGTTTGCTCCATTGTAACATAATTGCAACCACCAAATGGTGATGCATCTGCAGATACTGCTCACCGCCGGGACCGACACGTCGGCGCTAACAACCGAATGGGCCATGGCGCTGCTGCTAACACACCCGGAAGCGATGCAGAAGGCGAGGGCTGAGGTAGATGCCAATGTGGGCACCGCAAGGATGGTGGAGGAGTCGGACATCACGAACCTCCCATATTTGCAATGCGTGGTCAAGGAGACCCTCCGGTTGTTTCCCGTCGCACCGATCATCCCGGCGCATGAGGCCATGGAGGATTGCACTGTCGATGGGTTCGACGTTCGCCGTGGCACGATGATCCTCGTGAATGCTTGGGCGATCCACCGGGATCCCGAACTCTGGGATGCGCCCGAGGAGTTCAGGCCCGGGAGGTTCTTGGACGCCGGCACGGTGACCGCGGTCACCGCGCCCCTGCTGCCATTTGGGCTTGGACGGAGGCGGTGTCCCGGCGAGGGGCTGGCGATGCGTCTCGTTAGCTTGACGCTGGCGGCGCTCGTGCAGTGCTTTGAGTGGGACGTTGGTGAGGACGGTGCCATTGACATGGCCGAAGGCATCGGGTTGACAATGCCCATGGCGACGCCATTGTCAGCTGTCTGCCGGCCTCGGAAGTTTGTCGAGCGCATGCTTTCTGCTTGGACATAAACATGGTGAGATGAAGAGTAAAAAGAATTTGATAATACCTAGATAATCGACTTTTGGATGAGAAGAGTGATGCCAGGCGGGCGCACCGTCACACCCGGTTTTAAGGATAAAACCGAATGCATAATGTATAACTATACGTATCAAGTTTCATACATACATACAGTGACTTCATTAGTGAATAATCAGCAATATTATCACGAAAAGAGAATTACAACGACTAAAAATACTATCAGAGTTATATAGCTTATCCTGAAAACGAAGGCTTCAAACTTTACAGGCAAACGACCGGAGGTTGCGTAGGCCTGGAACTCAGCATCATCTTCAAGAGACTTCACATCAACTTTTTCTTTTAGGCAGCAATTATAACAAGTCTGAGTATACTTATAACAAGTCTGAGTACACTTATAGTTCGTATTCAGCAAGTGTTGGAAATTATATGATATGAAGGTGAAAAGTAAGGAAAGGCTGACTAGCTTACTGCGATAAGCAATTTTAGTGGGCCATATTTTATTAGCACATTATAAGTATATACCAACCCACATGAAAAACAGAATAGATATAACAGAAGCATAACCACAACCATAAACATGGTCCACGATTTAATTCATCTTCAAGTTCAATTATCATGTGAGGATCCAAACTGCTCTTAACCGTGAGTATGGCTGATATATCAGTTTTCACTCTGCAGAGGTTGTACACTTCACCCACAATTCGTGTCTCCCAACATGCCCGAGGTAACTAGCCTCTTAAACACTTCCAAGATGAGTGGCAAGAGATTCACTACAAGGTCTTTATAAAGATTCCCTAACTTGCAATGATCCGCTAAGGTTTCAGACCGCAGTGGTCATAATCCGGACGGTACCTTAACCAGGAACCATAAAAAAAGCCTCCAAGAGGACCGGGCTATATCATAACAACACACTCCTCTCTTGCCCTTTCGGTAAGATCATCACAAGCTAGAGTTTCTAATTAGTCAAGATCAGAGCCATATAATATTGTGGTTGCACTGTTTTCCTGGGTGGTTCTCCATATTCTAATTAAAATATATGATCTTGTGGTTAACAACACAAAGAGCATGAACATGGATAAAATAGGTGTAGCATCATTATTATTGTCATCATGGTTAAAAATTATTCCCAAATCGGAACCAATTATAGCAATTACACAACATAAAAGTAAAATCCTTGTTGACAAAGAGTGATCATAAAAATTAGGCATATCCTTAATTAGAATCATCAAAATTATGACACATGCATGCATAAAGAAAAGTTGTATTTATTATGATTATTAGGATAAAAGCATGATCAAGAAACACTTGCCTTTCTTCTAAAGAATAGTTGCTCAGAGTCTTCAACTCTTGTTTTTGAAACTCTTAATCTTTAAACCTCTTGGATTGCACTTCTTCTAATGTCACATGAGCATCGGGCACGAGCACGACAAACAAACACTCCTTCTAACGTCACATGATCATGAGGCACAAGCACGACAAACAAACAAGCAAACAGAATAAATACACCAAACAAAAAGAAAAGCTTAAAAGGAGCATACTAAAGAAGAGGGCTCGTTGCTATGATCATATGATCACGCGAACGAAAGAAACGCGGAAAATGGAGCTATGATTGAAAAGAAGCAGCTATCGAAAGATTTGGGTTATAGAAGAAAACAAGATAACTATAAGCTTCATTTATTTTAATTGAAAACAAATATAAAAGATATTCAAACAAGAATATCCCTAATTATAATTAACTTATATCATATTTGCATTTATAAAAGCGAAGTAGAATTTAGTCCAATTTTATTTATAATTGTCTATGTATAAATTACACTAATTAAATAATTGATTAGAAACGAAACTGGTGAGAGCATCTAAACACGTAATTTTATGATTCGTGTTGACCTAACAAATTATAACTAAAAAATATATATTTAAGTCGGTATTAATAAAGTTAACATTAATTATGAAAATCAGAGTAAAGACTTAATTGGATTTTATTTATAAAATCTAGATGAGATAATATTATTAGAATTAAATCTATATTTAATTTTGAAATAGGAACTATAGCACAACGACACTTCTAAACTAAAGGTTAAGCTAAAAGAAAACTAACATAACAAGAACGAACGGAACGATCTAAAACACAGAAACTACGGAAGAAATAAGGTTTCAAGTTTTTGCGATTAACTGTAGATTCCAGGGGCTAGGGAAGATTCGTAGGACATAGTAAACTATGCTCGCAAATTAGGAGAAGGATAGGCTTAGATCTCACGAGCGGGCTGGGTTGTAAAGATCTAATAGATCTAGGGAGGTTTCTGCACGTTTCCATAGACTTAAACGAATCTATAAAAATTAGAGAGTTTCATAGGGACCAAAATAGAAAACCTCGGCACCTCCAGGCTGCCAGACAGGAGCTCACTGCCGGCCAAAATTCCGGCAATTTAGGGCATGAGAGAGAGCGGGGAGCTGGGGAATATAGAGAGGATGGCGAGGGATTTCCGTTTTACTGCTTACCCATGGCAGGGAGGCACCATGGCGGCGGGAATCTCGCTGGAAGAGGCGGCGGCGCAGTGCTCTGGGGCGGCGGTGCTTCTGTTTGTGGAGAGCGGGCCTGGGCGGTGCAGGAGGGAGGGTGGTGCCGGTCAGCAAGGGGCGACGCGTGGGGCGGCCTGCATAACGAAGGGCTCGGCCTTTCTTTCCCATGCGCGACAGGGGGTGCAGGTGGCCACGGCGGTGGCGGCGGGCTGTGCGGGAGCCGAGGTACGACAAGCGGGTCGTGCGGGAGGGGCCGATGCAGAGGGAGCACGGCGTGCTTGGTTGCTGTGTGGCACTCCTGCGGCGGCGGCCTACGTGCGACGAGGCGAGCAGAAGGGCGTGACTGCAACGCACGGGGCTTAGGGCTTTGCGAGGTGGAGGGGGTGCGGCTGCAGCAGGGGCGAGGAGAGGCCTGATCCGACGATTTATAGGGGCTAGGGCAGCCGGGCTGGCGTGCTACACACAGGCAGAACAACGCGGTGTAGAGCTTGGACTCGGTTTGAGTTCAGGTTCTCCATGAGAGAAAAAGGAGATGGGGCTGGCTAGCAAGTTCCACGAGTCAGCGAGAAAAAGAGAGGAAGGGAGAGGAAAAGGATGGAGAAAACAACCCTGCGTTGAGACTAGAGTGGCTGAGTGAGTTCGGGTGAAGGGTGACAAGAGAAGCGATAAGCTGGCCGGCCACTGTGCCGAGGAAGAGAGAGAGAGAGAGAGAGAGAAACTTAGGGCGCTCAGCTAGGTCGAGGTTGATGCGGGTCGATGCATAGAATTCAGGTCGTGGAGATAAGGGTAAAGGGAGAGGCAAAAAGACTACGTTGCTAAGGGAGATTGGGTTGATTCTAGGATTTTTCAGCAACGGTGTAGGTTGTTAGAGCTGGAGGTGGCTGCAATGGAGCATCGTCATAAAGATATTGAAAACGAGCCACAGGGTGTCGTTTCGAGCATGAATTGATCGGCAAGAAAGACTAGAGAACGAGAAACTCGATAGAGCATCTTAGGATATCGGATACCATGGAGTAAAAAGGATGGATGATGATGAAACGACTCAGTGAGACTGTGATGAGAAATTAGGAATAGAAGAACGAGATAAAGAGAGGGAAAAAGGGCTTAGGAGCTTCTTCAGCTCACCGGAAATCTTCTGGACAACTCCAACTTGACGGAGGAAGACGATCAACGGTGAGTAGCATCGGCTAGTTCCCATAAGCAACTGAACTTCGGGAAGAAAGGGAAAAGGTGGAGACAAGAGGTTTGATTAGGTATCTTGAACAGAAGCTTTTGATTTTTATTTTACCGTAGAAACGTGATAAACGACAAGACCGTGATGTGGCAATCGTGCTAGCCGGTTTTACATCGCGGGGCCATGCCGGCATGCGGCAACTAACCAAACAGATAGTTGTGGCACCCGACCAGCCTGGCCGGAGGCCATGCCGGCATGCGGCAAACCACGTCTTTATCGTCTTCTCGCGGGTCCCTCTATGCTCTCTTTCACCTTTTCCATCTCGCTCAAGAACCAGCAACAGTGGCAATTCTCTCCCACTTCCATTCAGCCACCGACACTACCCTATGTTCGAATCTGTTTACGGTCTGTAGCTCCTATATGAAATGAGCCTAATATGCAAATAGTACATCTCTTAAACTTACATTATTGCTTTGTGTAAAACAATTAATCCGGCATTGTTATGTTTGGAGTAACAAGAATTATAAGGCGACATTTGCCCATTTAAACTTCCACACACCTGTACTAAACCGCGGCCACAGACAACACTACATGGCAATATGAGCCAATAATACTAATATTAATAGGCTGTACAACCGGCTGGCTAGAGGCACCCTCCAGTTGAGACCTCTCATCCCACACAATCTTACATGAGGAGTCCTAAAGATTTTGCGAAACCGGATGGCGCAATATGCAAAAGCTATAAATATAGAAGAGTCAAAATGGCCTGCATTTTGAATGAAGGGAGTAAACAGCGCAAGTGAATAAATCTGAATCAAACTGCCATCAGGAGTCGTCCTACGTGTGAATATGATCCTGATTTGTGAGATCCTCTCGAACAAAGAAAAATCTGCTACCCTGCCGTCTCCTTCCTCTCGCTCCATTGATGCCCAGCTGAGCTCAAGTAGCTGCTGGCTTGTCGTCTCTCTGATCTCACATCGAGTTTAACCCTTTTTTTTTCCACTAGGAATGCCAACTCTGCAAATGAGGTCGACTCTTCACCTAAACTGATTTCACGGATTTGCAGTACGAAGAAGAAAGACGGCATCTCTTGATGTTGAAAGAGACGACCTTTAGATAAGATATCTGCTTCCCACCCCTTTCTTCCTCGCCCTCCTCTCTCTCCCCCAGCTGCGGCGACGGTGAGGGCCTCGCGGTCGCCATCCATGGACGTGGTGGCGAGCGTCGACGCTATCCTGCTTCTCGTTGCCGTTGCAGTCTCCGTACTGGTCGGCGCTGCTGTCTGGACCAGGCGTGGCCGGGGGCGCGGCAAAGCCGCGCTGAGCCCGCCCTCGCACCCGCTGCTCGGCCACCTACACCTCCTCGGCAAGCCGCTGCACCGCTCGCTGGCCGCGCTCGCCGCCGCGCACGGCGGCGCAGGGGGCCCGGCGCCGCTCCTGTCCCTGCGCCTGGGCGCCCGGCGGGCGCTGCTGGTGTCGGACCACGCCGCGGCCGAGGAGTGCTTCACGGCGCAGGACGCCGCGCTGGCGGGCAAGCCGCGGCTGCTGGCCGGGGAGCGCCTCGGGTACGGGTGCCCCACGGTCACCTGGGCGCCCCACGGCGATCACTGGCGCGCCCTGCGCCGGTTCCTCGCCGTCGAGCTCTTCTCGGCGTCCCGCCTCGCAGTGCGCGCCGCCGACCGGCGCGCCGAGGCCGCCGCGCTCGTCGGGAGCCTGCTCCGCCACGCCGACGCCGCCCCCCGCGCCGCGGCGACGCTCCGGCCCAGGCTCTTCGAGCTGGTGCTCAACGTGATGATGCGCGCGCTCACCGGCGCGCCCGCGCTCGCCGGTGACGTGCGCAGGTTCCAGGAGATCGTCGAGGAGAGCTTCGCGGTGACCGGCGCGCCCAGCGTCGGGGACTTCTACCCGGCGCTGCGGTGGATTGACCGCCTGCGCGGCGTCGATGCGGCTCTAATCCGCCTGCAGGCGAGACGCGACGCGTTCGTCGCCGGCCTCGTCGATGGCAAACGCCGAAGTCGCAAATCCGGCGGCGGGGACACGGAGAAGAAAAGCGCCATTGACGAGCTCCTGTCGCTGCAGGAAATTGATCCCGAGTTCTACACTGACACTACCATCAAAGGCATTGTCATGGTGAGCAATCTCTGCTATCATCAATCAGTCGCCGTTGTGGCACACCAACATGTTGTTTGGCTTATGATAACATGGTTTCGCCATCTCCATGGTGATCTGATGCATATGCAGATACTACTCAGTGCCGGCACCGACACGTCGGCACTGACCACCGAGTGGGCAATGGCGCTGCTGCTGATGCACCCGGAAGCAATGCAGAAGGTGAGAGCTGAGCTAGACGCCAACGTTGGCAGATCCCGGCTGGTGGAGGAGTCGGACATCACGAACCTTCCATATTTGCAATGTGTGGTCAAGGAGACCCTCCGGCTCTGCCCCGTCGGTCCGATCATCCCGGCACACGAGGCCATGGAGGACTGCACAGTTGGTGGGTATCACGTCCGGTGTGGCACGATGATCCTTGTGAACGCTTGGTTGATCCATCGGGACCCTAAATTGTGGAAGGTGCCCGAAGATTTCAGGCCGGAGCGGTTCTTGGACACTGGCATGGTGACCACGGTCACCACGCCCATGCTGCCGTTCGGGCTTGGACGGAGGCGCTGCCCTGGAGAGGGGCTGGCCATGCGTCTTGTTAGCTTGACGCTGGCAGTGCTCGTGCAGTGCTTTGAGTGGAATGTTGGTGAAGGCGGTGTCGTTGACATGTCTGAAGGTGGCGGGCTGTCCATGCCGATGGCGAAGCCGTTGGCAGCAGTCTGCCGGCCCCAGGAGTTCGTCAAGAGCATGCTCTCTGCATCAAGATGAGGAACTGAACAGACTTCTGAAGAATAAACAGAATTAGGTAATGCTGAACTTCAAGCTGTTCAATGGTACTGCCTATGTTAGTAAGGAAAAATACTTACAGATAGGTTCCTGTAGATGCTACAATGCATGATCAACGTTGTCGCTTAATCCAGTTCTCCACTCTGCATTTGTGTCATGAAGTGAAAACAGAGAAAACACCAATGAATCATAGAATTGACAGTCTGAACAATGCCAGTTGCAATTAGTAATAAGATTTTACAGCCTATTTTTCGAATTCCCCACAATTAGCACAGACAACTAACTCAACTAATCTCATGTAAACACCTGTGCGCAAAATATAGAAAATACTCTAGGGGTGTGAATTGGTGCTAGAGTATTCCAGATCTAAAACTTCAGGGGGGCTCTGATTTAAGATCTAAAACCAGCAGTGCCCTCTGATTCAGAGATTGAGCTATTGAGGAATGCTTCTGAATTTCTGATTGTTCAAATTAGCATTCTGTTTCAGAGACCGACCTGATGGCTAACATTACCCTTGTGACTTGTGAAGTTCTGATGATTTCAGAGACAACCGGATAGTTAGCATAGAAGATCATTACATGAGCGATTCAGGAGATTCATATTATCCTGTTGATTTCTGATTCAGCGAATCTTTCGGTAGTTTCCTATTTTTCCATATAAGCAAAGTTTCATATTCAGTCTGTCAGTTCCAAATGACATTGCTGGAAGCAGCAGCAAGTTCAGCTTGGTACAGCATATAGCGCAAATAATTTACCGGGGAACCATTCGTACCTGTGTACCTGCCGTAAGTTCCACACTTTTACCTCTTTTCTTTTCAGTACTGGAACGCAATGAAGCAAACAACCTGAAGGATCTGTCCCCACATCTGCAGTGAGATTCAATAAGGATCCATTATCAACTACCTTGTCAATAGCTGTATTCCTGTCAAAGCCTGAAGGCAGAGCATGAGATGAACAACATAACTTTTCGGTCTTAGGCTGCGGAACTTTGGCATGTATGCTGTGTCACCAGAAAATATATTAAGTTCCCGTTTGTATCCAAGTGCTAATAGGTGAAAGTGCTAAACTTTAGCACTAGCTCATCCAAACTGGAGTGCTAATGTGGTGAGCTAAACTTTAGCTAAGACTTAAAAACTTTAGCATATACATGAGTGCTAATATGTGCTAAAGTTTAGCACTCAACTTTAGCTCCTTCAAACAAGCCGGACTCGGTTATGAAATACTACTGTCTCAAAGAAAATTCAAGAGTAAACAAATTACTGTACCTACTAGCCGGACGGGGAAAACTGGACAACACGTAGAAAAAAAGAAGCTACAACTTACTAGCCCAACGGGGACAAAAGGAAAAATACGCCTTCAATAACACTTTCTCTGAAGTAGTCAGGCCAGTTCATGAATGCGATCTGCACACGAAAGCAATCTCCGTGTTTCAGATTCGGCAAGCAATCTGGCAATCCGCATACGACAATTAGTCTCCCCTGTTGAGACAGCCAAGAGATACTAATATGAAAAGCATGAGCATAAACTAATCTCGTAACACTTGTCACACCCAAGACCCAGGACTCTGAATTAGTTCCCTTTTAACAGGTGTAACTACTACTGATGAAAGTTACTGCCCAACGTCTTCAGAAGCTTCTGCATCTCTTCTCAGCAAGTTTCACCTTGAGGTCAATGCCGTACCAGAAAGGCGGCTAATACCGACACGAGATCGTGTCAGAGCCATGGAGGTAGGCCTGATCAAGCCCAGATTTTCTTACACCCATGTCAACCACTCTCCCGGCGGCACTGACTATGCACCACGTCGCCAGAACGACATCTCTTTCTCACCTTTGTTTTGTTTCTAGACATGTACGAGGCCTCCTTCAGGATCCATCCATCGCAGGGATGCTGTTGTGGCCAAACATGATCCAGAGAGAGGAGACTTTTATATGACCACATGCATCTGGAAACGCCGGTGCAATGTCTGATGAGTCAGAAATCCAGCACATGAAGTGGCAGACAACAGAATTCGAAGAAACTCCCAGAGAAAAGAAGTTTTTTTTTATGTCTTTTGGCACATGAGATTTGACTAATCCTCCTCGTTTGCTCCCTTTAGGAATACTTGTGCTCATTTATCACATGAACTGGCTTCCAACATGTGTCAAATCAGTTTGGAAATTGTTGGCAGTTGCCCTTTCTTTTAAGACAGGAATATCAGAGGAGATCGGGTTTTTCACCAATTAGCAATCACTATCACTTTCAGGTCATAGTGTCCTAGACGATAAGCCAAATGAAGTAATGAACACAACTTCTAGAGTTAAGATCATGCTGCAAGTTACGTGATTGAGGGCAACTTGGTACCTGAACTGACATCAGCGCAGCACTTGCAACAGTGTAAACAAACAAACGATGTGTTTCCTGTTCAGGCCAGAGAAAAAAAGCAATGATCAGGAGCAAAGACAAGGACCTCACCTCAGCCAAGCAATGATGAAATAAATAAAGAAGCCAAGGAGAGTGGACAAACAAAAGAACAAGATACCACTGGGTCCCTGAGAAATTGTGCTTGAAAATATGCACCTAGATCTGCATATCTGACCGAAAACGACACATGTTGGTACTGCCCCCTGCAGATATGGTTAAGTATGTGGGAGGAAGAGGAACCCTAGGTGCCTCTCCTTTTCTATCTTGATCAAGTTGACTCAGTATCAAATGCAAGCCCTATCCGTCCCAACAAAGCATCCGGGAGCTGACGTCATCGTCGTCGCACTTCCGCAAACAAAGTAGAGCAAGATGGCAAGAACTCGGCTTCCATCTCATCCCTCCATGAAAGAGTACCTAAAAAGTACAGGTGGTCAGCTTCCAATGCACTTGTGACAGCAACAGTCTCCCACTAAAGCAAAAGGGAGATTGATGCCTGATGAGAGTTAGGAGAAAGAACAGCATGTGGCCACAACGCATCTACAGTATACAACTCAATTATTGGATCCCAAAGGGATAACACCAGGCATAAAACAACACTATTGCCCTCACCGCTCCAGCTTTAGTTGTTAAGTTCCCTCACTTTATTCAGATCACAAGGTTAAAATATTGATAGGGGAGATCCAGAAAGCATGCCTGTTTTTAGAACACAATCTCAGAATAATGATCAGTAGTAGTCTTGCTGTTGTCACCTGTTGATCTGGATTATTGTGAGTTCTGACCTAACCATCATACTTTTAGTGCAAGCAATTAGTTTCCAGAAAAGCTAAGCTTTATGTCATCGGAATTCAAAAGTTAGGAAAAGGATTATGTAAAACTGTTCCAACAGTGTACATCACACGATGCTCAACATGCTCAACAGTAACGCATAAGACAAAGGTTGCTGTTGCAGGATTGCCTGTTCTGGCCTAACCTAATAGCCATTCTAGAGTCTGAAACTGTCGGCATTCCTGATAAGACCCTACCCCAAAACCCCCTAACAAGATTCATGACTTTCTTAATGGCAAATCGCTTTCATAGACCCCCTGCAGAGTGGCCAAATGGCACCTGTATGAGACATACTTGCCAATGGGAGAAACTTTGCCATGAATTGTACTGTCATCCCGTTTTCTTTTGGAAAAGGAGCAGGGTTGCACACACCAACAAGTGAGATGGTGTGAATCAGGAAATCAAATCGTCATGGCAAGTGGAGAAAAAAGATGTATATATGTATATATATGCATGGGCCAGACAGGGAAGAAAGAGGAGATAAGCAACTTGATAGATATCCACTAACTCCAGACAAAGTTCTTTACCCCCAGATTCCTCGCAAAGGCCTTCCACAAGCCTCAATTATTACCCTCCAAAAAAATTCCATGCTCCTCCTACCTCGTCCTCCTTTATAAAGCAAACTGCGAACTCCCTCTGATGCACCATCCATGAGCTGCAACCTAAAGCAAGAGCAAATTTGCAGTCTTTCAGACCTAGAGCAGCAGCCCAAGAAAACGCTTGCAAGACAGAAGCTCATGGAGCAAGGAGACGAGGCTTCGTCAGTGAACAAGGAGAGCCCAGAGCAGCAGCTTACCAGCGAGCAGGACGACGACGGCGCGACGTGGCTGAACCTCAAGCTGGGCGCGAGCGAGTCGCCGGAACCGGCAACGGCGCCGGCGAGCTCCCCCGGCTCCGAGTCCGCCGCCGCCGCCGCCACGCCGTCGGCGACCCCGCCGCCGCACCCGCACAAGGTGTTCTCCTGCAACTTCTGCCTGCGCAAGTTCTTCAGCTCGCAGGCGCTGGGCGGCCACCAGAACGCGCACAAGCGGGAGCGCAGCGCCGCCAAGCGCTCCTACCACGCGCAGCGGATGATCGTCGGGCTGCCGCTGCAGGCGCACGCCGCGCTCATGCACTCCCTCAGGGTCAACCCGGCCTCGGCGGCGATCCAGAAGGCGGCGAGCCAGCAGGCGGCGCCGATCAGGACAGCGGCGAGGTTCCTCGAGGACGGCGTGGCCTGGGGGACGATCGCCTGCGAGGAGGCGCCGAGCTCGGCGTGGCCGGGGAGCTTCAGACTGAGAACACAACATTCAGAGCGTGAGCAAGCGTCAGAACAGAGTAAGATAGACTTGAATCTCAGGCTCTGATAGGCTGATTGGTGGGTGTAACTACTCTGACCAGTGCATCCGAGTTCATCTTCCGAATAAACTGGTTTGGAGATCTGATCAGAGGAGAAACCATATGGTGATGCTGAGCTTTAGAGACTATTGTTGTTTCAAATGTATGTTAGAATTATTTGATGCGGTGCTGCTATGAAATATTTCTGTAGCTGGAAACTGTACTTAGTTCTATTGACACCAGTGAGAAGAACTCATGGATTCTGCACTTCATGCTTTTTTTTTTTGAAAAAACTGCACTTCATACTGACAGCATATATCTATCATATCACATCCTCGTCAGCTTTCTTCCATGTTGTGTCAATTTTTGTTACGATCCTCAAAAAAAAAGAGAGAAAAGGCTGAGTATAATAATTGTGCAGAAACTGTATAAACTATATCATGAAAAAAATTCAGGAGCAGAATAACACACGTACAAAATAGCTCTTGTGGCAAAAACTAAATAAGTAGGAAAACATTAAGAGCCCATTTGGGAGGGCTCCACCGGCTCCTCGTAGCTTTGAGAGGGGGAAAGCGGAGAGAGAAAGCCAGCTCCGGTAAATAGTATTTTGCCGGGAGGAGCCGGAGCCCTCCCAAACAGCCTCTAACTTTGAAAGGCAACGGAAGGAAGGACAACAGAACAAGTGACAGTACAAGATCATATCAGAACAAATATGGCGTCTGAATCCATGTCGCCATTTACAGCCCAAGGACAACAGAAGGAAAGCAACTAAGCTGAATTCAATGCCTGAAAAGATCAAACACAGCATCTTGCAAGAGATGCACAGTGGCTATTGTGGGTAAATGGCAAGCATGTTCTGGAGCTTCATACGCACAGAATAAGTGTCAGTACAAGATCACAGATCACTGATGTCTCATGGCACTATGGCAGCACCTTTACTGAGACAGGCTTGGAGCCAGTTGAGCCAACCTTGTTATGTTCACAGGGAACACATTTCACATTTCAGGCATCCAGCCAACACGCTGCTTGAGATGTATGTCCAAAACGGCCATTTGTCCATTTGGGCAAACTGACATACACAATATTATCACAACAATGAATATGGACATTGAATAAGCATATAGTCGTGCTGCAGGCCAGCAAACAAACATCCATGATCCATCTGAGACCAGACAAGCATCTTGTCTACATATCAAGCACTACTGATCTGCAATTTGGCAGTCTTCATTTTCCAATATCTCCATACAATGAGATGCGGACTGCCATTAAATTTCTAACCATGGTCAAGCAGAATCTCTGACCAAGTGGTTATGTACATGTGTGCTAATGATTGACCAAATATAAATGACCAGACCTCTACGGTCTTTATTCAACAACAATAGTATTGCCGCATTGTACAGAATAACCTTATTGCATACTACTACTTAGGCCAATTTCTTGTTCTGCTCCCAGCATATAAAAGCAGGTATTTCACAAACGTGACATGTTATCCGAATTTGTTACTGAAACCAATCAGATTCAGATGGAATGAGCCAACATATCAAACATTACAGATTTGGGGCCAAGAGACCAAGGCAACATGTCCTAGGATATGATACAAAAAATACAATTCACAAAACAGAAGAATGCCTGGTCTCACTACTAGCAACTCCTAAAGAACCAGGAGCACATAAATAGCTTTCAGCACCTACTTCACTGAGAAGCAGCTTATCAATAGTAGTTCTCCCCTATCCCTAAGAGCTCAAGGAGAGCTCAGATTGTTAGCCTTACAGTGGTGTGGGTCCAAAACCAGCTACTCCGCTATGTCTTCAAAGTATAAAGTTGGGATCACAACAGGAGGAAGCAGGGTCGATACAAATTTGAACTGTTCAAGACAATTGCAGAATTAGACTCGCACTGCCATTATGACATTAGCATTGATATGAGGAAGATTACTAGACTTTAGAATATGTGCATACCTTGTGTTGCTTGTACTTGTCTCGAATTGCCATCAATGATGAACACTTCCTGTTGAGCTGCAAGTCATGTATGGCTACGATGCAATCCTTGAGTTCAGAAACCTTGTAGCCCGTCACCTTCTGCAACTTCTTGTTCTAGAATTACACAAAAAAGTGCGGGATAATGAGCCTTGAGAAACAGAAAGACCCATTGTACAATATTTCAGACATCAAGAAGATCCATCTTGTTCCTTACCCAAGGATTGACATCAGGATCAATGGTCAGCCTAGCAACAAACATCACTGAAGCAGCAACTACTGATGGCAAGAACCGGAGACAGCCATAGTCCAGCAGACTCAGCTCAGCAAGGTAACTCCCCAAGAACTCCATTAATAAGATAGAGCGCTGCAACAAGTATGCCAAGAATAACATCAGACATCAATGCACATTGAAATGGGAAAACAGTTGGAGTACAATAAATTAGAAAGGCCAGAAACCTTTTTGTCTTCATGGGCTGATCTCGTGAACCGCCTGGAATCAGCAAAACAAATGAGAGGCACAGTGTCAGGCATTCCATTGGCTGATATGTTCAGATGGAAAGCGAGCAATAGCACAAAATATGAACTTTTGATCCAGTCAGTGTACAACCTCAAGAAGGTCTTGATTGTAGGATTGCCCAACTCAAACTGGAGCAGCTTGAGTATGTCACTCTCCATCTTAACAAGCTCCTGCTTGGTGTAGGTGTTGTCAGTGATGTAGCAGAAGTCCTCCGCATGCGGCGGGCTGATCTCTTCGTACTTCCTGCAAGCACCCCGACCAAGCTCAATCCCCAAATCTCCAATCTCCAAACAGCAGAGCAGCAAAAAGACGCAATGTGGGGGCGGCGCGCTTACGCGGCGATGAGCATGGCGGCAACGCCAAGGAGCTGCAGCTTGTCGCGGCTGAGCGCATTGGCGGAGAGGAAGCGGTCGATGTAGGAGATGGCGAGGTAGAGCGTGTCGGCGACAAGCTTGTACTCCTCGGCGACCTCGACGAGCCAGTCGACGAGGATGGTCCGCATGTTGGCCGTGACGTCCGACTGCACGGCCTCGATGTAGTCGGATCTCGGCCGCCGCCGCGGCTCCACCTGCATCCCGCCACAAATCCGGAGCAAGCGCACCGTCACGTCAGGGGAACCCGAATGCCGGCGGATCGAACCGGCCGAGGTGCGGGGAGCGGGGGAGAGCGGAGCGGAGCGTACCTCCAGGGCGCGTAGGTAGGTGTAGATGTCGGAGGCGTAGGACCCGCAGAGCTGCGGGTCGCCGGGCGCCCCCGCCCCCGCCCCAGCGGCGCGCGGTGGGGGAGAGGAGGAGGCGGAGGAGTCGCGGTCGGGGTCCGCGGCGGCGGCCGCGCGCGGAGGGGAGGTGGACGCGGAGGAGTCGGGGTCGGGGTCGGCAGCTCCCGCGGCGCGCGGCGGGGAGGATGATCCGCAGCGCTCAGCCTCGGCCTCGGCCTCGGCCACGGCAGCGGCGGCGGGGACGGGTCTGGGGACCGGCTTGCCGGGCCTGGCGGCCTTGCCGCCGCCCCTCGCGGGCTTGACGGGGCGGGGCGGCGGCGCGGGGAGGACGGCAGCGGCGTTGGCGGCGAGCGCCGGGAGCTCCCCGAGCGCCACCCGCTTCCGCTTGGCGGGGGCCCCGCCGCCGCCGGCCGCGGCCTCGGCCGCGCGCTTGGCGGCGGATCGGGTGAGCCGGGGCCCCGCGGCCGCCGCCGGCGCGTTCTCCTTGTCCGCCATCCTCCTCCTCGTCGACGGGCTCCTAGGGTTTGGGGGCCTGGGTCCGGAGGGGAGGGAAATGGGGAACAGATCGAGGCGGTTATGTAGCGGAGGAGGACTGGAATGGCGGATGGGAGGGGAGGCCGCCAAAACGGGATTTCGAAATGGAGCGGAGGGAGGGAGGGGGCGGCGGTTCGCTGGGCTCTCCGGCGGGAGCGTCGCCCTTCCCGATCTGAAACGCGGAGGCGCGGTGGTGGGCGGGGAAGGGGACCAGGGGTTTTGCTTGCCTCTTTTTTTCTTCCTCCGCGGTGGGGATTTAAAAATTAAAAGAATTCTGAGAGCCTGTGCGGGAGAGTGATTAGGCGGGATGGCTGGGAATTAATAATTCCGAAAATTGCGAGGCGCGGGCCACCACCACGCCACGGTCCACGGTGTCAACCGGGTTGGGCTTGCGGAGACCCCGGCCGGGAGCCCACGTGGCCCAGCAGGAGCCCGCGTTCAATTCAGTTTCGTCATCGTTTTTAGATCAGAATGTTAGTGTACCCAGCATATAAAACGTAGATGTTACGAGTCACAACAAATTCAGGTGTACGACATTAGCCTTGTTGCGTGGCACGTGCAAGCACGTGGAGGATCCGAACTTTGTTCTTGGAGACGTCGAGTAGGTCGCCGTCCTGCACCCAACCTTACTTGTGGTTCAGGATCTCCACAGAAAGCTTACCATAGCGCAAGACTCTGATATTATCTTAGATTTCGTTGGCATACTTTTAGTCCTTATGTTGTCCCTTTTGATAGTGGCGCTTCAGTGTCCGCTACCTTGACGGTTTGTACGGTAATAAACCATCTGATGTAATAAATATGTTATCAGCCTCCTGTGACTGATACTTGTAACATATTTAGTCATCTAATACACCTCTGATGAAGCTAATATGGTAGTGACTGAAATACCTACTGCACATGAAGCTAACTCACACTCATACCTCTAAAGCCGTACCCGAGCCTAACAAAAATCATGGTGTTTGAGATCCAAACTAAAACAAAAGGCAGCAAGGATCGCTGCATGCCTGCGCTCGAATGTGATCGATCGGCATTTGGCCACAAATTGGTGTTTTCTTGTTAGAATCAGGCAGAAGTTCAAGAGGATCGCATCAGTGTGTGATGAGCGTCAAGGAGGCTTTGCAACTCACTGCGTCAATGTCAACGGATTAACGACCAGCGTGCAGATCACAAATGAAGTGCCCAAGTAGACAGACAGGCGGCTACAGACATAGTCCGATTGTCAGCGTCACTCTGTACCACAATTCTATCCTAATCCTAATACTGAACTGACCTGTTTCCAGGCGGCTCGCCGGCAGTCCAAACAGAATGAGCTTGTGGCAGCAGCTAGCTGCAGTGCTTCCGAACTTCCCAGCAATGAAGTCGAGTTAGTTCATACCGGAGACAGGACACAAAGTAAGTAAAATTAAGTATACAAGCAAGTGCGTCTTGCTATAGGATTCGAGCTTAGTTGCGTTTAAGAAATAAAGTGTTGGTGCTGGTACGCCTAGGGGTGATAAAAGGATCTAAACAAATTTTATGAGACAAAGGCGTAAAAAGACCGAACTCATAGTTTACATAACCTTGAGTTAAAAATAATTAAGAGCTCAATTAGGTTGATGATGGGCGTAATCCATTATCACTCCATACGCATGTCTGGCCCGATAAACAGCCGTCGACCTTCGCAACTTGGCCAACCTCGGTGGCTTGCCACGAACCATCCCTGCTGCCTCGGCTGCACCATCGTCGTCGAGGAGGGGAGAGGTGCGGCGAGGCCTCGCCGCGGCATGGATGTACCATGGTGGACCCCGGTTGGTGAACGGGGAATAGAGGTAAAGACCGAGTCCATTTATACCTCAACACTGAGCCTGCAATTTCTTTTAATTATGAAAAAAGTCCCGGCCTCCATCCTTCACAGGTGAATATGTACGTCCAACGGACAGAAACGCAGCATGCAGGCTGCTTTAGCGAAAGCTAGATAACTCGTGTCTTCACTCTGGTCTGAACCAGTTACATGCACAGATAGGCTACATGTCAATCTTGTTTCTGAAGTTCCATCCCAACCTAGAGAAGAGCTACAGTACCACCCCTTCTAAGCGTCAACAATTGTTCTTCGCATGATTTGCCGTTTCCTCCTTAGACAGCTGCGACCAAAACCTTATCCAATATATTTCCCTGAAGATAACCTGCAAGTACGAGTTAGGACAGGATCGTCTCAACACTATATCATTTCACACTACATTATTTCGGCTTAATCAAATGACCCAACATATAGCCGAAGCTCCCATAGATAGCCATCCGGCCCGAGGCCCATGGGCCGGCCCACAGCACGGTTTTTTGGCTGGGCACGGGCCCAGCACGAGGTTAATCAGACCCGGCCAGCCTGGCACGGGCCACGTACCGTGCCTGGGCCGACGTCTCGACACGTGGGCTAGCCCGGCACGGCACGATTAGCAGCCAGCCCATCAAACCAAACAACTCTACTGGCCCACATATGTATACACACATCTTCATTTCTAGACTCTAACTTCCCATCCTCAAACCGCACCTCTTCCTATCCCCTATCCTGCGGCGGCAGCGCCCTTCCTCCCCTGTCCTGCGGCGGCGGCGACGTCCAACCGCCCGCACCTCTACTTCCCTTGCCCGCGGCGGCGTGGCCCTTCGGCATTACTCCCATCCCTTCCTACAGCGCGGTGGCCGATGTTGCGCCCTCCTCCCCTTCAGCTTATCTGTGTCGCGGCTGTCTCCTCCCCTCCCCGCATCGCAGCGCAACAGCCGGCGCTGCACCTCCCCTTCTTGCGCCATGGCCGACGTCGTCCCCTCCTTCTCTCCCCGCGCCATGGCCGGCAACGCGCGGCGCCTCCCCTCCCTGCGTCGCGGCCTCCTCCTCCCCTCCCAACATCACGGCCAGTGCGGCCTCCTCCTCCCAAGGTGCTGTTTGCGGACACAACCGCTCCTCAGCATCTCCTACGGGCGTAACGGGCCGGTGCTAATTTAACGGGCCAATCGGGCTGACGGGCCGGCACGGCATGGTTAAAACCGCCTCGTGTCGTGCCCGTGCCTGCAGCTCGGCCCATGGGCTAGCACGGCACGACCCGTTTAATAACCGTGCCTAACCGGGCTGTGCTTTGACGGGCCTGAGCCGTGCCGTACCGGGCGGCCCGTTTGGCCATCTACAAGACCTCCTACTAACAACTGTTTTCTAAGCTTTAGACAAAAAACTCTGAGCCAAGTAACCCAACATGTTTGTAATACTAGAAGGTGGGTGAATTCCGAAATTAAAATACATCGAATTCCAAGTGAAGTGCCCAAGTAGACAGACAGGCAGCTACATACGTGCTCGGATTATCGGCGTTGCTTTGTATGACAATTCTATCCTAATGCACTGATCTATCTGCTAGCCGCGAGTCGGCAGTGCATGATAAAGCATCCTCAATCGCGATCCTCGACCTCCGCCTCCATAGCTCTAGTGACTTACGTGTAGTCGCCGAACCGGAACACAAAAACCACACAGTGCATCGATCCTCCCTCATTGACACTACTCCAACTCTGCAAGTATGGCTATAGCACCCAGAACATTTCCGATCTCAGACCACATTCTACCCAACATGCTGAGAACCATTTTCCCGACACCTCCTATCCTTACTGCGCAGCTGAGCTCGACATACGTCGTGTAGAAGGCAAGTGTGTCTGTAAACCGCGCGTGCTCTCTTTTTAGTTAGCTGTTCCAAGCTCAACTCTTTGCTCCCGGATGGTAGTTGGTCTGATTTGTTTCCGATCCTATGCTGCAACGTTTGGTGCGTTTCTGTATACTATGAAGAAGATGTGAAGGAACAGAGAAGAGAAGGTGATGACGGTGTACCCATAAGTGGCAGCAGCCGCGGTCCTTCTTAATTATTAACTGCCCAGCAATGAAGTCGAGTTATACCGGAGACAGGACACAGAGTAAATTTGAGCTCAGATGCATTTCAGAAAATAAATAATGACGAAAGTGCTGGTGGTGGTGCTGGTGCACGGTACGCCTAGGGTGTGTACACTACTACTACAAAAGGACATCGATTTTCTTCATTAATCCCGGCTGATTTGGATCCGGAACTAATGAATAAATTAGTTCCGGGTCCAGCGGCTAGGGGACGAGAGAACTTCGGTTTTGATTGGAATCTCCAACTGGGACTAAAAGTCTTTCTTTAGTCCAGACTTTTTAGTTCCAGTTAACTAAAAGGTTATAATTTAGTTCCGGTTGGTGTTATCAACCGGAACTAAAGAATAGTTCTTATATTAATTTAAAAGAAAACATCCAATGAAAAGTTACAGGTGGTATAAAGGCCCGGCAGCTTTGCACGGGTATTCAACCTTTCACTGAAGAACAGCCAAAGGAAATGCCTTGACTTCGTTAAGTATGCCTGATCCCAAGATGAAAGCTGCATTGTTAACAATCCTGAAGGCATCTTTCACAGAGGGTTTCCTGGTTGTGCCAGCGACATCATGCTGGTGTCATCATGTTGCGCGCATGGTCTGCATAGCAGGAACAGAGAATCCCCATGCTGTTCCCCCCCAACATGGGTTTGGTCACCAAACCGTCGCATCCTTGCTAGTTGCTACAGTGGACCCACCCTTGTTAGCTCCCTCTCCAATTATTCTGGATTCCTTTTGCTTTGTCCGACTCATCACGCGTCCAATCCACCGTGTCTTCAAATGTTCTGGAAACGGTTACATGCATGTAGATGCCTTCGCATGCTCTCTGTTTTTTGTGTGGCGTTCCATTCAGTTTCATCGTCGTTTTCAAATAGAATATTAGTGCACCCAGCATATACTTTGATATTACGTGTCACACAACAAATTCAGGTGTACTCTAGCCTTGTTGCGTGGCACGTGCAAGCATCTGCATCACACCAAGGAAAAAGTCCATATAACCCCTAATCTACAGTGAGAGGATTATTCCGCCCCCTAACTACAAAATCGGATTTTGTATACCTTAAATTATGCAATACCATTCAAAAGACCCCTTCTAGTGGTTTTGCTGGACGGGTTTGCCACATAGCATGCCATGCTGGCATGGGCCCATTTATCAGATCTTTCTTCAACCTCCCCTTCTTCAACCTCGCCGCTGCACGCCCGACCGTGGGCCTCGCCCCCGCTCGCCACGCGGCTGCCCATCCAGCCGCTGGCCTCGCTCCCGGCCGCTGCACCTCTGCCCTCCTGGCGGCGGGCCTCGCCCTCGCCGCCCAGCGCCGAAGACCTCATCGTCGGATGCCGGCAAGCTTCGACTAAGTGAACCAGTTAGCCGGTCCAGGAAGAAGAAAGCCTTTTTCAAAAAGACCCTCGTATAATCCTATAAATATTCATATACTTCTTGTGTCTCCACACTTTTGCAAAAAAACCCCTATAATTGTTTTAAGGTATAGTAATGCAGTCAAGCACTGACATGTGGGCCCCACCATGTGCCAACAAGGCAAAACCACTCAGCAAAACCACGTAGGGGGAGATTAAATGGTTTTAGGTAGCTCAGGGTGTAAAACATCTTGTTTTGTAAGTGCAGGTGTGAAGTAGACGACTAGGCAAACGTTAGAGGGTGATATATACTTTTTTCTCACGCCAATAGCTGAAACACCTAATGCACATGAATGAAGCTAAAGAGTACTAACAAGGAGCTGATCCCCATTTTGTTTACATCCCTTCATACCACTACACTCACTGTAACACCTAAGCCTAATAAAAATCATGGTGTTTGAAATCCAAATTATCAACAAAAGGCAACACGGGTCGCTGTGTGCCCGCGCTCGAATGTGATCGGTATTTGACAACAAACTGGTGTTTCTGTTAGAATCAGGCAGGAGATCAAGAGGATCGCATCAGTGTATATATGATGAGCGTCAAGGAGGCTTTAATTTGCAACTAGTGTCATCATTGTCAACGAATTAATGACGAGCAGCGTGCAGATCACGAATGAAGTGCCCAAGTAGACAGGCAGGCAGCTGCATACGTGCTTGGATTATCAACGTCGTTTTGTATGGCAATTCTTTTCTCAAGCGTCGACCTGTTTACCGGCCGCTCGCTCGCCGGCAGTCCAAACACTAGTTGAAGCAGCCTCAAGCGCAATCTTCGCCCTCCGCCTCAACAGCTCTAACGACTCAGCTGTGGTCGCCGAACCAACTGGTTCAATCACCAGCGAGATCATACCCGATCAGGCGCCCGTAGCCGGAACACAAGAACCACACTCGATCCTCCGACGTGGAGCTCTGTTCCAGCCCTCCATGTAAGCTATAGACCCAGAGCATTCGTGGATTTCAGTCCACATTACACTGAACATGCCGGGAACCATATTCCCCACGCCTCCTATCCTTACTGCACAGCTGAACTCGAGAAACGACGGCTAGAAGGCAGCCAAGTCGATCTACCTGTAAACGCGCGTGCTCTCTTTTTAGTCAGCTGTTCCAAGCTCAACTCTTAGCTCCCCAATCGTGCGTTGTGGTCTGGTTTGTTTCCGATTCTGTGCTGCAAAGTTTGGTGCGTTTCTATATATGAAGATGTGAATGAAGGAACTAGTAGACAAGAGAAGGAGATGTTGTACCGTACGTGTACCCGGCCATGAGCTTGTGGCAGCAGCTACCTTCAGTGCTTCCTATTAACTGCCCAGCAATGAAGGCAAGTTTACACCGGAGACAGGACACCCAAAGTAAACTAAAGTGAAAAGAAAAGGAAAATAAACTGTTTTGAATATGTGTGCACACTGGGCGGCGGCTAATCCGCGAGCGCGCGCCAGGAGCGCTCGCGGCGAGCATCCCCGACAGCAAGGCTTTCCTTTTATGAAAAGTGTTTTTTCTCCGCATCTTTCTACATTTGGCAGTTATAACTTATAAATATGATTACATGTATAATTTTTTGCGCATAACTTATAAGAGGATAAATTTTCATCATAATTTTTGTGATGCATAGAACTTTTACACATAACTCTTTTCTAACACCTTCTTGAAGGATAATTTTTTGGTATAACTTTTACTATACATATAATTTTAATGCATAGCTCTTTAAAAAGAGTTTGTAGCGGGTACTTTTTTAGCACAACTTCTACGAAGATTTATCAGGAAGACTTCTCGTACAACCTTTTCACACAAGTTAACTATACAACTTCTAAGCATATCTTTGATATAGTTTGTTTAGTACAATTTCTGTAAAAAAGTTGTCAAGAGAACTTCTCCAGATGAAGTTTAAGGCCGTGGTGCTAGGCATGGGTGCTTTTGTCCCTCCTGTGTCTTCGCTGATAAAGCTTGTCTTCTCGGCGTCGATCTTGGGAGGTTTGCTTACCAACACGAAAGGAAATCGAGTTGGTTCTCTGATCCCACTAGTCTTGGTGGTTCAATTTTCCTTCGGGGTTCTTCGTCGTCCGGTGTTTCGAGGTTCCTGGTCCTTGAGGCGCCAGAATCCTCAATGTGTGGTGATGCGCTAGCTTACAGTCAGCTTCTTCAACCGATTCTTTCAGCGTCAATAACGCACGTTGGTCTCGATGTGCTGCTCAAGGCGGCGATTAAAAACTCTGTTCCTTCGCTGGAGAGGAAGTCAGCTTCAAGATGCGTTCTCCTACCGCTAGTGGCGAGGAAGACCGGGAGCTTACAAGGACTAGGGTGTATTTTCTCTTTGTTTCAAGAATATCTTTGTAAGTTTTGGGATGCAATCACCAAAAATTATGAATGGAATATCAACCCGGTTTCTCAAAAAAAAAACTTCTCCAGAGAAAATATAATAGAGGTAAAGGAAAAATCTGAAAAGAAAAAAATAATAACACTTACCGTTACAGAACAGAACGTAAAGAAAAACATTGAAAATGTAGGGCGCGGAGCGCCTATACAAAAATCAGAAAGGAGCGTGCGGGTCCGCCCGCTCGTTCGTTTCGAACAAGCGAGCGAGTGCGGAATTGGAATTGCGGTGCACGCTGCGAGCAATCCATGGTCACACTTTGTCCTGTACAGGGTAATTCAGCAGCCGTACGAGTTTGTCCCCGATTAAAAGAGTGTTCCCCTAGGTGTGTTCATTTCCTGGGGTCTAAAGTTTAGAGGGGTCACATCAAAGAGAATCTTGTCATTTAGAAGTATTAAATAAAGTCTAATTACAAAACTAATTGCAGAACTCTAGGGCTAATTCGCGAGACGAATCTAATGAGGTATATTAGTCCATGATTAGCGGATGATTACTGTAGCATCACTGTGGCAAATTATAGATTAATTAGGCTCATTAAATTTGTCTCGCGAATTAGCACCTATCTGTGCAAAAAGTTTTATAATTAGATTTTATTTAATACTTCTAAATGATAAGATTCTTTTTGATATGATGGGTCTAAAATTTAGAGGGTAGGAAACGAACAGGGCGCTAGAGTCGAAACCCGGATCCTTGGTTACATGCACTGTTAACGCCGTACGATCTGCCTGGCCCGGTCGCTGGCGCCGGCGCACGAGCAGCGAGCGACCTGGGCCACCCTGGCGGCGCGCTCGCCAAGGAAATTCCGTGTTTGGTGCGTTCTTCCTGCACGTCAAATAAGAATCTTGCTATTTAGAAGTATTAAATAAAATCTGTTTATAAAACTTTTTCACAGATGTTTACTAATTCGCGAGACAAATTTAATGAGACTAATTAATCCATAATTTGCCACAGTGGTGCTACAGTAATCATCCGCTAATCATGAACTAATATACCTCATTAGATTCGTCTCGCGAATTAGCTCTGGGGTTCTGCAATTAGTTTTGTAATTAAACTTTATTTAATACTTCTAAATGATAAGATTCTCTTTGATGTGATAGGTCTAAACTTTAGACTCTAACAAACGAACGCAGCCAAAGAGTATCGTCAGTAGCATCTGGAGCTCCAGGCATCTTTGACGGAGAATTCCCCTCCCTGGTTGTGCCAGCGACCGGTCATCAATTTGCAAGCATGGTCTGCACGCAGAGCTGGAAGAGAGCACCGTACCGTGCTGCTCCACTACTGAACATGGGTTTGGTCATCAAGTTGCACGTCCTGCATACACCGTGCGATTTCTTCCTCTCCTCCATCAGACCGTCGCATCCTCGCTAGTTCCTACAGTACAACAAATTCAGGTGGACACCAGCCTTATTGCATGGCACGTGCAAGCATCTGCATCACGCCAATATAGTAGTGACTGAAATACCTGATACAACAAATTCAGGTTTTGTTAGAATCAGGCAGAAGTTCAATGCAAGAGGATCGCATCAGTGTATGAGCGTCAAGGAGGCTTTGCAACTTATGTCATCACTGTCAACGAATTAATGGCGAGCTAGTGTGCAGATCACAAATGAAGTGCCCAAGTAGATGACAGGCAGCTACATGCTCGGATTATCAGCGTCGTTTTGTATGGCAATTCTTTTCTCAAGCGCTCGCCGGCAGGCCAAACACTAGTTGAAGCAGCCCGCGAGACCTTCGACCTCCGCCTCAAGCTTCAGGTGTGGCCGCTGAACCAACCGGCTCAATGACCAGCGAGATTGTGCTCGATGAGGCTGTAGCCAGAACACAAAAACCACACTCTGCATCGATCCCTCCGACGTTGGCAGCACTCCAACTCTCCAGGTATGGCTATAGCACCCGGAACATTGTCGACCCTGACCACATTCTACTGAACGACTGGGAACCTTTTTCCCGTTGCCTCCTATCCTTACTGCACAGCTGAAAAACTCGACATAAGATCATGTAAAAGGCAAGTCTATATGTAAACGCTCATGCTCTCCTTTTAATTTGCTGTTCCAAGAAGCTGAACTCTTTGCTCCCCTATCGTACGTGGTTTGGTTTATTTCCTGCGCTGCAACGTTTGGTCCGTTTCTATATATGAAAAAGATGTGAAGGAATTGGACAAGAGAAGGTGATGGTGTACCCATAAGATTAATTGTGCCAGCCGCTGCAGTGCTTCTTAACTGTCCAGCAGTGAAGTTAAGTTTATACCGGAGACAGGAACATAAAGCAAACTAAAGTTTACAAGTGCTTCTTGCTATAGGATTATTTGAGCTTAGTAGCGTTTAAGAAAGGAAAAAAAATCAATTTACACTCTCGGATTATCAAAAAATCTGATTTTCAATCTTCATCTACAAAACCGGATAACGAGACCCATCCAACTATTAAAACCTGGCAAATTTGGAATCTTGAGTGGTTTCAAAGGTGAATTTCCATTTTGTGAAAATTGAAAATATTCAAGTTTAAACTAAAAAATTCATAAGTAATTCATTTTAAATCAAAAAAATACAAAATAGAGTGCCAACATTTTTCTAAAAAAAAGTAGCCTGTTTGTTGGTACTGCTCCTTAGTTATTCGGATCCATTTTTTTCTTATTCCTAGTATTTGCTTGCTTAGTTATGCCTATTATTTTTTTTCATAAATAAGATTCAATTAGAGCACCAACATATAGGTTATATTTTTAGAAAATTTTTAATACCAGTTCCATATTTTTCTGATTATTCTGGATTCCTTTTGTCCGACTCGTCATACGTCAAACCCACTGCCTTCAGAATTTCAGATATTCAGAAAACGGCTACATACACATATGCCCTTCACGTGCTCTCTGTTTTTTTGTGTTTTTTTTGTGGCGTCCAGCGTCATTTTCAAACGAAACTAATATTAGTGTACTCATCACATATATAACATGGATATTACGAGTCACGCAACAAAATTCAGGTATGCAGTAGCCTTTTTGCATAGCACGTGCAAGCATGTGCATAACGTCAATATAGTAGTAACTGTAATACCTTATACACATGAAGGAAACTAAAGAGTACTAACAAGCAGGAGCTGCTCCGCGTTTTGTTTATACCAATCTATGTATACCACTACGGTCGGTGTTGTGTCTCACTACAACAACTGTATATGCCAAATGAAAATCACGGTGTTTGGATAGATTTCAAATTAACCACAAAGGGCAACAAGGAAATTCAGATGATGTGTGCCAGCGCTAAAATTGGTATTTTTGTTAGAATCATGCAGAAGTTCAAAAGGATCAAATCAGTGTATGAGCTTGCAACTTATGTCAATAATGGTTAAGTAGGGCCGGGGAGCATTCTGCGTGGGAACCCCGTATGAACAATCTGTCCTAATGCGTTGATGATCTGTTTGCCAGGCGCTCGCCGCCAGTCCAAACGCTGGATGAGGCAGCCCCAACCTCAATCCTCGACCTCCACCCCACAATAGCTCTAACGACTCAGGCGTGGTCGCCGAGCCAAAATCTCCGTATCACCAGCGAGATCATACCTGATCGGAGCCGTGGCCGGAACACAAAAGCTACACACTAAATGGATCAGCCTCCTACATTGAGCATTACCCCAACTCTCCAAGAAGGTGCGCATAGAACATTCCGACCACATTCTATTGAAGATGGCGGAAACCATTTTCCCGACGCCTCCTATCCTTATTGCACGGCTGAACTCGAGATATATGATATGACACTACGACGTGTAGAATTGGCAAGTCTATCTTTAGACGCGCATGCTCTCTTGTTAAATTAGCTTGCTGTTCCAAGCTCAACTCTTTGCTCCCCAACCGTGTCTGGTTTGTTTCTTGTGCTGCAGCGTTTGGTGCGTTTCTATATATATGAAGAAGATGTGAAGGAACTACTAGACAAGGGAAGGTGGTGGTACACACAGCCATGAGCTTGTGGCAGCAGCTAGCTGCAACGCTTCTTAACTGCCCAGCAATAGAGTCGAGTTCGTAGCGGAGATAGGACACAAAGTAAATTAAAGTATACAAGTGCTTCTTGCTATAGGATTTGAGCTTAGTTGCATTTAAGAAATAATGGTAATAAGTACAGAAGTCGTACGCCTACGTTCAACCTTTCGCTGAAGAGCAGCCAAGGAACTGCCTTTGACTTTGTGAAGCACACTTGATCGGCAATATATCAGGTGCAAACCAGCGTATCCGTGCAAACTCCGTGCAAACCAACTAACAAAAGTCGCAAAAAATTCTCAAACAAATTATGTATATACTTCATAGACTACTCTACCACTGTATAAAATTTCAAGTTCAAATTCATCATATGTTAAGAGATACTAAAAAGAGAAAATTCTGAGAGATAAATAAAAGAGAAAACTCTTAAAACTTTCTCTTTTTTTATGTCTTAACATATGATGAATTTGAACTTGAAATTTTATACAGTGGTAAGGAAGGCTATGAAGTATATACATAATTTTTTTGAGAATTTTTTGCGATTTTTATTAGTTGGTTTGCACGGGTTTGCACGGACAGCCTAGTTTGCACCTGATATGTTGCCCACTTATCCCCGGATGAAAGCTGCTGCATTCGAGTGGTCAGTAGGTAGCATCTGGAGGTGGCGCATTCCCTCAGGCTGTGCACGAGCCCACCTCGCTGCGTGCCCCCATGTCATGGAGGACGGATTCGGAGGCCCGGCCCAGATTCAGAAGAGGCAACAAATAAACAACTTGCAACGCAGTGCAGCAGCTTCTTTGCTCATCCTCCATCATACTATCGCGTCCTTGCTTCAGTACGCGCGTAGTATACTACAGCGACATTGTGTACTGTGTGTGCCCTTGTTTATCTCTCCAATTGTTTTGGATTACTTTTGTCTAACTCATGCGCCAAACCCACTGCCTTTCCGATATTCTGAAAACAGATACAGTATATACACTACTAGAAAACGGTCTATCGGTACCAGTACGTTAGCGCCGGTCAAGAACGAGCCGGCACTAACATACCTCAACAGTGTAAGGCGGGCACGTTAGTCCCGACTAGAAATACCAGCCGGCATTAGTACCGGCTGGTAACACTAGCCGGCACTAACTTGTCCATCTGACGTGAGATGGACAAGTTAGTGCCGGCTGGTAACACGAGCCGGCACTAACTTGCGTGGGCGCGTTAGTGCCGGCTGGTACCACTAGCCGGCACTAACTTGTCCATCTGACGTGAGATGGACAAGTTAGTGCCGGCTGGTAACACGAGCCGGCACTAACTTGCGTGGGCGCGTTAGTGCCGGCTGGTAACACTAGCCGGCACTAACCGCGCCATCCCCCCAACAAATTATTAGCCTCTTCGCCCATCCAGATCGACGACGTCGCCCCAACTTACCCGCCGCCCCGACGTCCTCGCGCCATTGCTGCCGCCGCCCGAAGCTCCGGCCGCCGCGCACGTCGTCGTCCTCGCGCGCGGCCCCTTCCGCGCAGCCCGGCCGCCCGGCTGCCCCTGCCGCCTCGGGGTCCTCGCGCCACTGCTCCGCGTCCTCGCACCCCATTGCTGCCGCCGCCCGAAGCTCCGGCCGCGGCGCACCTCGTCGTCCTCGCGTGCGGCCCGTTCCGCGCAGCCCGGCCGCCCGGCCGCCCGGCTGCCCCTGCCGCCTCGAGGTCCTCGCGCCACTGCTCCGCGTCCTCGCGCCCCATTGCTGCCGCCGCCCGAAGCTCCGGCCCCCACCGTCGACCCCTCCCTCCGGACCTCCTCCTCGCCCTCCGATCGCAAAAACGGATTCGAGGTGAGCACATCAACTTGCAAAAGCATCTGGTTAATTGCACATCAACAATGTTTTGAGTTACGTGATATCCTGCTTCTTAGTCTTGCCCTGACTAATTGCAAAAGCATCTGGTTAATTTGGAGGACGATATTTCGACCAACGCAAGTAGAAGCACTTAAAGGGGTTTCTTGCAAGCAGGTGGGACCACGAATCTTCTCTCATCCTTTTGTGTTCTGTTTCCAAGTGCACCTCTGACATAATGTACATTTTTTTTACTTGATAGTGATGCTTCTGTACTTATTTCCATGTCTGGTCTGCTAAGTTTTGATAAAATTATACTGTCTCCTGCCATTCTCATGTAATTTTTGTTTGAAAAGTTGCTAAGTGCTGAGACTTGCAATGACTAGGAAGCTAGCAGCAATGCAGCATGCTGAACAATGGTTTCTAGCAGCAATGCAGCATGCTGAACCATTGTTTGAAACGTTAGTGCCGGCTGGAATTACGAACCGGCACTAACGGTAGCCCTTTAGTGCCGGTCAGCATAAAACCCAGTTGTGTATGCAGACATTTTGTAGGGTAATAGTGGGCATCATAACTTACATTAAAAAGTATATTATGATTTTTTATACAATTGTGTACTAAGGATTTTTTTTATACACATTTCCTTGATGGCAGCTCGGAAACTTCCGGCAGCGAGAGCAAGCTGATGCCGTCGATCAAGGTTGACGTGGACCGGCAGAGTTTTCCTCAATAGCCTCCTCATGCTTGTGATGAGAACGTATGTCGTTCTATTGCACAGCTCCATCCAATAGCTAGGAGGTATGAAAATTATGTCAACTATACTATCTGCCCTTTGATCCACAATAAAAAGTATAGGCGAAATCAGTGTTGCGCCAGGGGGCTTAAGCCCCCCCCCCCCCCACCCCCACCCCACCACCCCAACACACACACAAAAAGGAGGGGAAGAGAGAAGAACAGGATATAGAAAGGAAGGAAGATGCATGATGCTTTGTTTAACCTCAAACTTTCCATGATGGTAGTTGCTTACTTTCTCTCCATCTACTCGTAGTTTTGGATTAAATTTAGTTGAACCGATTTAGGTACTACCGTGACTAGTAATACCTAATAAAAAGATGGTAACATTAGATATACATGTTCTGGTATGAGCCCCTCGCCCCACCCCTTCATTACTTCTTGCATACGATATTAACTATACTAACTATAAGAACTACAACTAAATATTCTACCCAATCAAAAGTAAGTTACAATAGCAACATACATGGGCCACTAGCTTAGCAATCCATAATAAAAATGAAAAGATAATAATCTAAGGGTTCAGACTACAGCCCCTCGATGGTTGGCCAAACGAGTCGTGCCTAATGGGTGGCCCGAGGCATGACCCATAAAAGCACGACCCAAGTACAGTACCGTCCGATCCACGTCATGCCCGGGCCGGCAGAGCCCCATAGGACGTGCCGTGCGTGGCCGCATGAGCGGCACGTCGAGCGGCCAAGCACGACCCATTTAACTAAATGGCCCAATATGCCCGTTAAAATTTCTCATCCCCTAACAAAATGTGAAATTCTAACTTCTTTTATCCCCACTTCAGCACCTACATATTTACCTGGCTGCCGCCCCTCTCGTTCGTCGTCCTCCACGCGCGATCGACCTTCGCGCGCTCTGACCTCGTCGGCCTGCGCTCCAGCCGTCGCCGCACTGCGCTCCGCTACGGCCTAGCTGCGCGGGGCTCCCATGGGCTAGCAGGCCGCCATAGCCCGTCGGGCTCATCGGCCAGGCCCAACACTATTATCATGTCCTGGTGCCGTGTCTGGGCCAGCGGTGCGGCACGTCGGACAGCCCGGCATGGCCTGTTAATGTGGCTGTGCCAAAGCGGGCCGTGCCGAGAACGGGTCGTGCCGTAGCGGGCTCATGTCATGCTGGCCGGGCGGTCCGTTTGGCTGTATATAGCGAAGAGCACACATGCATTGTCCACGTAGATATACTTGCAGGGAAGCATTGGAAAGCAAATATATTTTAGTTTCTCAAAAACATGTATGCCTCGGAATATCGCATAGGTCAATATGTCGAAGTGCAGCACAGTCTGGTGTCTGACAAACCGGGGCATGTACGGGGGATGCGGACAAGATATATGTTGGTATTTCTTAACATTCATAGAATAATCCGAAAGCTCAGAAAGATACCGCGGTAGCATTTCACCCGTAAGTATTTAAGGGTATCGTATTTTCATGGGGAACGGAGATACTAGCCTTCTACTAGTTCGTCCAAGGACAAACAAAAGTAAAATTAGGTGAGGATAGAGTGGATTCCTATAGCTTTAGAGTTTTTGGTAAAGATAAGTTCAACTTCTACTTGCTTACTTCGGGCACCGGTCTGACCTTGGCCCGCCAGGAACCTCCGGCCATTAGCTCTACTTTGACCCCGAACGTGAGGGATTTCACAATACGTCGAAACGCAGCGAACGAACATAGCTATCACCACCTGCCGCCTACCCTTCGACACCGTGGGGGCACGCAACATACAAAGGCAATCTAGAACCTAGACACCACGTCTATTCTGTCGATTACTACTCTAGCATCGATTATGGTTTACCCGTCTCTATCAGGAGCCCTCTACTAGAGCATCCATCACAAGAACGGACGATGATTCCGTAAGCAAATAAAGAATATAATTTAGTTCACTACGAGACTTATCACCATAGGAGATCACAAATACTTATTTAAGAAAGAAGCATCCGTCAAGGTACAAAGCCGAGGAAGAGTGCCGACAGGCCGGCACCTCCCCGAACTACCCCTCACTCTCTCCCTATTTTCTAAGCACTACGGAGGTAGGGCTTCGCCTTGGAGTGGAGTTCTTCTCTCCTCTTTCTTATTGTGTGTTGAATGGGTGGCTCTCCTCCTCCTTATATAGCCCTCCAAGATCGGTTTCTGATGGGTTATATAAGAAAACTTTGTGAACCGCTTTTGGGGGAGCGCGGGAGAGCTGCTGCCCGCCAAAGTTGGGCCTAAGTGGAGCCTTCCTGGGTCGGCCTAACTCACAATTCAGCCAAACCCTAGGTAAGGCCTCCCTTGGCGCCTTTTTGCCCGGTATCTGGTGAGTTTATTCTTGGAATATTCCCTAGGGTCTCGGGGATGATTGAGAAAATTTTGACTGGCCTGTGAGCCCTAAATTCTTGTGCTTTTGCATGATTGGTTGAAGCTGCATTTCAATTGTGCTTTTGAGCATGTTTTCCTCCATACGCAAGCGTGGTCTTGTGTAAAGAATGATTCAACAAAACTCGTGGAAATGATTAGTATTAAACTCCAATATCTAGTTTGGTATCTGTTTTGATACTGTTCTCTGCGAGGTTTGACGGTCGGACATTTAAGGAGCGTCAACAACATGTGCCCTCGATCCGGCCAACCCCACATGGCAATATATGCACACGCGGAAACTAACACCCTTTATACATGGTACCAAGCATAAGCTTTACCACAACACAAGGGAACCAAACAGAACCGGATTTTATGCAAGAGTATCCAATCAGCTATCTGTTGCAGATCAGCCATGTTTAGATAGACTAGAGAGAATATGAAAAAAAAAGCTGGTATTCCCCTCTCACCCAATTTCTTTTGTCACCCAAGGTACAGATCCCTGCGACCTCTGCAAGGGATGCCGATCTCGAGCTCCGCCGTGCTGCATACAGATGTTGGGGAGAGCGACACACACTTCGTTGTCCCTTGACGCCTTGGTGATGCTTAAGAGTCGGGATCCGAGCGACTGCGGTTGTTGCTACAGAAGCTGAAAGCTTCAGGTTGTTTGAGCTGAGGATGCCGGATGGTTTCCAGATAGGATGGTTGATTCGGCGCTCGCTGTCGGATCACACGGTAGAAGAGCTGAGATATAGTATCCATGCTTGAAATCCGCTGCGCCCTTATAACCCAAAAGCTCTACTGGCTCAGGTGCGTTTGCCAATGCGTGGGAACCTCTTTCCCAATGCCTCCCATCCTTACTGCACAACTGAATTTGAGATACAACGTGTGAGGCAAGACTATATATAAGTGCAACGCGTATGCTCTCCTTTGCTCTCCGCTAGTCATTTTGTTTCTTTCATGTGTTGCAAGGTTTTCTGCGTTTCTATATATGATGAAGATGTGAAGAAACTAGATGAACAGCGGAGCAGGTGGTGGTGTGTAAGCTTGTGGCAGCAGCTGCTGCATGCAATGCTACTTAACTGCCAGGCACTGAAGTGGAGTTTATAGTACACGAGACAGGACATGAAGTAAACTAAAAGTGAAAAAGAAAATAATTTGTCAGAGTACACATGTGCACAGTGCCACCAATTGATCGATGATCATGAGGGATGCATATCATAAACATCATAAGTTAGTGGGTCAATTTTTTTTTTGATAAAATGAACTAGAACGCTGTTTCATGTAAAGGCATTCTATGTAATTAATTTATAAGGAAAAATGAACTACGGTAACGTACCATCGTAATTAATCAAGTGATCTATAAAACATCAATATGTATTCACTTGCATCCCTAAGGCCCTCCATAATGTGGGTCAAGCTCAAAACTATTCACTCAGAGAGAAGCTAGAATTGTTTTTACTGTTGCTGCAATGTTCATGCATCACTCATGGATCCCATAAACTGAAATAAAGAATCTGCATATGGGCTCCATTCATCAACCTGCTCACTACCTTACCTGAACAGCACAGGGAATCAAGTGCAGAGATTTACTTTTCCTTCTTTTAATCAGCAGGAAATTGGTGCACCTACAAGCATCGCTGCTCGAATTTTTAGCATAGGCATCGCAAGCTGCAGTGTATAGAGAGTGACGCCTCAATCTTCTCTTTCCTATCCAAGCATCACCTTGGAGCACATTGTGGAGGGCCTAATGGTCGTTATACTTTTGCCCTGGGCTTGGTAATTTAGGCATTCGACTTTGTCATAGATTATCCTATTCAAATGGGCTCGAACCTGGGACCTTGGTGGTCCTTGGTTCCACAGTTCACTAGAACAAACTCGGTAACGTTCTTGTTGTAGGATTTGAGTTTATATGCATTTGAGAAATATTAATGACGAGTGCAAATGTAAAACAAATATTAGATAACCTTATTAGTCACAACGATTGCAGCGACCGAACGGGTCGCTGGCTAAGCAAAGCAGTAGTTACTAGTTTCCATTATATTTATTGCATTCATCTTGCGTTTATCAGGGTCTTGCTACCCGTAAGGGCGAAATGGAATTCTGAGCTGAGCTGAGGCCTGTGATGCCTTTTCTTCTTGCGCCATTTCGAGTGCACCATCTAGAGTTGCTCATTTTATCAGCCTTGCTCAGTTCTTAGGAAAGGTAATGCACAACAAAGTCCAACTCGGCATCTCACATCCATTTTTCCAAATACGGGGATACCGAGATTTCATTACCAGAAACGAAATCACAGTACAGTACAGTGGACTAGAACCGACCATTTAACCTCCAGTTAGCAGCCAGGCCAAGCACAAAGGGGCGCAGCTGAAACGTACAACCCACTACCAAACTTCCAGAGTTCCTCTCAGCATCACAAGAATTATTACAAAACGACACAAGAGCAGCAAGGTTTCAAAATCGCAAGAGCTTAAGCGAGAATTTAGTCTCCCAGGCTAGCAGGAGCACCTCCAGGTTGCAAAAAAAAAATTCTTTTTTCAGCTGTCACTGCAGTAGTACCATCCCGGTGTCTTCAGTTGAAGCTTCTCTTGGATGGAAGTGCAGCGCCGTAGCCTTCGGAGCTTCAGCACCAGCCTCCAGCGCCTCCTTGTCACCTTCCTTTAAGCATCATAAAAGTACGAGCCAAGCAGATTGTCATAAAAGTCCATCTCGCATCCCTGAAAAGAATAATGACATATCAATTTGAGCAAACATTTATACTATTTTCCCAATAAAAAGGTACTAATTAACAATGAATACTGGCAATTCCTTGCCTTATCAGTTAACGATGATAGAATCGGAAACTGCATATATTTTTCTCGATGCTTCCTATTCCCTAATGCATCGAGAAAGTGGAGGAAGATGAAAATGGCATGAAAACACCATCGCTAAGCCTCTTCATATTGCTTTGTCGATCCGAGAAACACAAGATGAACTTTTGTTGCCTGACTTTTGAGATCTCTCTCTCCGTTTTCACGATTTGGGCACTTAGGGTCTGTTTTGACATGGCTGTGGAGCTGGACTCCATCAACTTTAAACTATTTTATAGCCAAACACCCTAACTTTCCGTAGTTCAAATAGACTTGGAGTCTGGGATCATCTCTTTTGCAACTGCAGAAAGCTCCAATATAGACTGGACATGAAGTTATAGGGTAATTATCCACCGTTGCCATTGGTAAAAAAAAATGATTCCTTTCTTTTTCTTCCCCAACCCCGTCGTCAGACTCCTGTCGCGAACCACCCTCCCTCCCAACTGCGCCTCCCTCCCCCACCGCACACCCTTCCTACCGCCGCCGCGCTCGGCCGTGCTCCCTCCCTAGCCGTGCTCGGCGGCATCGGCGGAGGTGCCCGGCTGCTGCCGCTCCTACATGTGCTCGCCGCTAGTGATGGAGAAGCCGAAGGAGGCGTAGCGGTGGTGCGCTGCTCGTACTCCGCCGCTGTCAGCCTTAGCCCCTCCGGCACATCGCCGTCCGCGCCCGATTGGATTCGCCTTGGGCTCGATTTGGACATCGCCGTCTGCCTGTTGCAAGCCATAGCCGCTGCCCTGGCCGCTCGTGGGCCGCCGTCTCGGCTGGCGCCACCCCACCCTCCCCTTCCTCACTGCCCTCCTTGACCCCGAGGGCTACCGGCGCCCGTCCCCTGCAGGTTGTGGTCGCCGCCCCTAGGCACCTGTGGGCCGCGCCACCCCGCTCTCTTCTCCATTCTCGCCTTCCTCGAAGGCCGCCGCCACCCCCGCCCTTGGTCCGGCCGCTGCGGCCCGCGCTGCTGGTCCGGCCACTGCGGTCCCATGGCGCGCTGCTGGTCCGGCCGCCGCGGCCCCAAGGCGCGCCGCTGTCTCTGTCAAGCCGCCATGGCCCCAAGGCGCGTTGTCCAGCAACAATGAGGAGAATATAAGGTAGAAAAAGAAAAAATAAGGAAAAAACGAGTATGACATGTGGGTCCCGCGAACCAAGGGCAAAGATGGCAATACACACTGAAAATCATGTTTTTTGGAAATTGAGAGCACCCCTCGTAGCCAAACATCACGCTCAGATAGCTTCAACTCCATCCAGAGCTAGCTCCACCTAGAGTTTTTGAGTAGAGCTGCTCCAGATTGAGTTGGAGCTATGCCAGACATGCCCTTCTTACGAAACGCGGCGCCATCTGAGGCCAATTATGGTGTCCACGTCAGCCAAAATTCTTTCGACCGTCCGATTGCGATCCGACATATAATGATGGACCATTGCTGTCAACATTTTACATCTAGACCCCCGCGTTTCTAGCAACGGCGGCTAGCCAGGCGGCCTCTGCTCCTGGTAGCGCGGTGCAGCGAGCCAGGGCAGCAGGCCGTCGCGGGAAGCCTCCACGCGCCGGTGGGGCGAGCGGCGAACGGGGCAACCAGTGGCTGGACACGGCGGCTAAGGCGAGTGGCGTCGCGGCCCACAACCTCTCCGCAAGGGCAAGCTTGTCCTCTCCGGCGGCAAGGCGGCCGCGGCCGGCGCCCCCGCCGCCTCGCCCGCCCTCGCGCCCGAGGCCGGAGGCCCGTCCGCGACCGGTGGCGGCGACAGGCATGTCACCCCTCTCTCGTCTTCCCTTTTGGCTGTGCCCCATCTCGCACGTTGCTCCTTCCCTCCTTCCCTTTTCCCCAGCGCGCCCGCCTCATCCCCGTCGCTGCCCTGAGCGCTGCCTAGCCCTTCCTCCTACCCCTCTAAGCGGAGCAGACTGCCTTCCTCCCTGCGTACGCTGCAGGCGCAACCCAGATTTCGTCATCTACCGCCCTTCCTGATGCCATCTCCCCGTCACGCCACCCCTCTCGGCGATCACCATAGACTCCTCTTCTCCTGTTGCTGGTTTTGGGTGAATGTTGGTGACGGGGAGGATTTTTTCCTGTAATTTTTTTCCTCTTCAGCTGCAGCAACTGGCCAACAGCTGCAGCCAGCCAAGGTGCTGGGCTGCGTCTGCGCCCTGTAGCCGAGCGGCTGCTGCAGCTGGGGGGCGGCTGTACTTCCTGTCCTTGGATTAACATTTGCCGGTTGTTCATTCTTCATATGCCCAACTAATAGTGCTTATCTGCTCCTGTCTGGCACAGTGCAGGTATGGGCAAATGGTGTTAGTAGCTCAATTTTCACTCTCATTGAGCTGAGAGGATGACACTCAAGTTGGGGAAGTTTTCTGGGTTTTTCTTCATTCACACTCACAATGCCATACCTTCCAACGGGAGGGGTGGCCACATATATATACAGCAGGCTGCTGGGCAGCAAACGAAGCCAATAATGCTAGTCTAACACTGGTCTAACTGCTGTCCTAGAGAGGACACTAACTGCTGTCCTAGAGAGGACACTAACTGCTGTCCTACAGTCCAAGATGCCTGCAGTCCAAGATGCTAAGGACTGCTATCCTAGAGAGGACACTAACTGCTGTCCTACAGTCCAAGATGCCTGCAGTCCAAGATGCTAAGAACTATAAGATGCTAACTGCTGCTAAGGACCACAAAGACCAGCAGCAAGGACTTATCCATCATTCTCCCCCTAAGTCTTGTGCGTCGTCTTGTGGGAAGATTGGACCATCCCAGTCCTGGAGCAAAGCTCAAGGAACTTGATCATCCCAAGGGGCTTGGTGAGCAGATCCGCAAGCTGATCCTTGGTGTTGATGTAGCTCGCCTTGATGCTTCCTTCCTCCAAGCAACCTCGGATGAAGTGATACCTCACCCGGATGTGCTTGCTCCGTTCGTGGAAAACGGGGTTCTTCGCCAAGGCCAGAGCGGACTTACTGTCCACCCTGAGCTCCACTGCTCCAGTGTCTCTGCCGAGTAGATCACCAAGCAGTCGAGCGAGCCAGAGCGCCTGAGTCGACGCGGTGGAGGCCGCTATGTACTCGGCCTCGCAGCTGGACAAGGCCACCACCTGCTGCTTGACCGACTGCCAGCTAACGAGGCACTTGCTGAGGAGGAAGAGAATCCCGCTCGTGCTCTTGCTGGTGTCGATGTCGCCGGCGTGGTCGCTGTCGCTGTACCCGACGAAGTGTGCCGCTCCAGGGCACCTCGGGTAGTGGAGACCATGGTCAAGAGTCCCCGCAACATAGCGAATGATCCTCTTCGTGGCCTGCTGGTGCTCCGTCGTCGGTCGCTGCATGAACCGACTGACGTAGCCGACGGAGAATGCCAAGTCCGGCCGTGTGTGGGCGAGGTAGCGGAGGCTCCCCACAAGACGCCGGTACTGAGTAGCGTCTACCTCCTCCGCCGTGCTGTCACGGCTCAGCTTCAGCCTTTCCTCCATCGGAGTAAGAGCTGGGTTGCAGTCGATGAGCCCAGCGAGCTCGACGACGCGCTTGGCGTAGGCGGTCTGTCGAAGTGTGATCCCGGAGTCGTCCTGGTGCACCTCGATCCCAAGGTAGAAGGAGAGAGGCCCCAGGTCGCTCATCTGGAAGGTGGCCTTCATCTCCTCCTTGAACGCCGCCACCTCCGCATTCTTGGTGCCGGTGATCACCAAGTCGTCGACGTAGACACCCACCAGCAGGGCATTGCCTCCTTTGCCCCGCCGGTAGATGGCCGCCTCGTGCGGGCTTTGCTCAAAGCCCATCCCCTTGAGCGTGGAATCCAGCTTGGCGTTCCACACCCTCGGGGCCTGCCGCAAGCCATAGAGGGCCTTGCGCAGACGTAGCGCCTTACCCTCCTTGCCGGGGATCGCAAACCCCGGCGGCTGGTGCACGTAGACCTCCTCCTTCAAGTCGCCGTTGAGAAACGCCGACTTGACGTCCATGTGATGGACACGCCAGCCCTCCTGGGCAGCTAGCGCAAGGAGGAGTCGCACGGACTCCATCCGTGCTACGGGAGCGAAGGCATCGTCGAAGTCGACGCCCTCCTGCTGCACGAAACCTCGTGCCACCAGGCGGGCTTTGTGCTTGACGATGGTGCCGGCCTCATCCCTCTTCAGCTTGAACACCCACTTAAGGGTGATCGCGCGGTGACCGCGAGGGAGATCAGCAAGCTCCCAAGTGCGGTTCTTCTCAATCGCGTCCATCTCCGACTGCATCGCGGCACGCCATGCCGCATGTCCCTCGAAAGACCGAGGCTCGCCGTCGTCGCATGCGAGGTGCAACTGTGCCTCCAGGTCGTGAGGCACCAGTCCCGGCACCGGCTGATCACCGAGAAGGTCCTCCATCGTACGATACCGCAACGGCTCGCCGTCATGGTACGCGTGCGAGGTGTACCATGACGGCCATCCCCAGTCGACGCGCTCCTCGTCGTGAGAGAGCGGAGTAGCGAACTCCACCGGACTGTGCTCAGCACGAGCAGGTGTCGAAGTAGACGGGCCCGAAGGAGTGGCTATCGGTACTGGAGATCGCGGCGTCGCCGGCTGTGGTGGTGCAGCCGAGGAACTCGGCGCAGCCGGAGTCATAGCTGAAGGGCGTGGTGCCGCCGGTGTGGCGGGTGCCGGCGTCGGTGGAGGCTCGGGGACTGGGGTAGGCACGCTCGGCGAAGAAGAGCTGTCTACTCCCCCAGCTCCCTTGAAGTGGACGTACTCGACGGTGAAGTCGTCGTACGTCGGAGCCGAGCCGTCGTCCACCGCCTTGTCCCACGCCCATCTGCGCCCTTCGTTGAACACAACGTCGCGCGCCGTGCGCACACGCTGTGTCTCCGGGTCGAGAATGCGGTAGGCTTTCGAACCCTCCGCGTAGCCGATGAACACTCCCGGAGTGCTCCTGTCGTCGAGCTTGCCGATGGGGCCAAGCTCCTTGGTGAACGCGAGGCAGCCGAAGACCCGCAGGTGGGAGACCGCCGGCTTACGCCCATGCCAAGCCTCATACGGCGTCATGCCGTCGAGTGCCTTGGTGGGTGAAGCGTCCCCCCCATCAGGGAAGACTTAAAAGTGTCACATTATCAGTCCCAGGAGGCTGATAACACTTTTATTACATCAGATGGTACATCACCGTACAACCCTACGCGGTAATGGGCAGTGAAGCGCCACTATCGCGAGGATTACAACCAGAACCCACACGACTACACTAGCTACGAACAAAGGATCATCAGAGTCTTGCGCCATGCGGAGCTCCAACGGTGACCTCACCCACAGGCAAGACTGGGTGCAGGACGGGACCCTACTCGTCGTTCTCGGGGTTGTAGTCGGGATCCTCCACTGTAAAGTAAGAACGGGGTGAGTACAAACGTACTCAGCAAGTCCAATCACACCCACGGGGGGGTTATAACAGAATTAGATGCACAGGATAATCCAAGGATAAAGTTACGGTTCTTTTGCGGAAACACAATTATATGCAAGGGTTCGTTTAAAAGCATTTTTCAAAACAAGTTTTCAAGTGTCTAAGATTGCACAATGTCGATCCTCACAAATCCAAGTTTCAAGCCGCTACCGGACTCCCCGTCCGTCGTAGCACACAGCACCATTGCCGGATACTTTTCAAACAACTCACACCAGATCAACCCTTCCCAAAGAGAAACACTAGTTATGTGACCACACCGTAACCTGCCCAGTACCGTGGGCACGGCTATTCGAATAGATTTTAACTCTGCAGAGGTGTGCAACTTTACCCACAGGTGGGGTACCACAGCACGAACACCTTAGTGCCGGTGCAGATCCCATCGAGGCCCTTACCCACCGTAGCTAGATCTGACTAGCCATCACGGGATCTATCAAGGGGTCATTCGACCTAACACCGAGGTTTAACCGGGGCATAAGTCACACAGAGCTTATCCCGTCTCCTTGATCACCCGTTGCTCCCAGCTCTCCTGATGGCTATCAGACTAACCAGTGGGGTTAGGCCAAGCCGTTGCCCATACAACGGTCAAGTGGTTCGCACTACGAGAAGCTAGGTGAGATGTCACATTAACTCGGTCCTTAGGGGTGACAAGATGGATATCTCCCATCCACGCTCAACCACACAGGTACGAGCACACCAACGGCAATTCACACAGAAATGCCATCCATCTCATCTAACTCGCTTTTCAAAACCACATTTTATCCCTTCCCACGCACACGCATTTCCTTTATAAATCAGGCAGTCAAAGTATGGTTATTTCAAGCAAAGTGGCTATCCTACCGGGTTTCCAGCACGCAAAACAATGCAATTTTATAAAACAGGCCGTTGGGTCGTGTTTATAAAAACTAGGGCAAAAATATGCATCAAAGGGCGGAATTGAACTTGCCATCGTCAAACCCTTGCGGGAAGTCCTGATCGAAGCACTGTCCTTCGGGTTCGGGGTCGCAGTACTGGTCCTCAGTTGCTTGGTCGCGGTCGGGAACCTCGTCGTTCACTCCGTGTCCTACGACGCAAACAAACAGACACACAATCAAGCGAAGAACTAAAAGCTTTTACCGATAGGTTTTGAATCAGAAATAATTTAGTTACGGAGGTCGGGACAATATCTCTGGGTGGTTTCTTAATGGCATGGCTAAAACTATACTAGGAAGGGCGTGGTAAAGTTGCGGGTCAATCGGAGGTCGTTTCACACATAAAATGACGCGCTAAAGGTGGTTTCAGGGCTTAAACGGGGGTCCAGGGGCTCATTCGCGATTGTCTGAAATGGGTAGGGGCCTAATTGCAAAACCCAGCGATACCCAGGGCATGCTAGAGGGGGTCGGGCATTGTTGGGTTTTTATGTAATGGAGGGATTCAATTCGAAATAATAGGATGGGCAGGGTTTCTTTTGCGAAAGGGGCTATTAGAGAGGGGGGGTCCTTATTTAGAAATGAGAGCAAGGGTGGGGGGTTATTGGGCATTTTGCCCTGTTCTTCCTCCTCCCTCCCGCACAGAGCAGAGGAGGGGAGGTGGGGGGGGGGCCGGCGGCCAAATTCCGGCCGGCCGGGCCATGGTCGGCTCGGGGGAATGGAGAATGAGAGGGAGGGGGGCTCGGGGATCCCATCCCCGGCCTTACCTCGGCTCGGGTCGCAGCGAGGGAGGCTGCCCACGGGAGCAGGGGCGGCGGCACAGGGCCACAGGCGGCGGCGGCGCTAGGGGCAGGGGGAGAAGGGTAGGGCGGCGGTGGTGGGTGTGGTGGTGAAGCGCGGCGCCGGGGGGGGGTATTTATAGGGGAAAGGGTGGTGAGGCGGAGGCCCTCGGGGGTGGCGGCCGGCGAGCTGCACGGGGCGCCATTAATGGTGCCCCGGCGGCTTGCGGCCGTCGCCGA
This sequence comes from Panicum hallii, assembly GCF_002211085.1. NCBI lineage: Eukaryota > Viridiplantae > Streptophyta > Magnoliopsida > Poales > Poaceae > Panicum > Panicum hallii. The sequence goes on along the minus strand of NC_038044.1, from coordinate 61,092,220 downwards.
GCGGCGTGGCCTCCGAGGGCTGGGCGCTGTGCGGCCACAGCGGCCAGGAGGGGACGGCGTGCGCGGACGGGCAGGGCGCCAGCGACGGGCGGCGCGGCACGCGCTCGTGCGCGCGCGGGCGGCGCGGCGAGGTGCGGGCCTGGGCGGGGCGTGTGGACGACGGGCGGCGCGGCGGGGTGCGTGGCCACGCGGAACACGCGGAGCACGCGGGGCGGGCGCGTGCGCGGCACGGCCGGGGTGGTGCAGGCGCTCGGCCTGGGCGGCGTGCGGGTGCTCGGGTGCGCAGCCAGGGAAGGGAAGGAGAGGAAAACAGGAAGGAAGGAAGGAGGGAAGAAAAGAGAGGAAAGGAAGGAAAAGAAAGAAAAGGGAAGGAAGGAAAAAAGAAAAGAAAGGAGGGAAAAGAAAAGAAATCGGGGGAAAGAAAAAGAGAGGGAGGGAGGAGTGCCGGCGCCGGTCGCGGCGGTGACCGCGGCCGGTCGGCCACGCGCGAGGAAGCGCGCAGCGCGAGGAGAACAGCGAAGGAAAACGCGTCGGCGCCAATCGCGGCGGCGGCCGCGGCCGGTCGGCCACGCGCGCGGCAGTGCTGCGCGGGAAAAAATAACATCGCGCCGGCGCTGATTGCGGAAAGCGGTTTTGCATGAGTGACAAGCCACCGAGCGGTGCGAGACGGAACGGCGTTAGGGTTTAGTGTTGGCCAGAGGGGTTAGGGTTAGGGTTTCGACGTCGAGCGGTTTTTAAATGAAACATTCTAACGCGTGATTTAATTTGGTAAATTTTCAGGGCGTCACAAACCTACCCCACTTAAATGAATCTCGTCCTCGAGATTCGGCTGGCTCCTAAACAGATGGGGAAATTCCTTCTTTAGGGCCTCCTCGCGTTCCCAGGTTGCTTCCTCTACTCCATGTCTGCTCCATTGAACTCTGCATATCCGTACTTCGGAGTTTCTTGTTCTTCTGGTGACTGTGTCCAGGATCTTGACCGGTACTTCCTGGTATCGCAGATCTGGCTGTAGATCTATGGTTTCCACCGGCACATGTTCTCCCTCGGGTACTCTTAAACACCTTCTTAATTGCGAGACATGAAATACTGGGTGTATGTCCGACATTTCTTCTGGTAACTCCAGTCGGTACGCTACTGCTCCGACCTTCTTCAGAACTCGATATGGCCCAATATATCGAGGGGCTAACTTTCCTTGTACCTGAAACCTCCGTGTCCCTCGAATGGGTGAGACTTTGAGATAGACGAATTCTCCCGGGTTGAAACTTATTTCCCGCCTCTTCTTGTCCGCATAACTCTTTTGTCGGGATTGAGCCGCTTTCAATTTCTCGCGGATCTCCGCTACTTTTTCTTCCGCGTCTTTTATGAGTGCGGGTCCTACTAGGGCGCGTTCTCCAACTTCTGACCACATCAAGGGAGTCTTGCACTTCCTTCCATAGAGGGCTTCGAACGGCGACATGCCCAAGCTGGCTTGATAACTATTATTGTATGAGAATTCCGCATAAGGCAGGCTCTGTTCCCAATCATTTCCATAGGTCAGGACGCATGCTCTCAGCATATCTTCCATGATCTGGTTCACCCTTTCGGTCTGACCATCCGTCTGTGGGTGGTATGCGGAGCTGAAATCCAACTTAGTGCCCATGGCTTTATGCAGGCTTTTCCAAAACCTAGAGGTGAATTGAGTCCCTCTATCTGAAACAATTCTGCTAGGCACTCCATGTAACTTTACTATATTTTCCACATAAAGCTTCGCTAACTTTTCCCCGCCGTAAGTGGTTCGTACGGGTATGAAATGTGCCGATTTAGTGAGTCTATCCACTACTACCCATATGGAATCGTGTCCCTTTTGTGTTCTAGGCAGGCCCACTACAAAGTCCATTCCTATCTCATCCCATTTCCAAACCGGGATAGGCAAGGGTTGCAATAATCCTGCCGGCTTTTGATGTTCGGCCTTGATCCTTTGGCAGGTATCACAATGTGCCACAAATCGTGCAATATCCGCCTTCATCCCATTCCACCAATATTTTTGCCTTATGTCCATATACATTTTGGTGGATCCTGGGTGGATGGAGTAGGCCGAGTTATGGGCTTCGTCCATGATCATCTGCCGGAAGTCTCCATTCTGGGGCACACAAATCCTATCCTCGTACCATAATGTTCCCTTATTGTCCACTCTGAAGCCCGGTGCTTTGTTTTCTCCAGTTTGTTTGCGAATTTTTACTAACTCTTGATCCGAGCTTTGGGCTTCCCTAATCTTGTCCTCTAATGTTGATTGGACGTTTAACACATGGCTGGAAACTCGAGGAACAATGTGCACATTTAATCGTGCCATTTCCTCTCGCAGATGGTCATTCGTGGGCCCATAGGATTTCCGACTCAAGGCATCGGCTACCACGTTCGCCTTTCCGGGGTGATACTGAATTTCCAGATTATAGTCTTTGACCAACTCCAACCATCTTCTCTGCCTTAAATTTAAATCTGGCTGAGTAAAGATGTACTTTAGACTCTTGTGGTCGGTGTAAACCTCACACTTATTTCCGATCAGGTAGTGTCTCCAAATTTTAAGGGCATGCACTACGGCTGCTAGTTCCAAATCATGGGTCGGATAGTTCCGTTCATGAGTCTTGAGTTGGCGGGAGGCATATGCAACGACTTTCCCGTCTTGCATCAGTACGCACCCTAATCCTTGTCGGGATGCGTCACAATAGATGACAAAGTCCCGATGAATGTCCGGTAGGGTCAGCACTGGGGCGGTCGTCAACCTTCTTTTCAACTCTTGAAAGCTTCTTTCACAACTTTCCGACCAGGCGAACTTCTTCTCCTTCTTAAGAAGTTCCGTCATGGGTCGGGCTATCCTGGAGAATCCCTCGATAAATCTCCGGTAGTACCCAGCTAGTCCAAGAAAACTCCTGATTTCACTAACATTAGTCGGTTGCTGCCAATTGGATACTGCCTCGACCTTTTCTGGGTCCACTGCTACTCCTTCCGCGGTTAGAATGTGACCAAGAAAGGCTACTCTCTCCAGCCAGAATTCGCACTTGCTGAACTTGGCATATAACCTATGTGCCCTCAGCTTTTCTAATACTACCCGCAGATGTTGCTCATGTTCCTGAATACTCTTAGAGTAGATAAGTATGTCGTCGATAAAGACTACGACAAACTTATCCAGCTCGTCCATAAACACTTTGTTCATGAGGTTCATAAAATAGGCAGGGGCATTGGTTAGTCCGAAGGACATTACAGTAAACTCGAACTGCCCGTAGCGGGTGACAAAGGCTGTCTTAGGGATGTCGCTTTCCCTTATCTTGAGCTGAAAATACCCTGACCTTAAATCGATCTTGGAAAAGTACCTGGCTCCTTTCAGCTGATCGAACAGGTCATCAATCCTGGGGAGGGGGTACTTATTCTTAATGGTAACTTCATTCAGTGCCCGGTAATCTACACACAGCCTCATACTCCCATCCTTCTTTTTGACAAACAGAACCGGGGCTCCCCATGGTGACGAGCTTGGTCTGATGAAACCAATTCGTTGCAGCTCTTCTAGTTGTTTCTTTAATTCTGTCAACTCGGATGCCGCCATCCTATAGGGTCTTTTGGCTATAGGTGAGGTCCCAGGGATAAGGTCAATGACGAACTCTATATCCCTATCCGGTGGCATACCGGGAAGTTCTTCGGGGAAGACATCTGGGTATTCGTTTACTACCGGACTCCTTCTAAGGGCTTGGCTTTCATGCTAAACACCATTGGGTCAAACTTACTATCCCGGGTATGACAGATCACTTGTATTCCTTCGGGGTTCGTTAGGTGTACCACTTTGTCGGTGCATCCTATGAGTCCATTGTGTCGGCTTAACCAATCCATCCCAAGGATTACGTCTATTCCTCCAGGCTTAAGTACTACCAAATCTGCTAGGAAGTCTACCCCACTTAAGTTGATCCTTACCCGTGAACAACCTAATTGGCAATTGATGTCGCCTCCAGGCGTCCGGGTTAATAGGGGTGTTTTTAGTAGTACTGTAGGTATTTTGTGTTTCTCCACATAGCTCGAGGATATAAACGAGTGCGATGCTCCAGAATCGAATAATACTGTCGCCAGGGCTGAGTTGACTAAGTACTCACCGAGCACTACGCCCTGAGCTTCTTGAGCCTCCTGCGCGTCGATGTGATTGACACGGGCTCGTCCAAACGATTGCTGCTTCGCCTGCTGGCCGTTGTCGTTGTTGCGGACGGGCACTCGGTTGGCACCGGTCAGGGCTGGTCTGGGCCCATTCACTGTGTTGGAGAAGGTCGACGTTGCTGGCTTATTCTTGGCGTAGGGGCAATTGGCGATGAAGTGCCCTGTCTCACGGCAGTTGAAACATGCCCTAACATTGTTGTTGTCGGGGGTGGCCTGACTTGCATTGCTTTGCGGGGCCCTTGAGGTATTCTGGCTTCTGGGCGGGGCCTGTGATCCTGTCACCTGGGACTGAGTTCTATACTGCATTGGGGCCTGAGTTCCTGGTGCAGTATAGCTGGAATTCCTCGGCTTCTGGAAACGGTCTTGTTGGCGAGCCTTACTTTCCAAGAACTTGCGTTTGTTGTCCTTTCTTTCTTCGGCCTTGGCCCTTTCCGTGAGGATGGCCTTGTTCATCAAGGTGTTGAAGTCCGGATAGATCTGGGGAGTAAGCAAGGTCCGTAGCTCCGGGCTTAACCCCTTCTTGAACATGTCCTGCTTCTTATCGTCGTCGTTCACCTCTTCCGGCGCGTACCGGGCCAATTCTATGAACCGGTGGGTGTATTCTTCCACCGTCATATTCCCTTGTTGTAGTGCGCGGAATTCATCCGCCTTGCGCTTCATAGTGGCCGAAGGGATATGGTAGCGGCGGAACTCCCTTACAAATTCTCCCCAGGTGATGGTGGAGGCATCTTCGGCTGCAGCACAATAGTTCTCCCACCAGGATAATGCCGTTCCGGTGAGCTGGTGGGCTGCCAGAAGGACTTTATCCCGGTCCTGGCATTCGAATGGTTCAAGCTTCCTCTGAATTACTCGCAACCAGTCGTCAGCATCCAATGGGTTGCAGGATCCGGCGAAGGTTGGTGGCTTGGTCCTTAGAAAGGCCGTCAGTTTGTCGTTCATATTCTGCCCTCGTGGCTGCCGGTTAATGAGGGCATTCGCCAGGGTCTCCAGTATGAGGGTCTGGTTATGGATGATCTGCGCCAGGTCTCCGAGGGGTGGGGGTGGTGGTAGTTGTTCTCCTTCCTGACTTCCCCCTCGGTTCTGGCTTACTTCTTGTTCTCCTTGGGGAAGATCTTGTTCAACGGGATGTGCTCCGACACTAGCGGCTACGGGGTTCCGGCCGCGGGAGGCCCTCGCGGTGTTCCGGGGAGTCACCTGTTGATTGGGTAAATTAGGGTTACGGTTACGTGATGTTTAAGTTGTTTAATTCGTATAAATATAAGGCAGAATCTACCTTCTGCCGATATCTATATAATTAAGCAGCACACAACACATCAGCACACAACATCACAAGCAATAAGCACCAACTATTTTATTAAGCAGGGAGGATACAACTTAGGGGTACGACTAAGTCTCGTGCTACTCGGCCAGGGTCTTGCAAAAGGACATGTCTTAAACAGAAAGGCTGGGAAGGCATCACTGGGGTGGCGTCGGTCACTCTACTTGCGTGGTGTGTCTTCCTCCGGGGCGGACAGGGTGAGAGGTCCTCGTTCGCCGTCTTCTGGGTTCCCATCGGTCAGGGGTTGCATCGCAGCATCCCCTCCATCGGCGGCAGCAGAGCTTTCAGGGTTCTCGGGTGGGGCGCGTGCGCTCCCGAAGAGTGATCCCCACCCTATGACGGGCGTCCCGAGTAAAACGTGGTCCTCCCCTATCGCCGGGACTGGTGTTCCACCTTGGGTCCAATCTTGCATACGCCGGTCTCGGGCCTGCCTGAGGCTTTCTTGAGCGACTGCTTCGCTACTGACCGCGGCCGCGGCTCTTGCCTCGGCATGGGCGGCTCGGATCTGCTGCATTCTCACCGCGAGCTCCGCTTGCTCGGCTCGGTGAGTCTGCTCCCTCAGAAGGTTGGCTTGCTCGTCAAAGAGTTGGTCCAGGGCAGCTAGGTAAGTAGCCACTTGGTACAGGGGGCCTTCTTCGTGGCGACGTCGCTCCAGGTTTCTCATGCGCGCTTCCCAGACTGGGGTTCTGATGGCCGGCGGAAAGAACTTCGCTGGTGTAGGGGCGAGGTGTTCTTCAAAAATCCGGCACAAGTAACGGAGTGCTTTTCTGATGGCCAAGGGGTAGGTGTCTTGGTGCCTAAACCCTGTGGCGGTCGCGCGCCAGGGCTGGATGTCGGGGTAGCGGTTGCTCCTGGCGATGACCAGGATCACCCTGCAGCGGAGGGTACCATGGTGCTCGTACTCTCGGCTGTAGTACCTTGGGCGCTTCGTAACGCCAAGGTCCTCCAGGGTGTTGATCAAGAGGCTGGGGAATCCAGGTGCAGCTTGGCAATCGCCCTGGGTCCATCCTTCCTCAGCCATCTGAAACAGAAGTAGGGTAAACAACATGGTACAGGTGCAAAAGCGAGTAGCTGATATTTATTATTACAACAAGGGTGGTACAGTTTTCATGGATACGTGGTCTTTAGGGTAGGGTTTTTGCTAGGGGTGCTAATCCTATCATGGGGATTCTTCCTCAGCCCTGATAGAGCGCTTCTTTATTGGAAGGAACCGATCCATCTCATTTTCGGTCTGAGTACCCTTATCCCAATGGGTTTCCATGGGTTCTTCTTCTTCTTCTTCGATCCATCCACCTATTCCGTTGCGGGTCTCGTATTCTTGCATCTGGACTTGGAGGGCGGCTAAGGAATACTCGGCGGTTGCAGCTCTTGTCCGTTGTTCCTCCAGCTCCTGGGTTAACTTTTCAACTCCATGGATTAATTTCTTCAGTTGTGCCGCCTGCTCGTTGCAGAGCGCATCTAAGCCCGTAAGGTAAATAGACAGGTGGGAGACCGTATCTTCTAGATCCTCTTCTTCTCGTCCGAGCCCCCTCATCCGGGCAATCCAAGTGCGTCCACTTCTTTCAGCGGGTGGGAAAAATCCCATAGGAGTCCGCTGGAGGTGGTGCCTATAGAGCACGCGCAATCGGCGTAGGGCTTTACGGGCGGCCTTTCGGTAGGTGTCGGGGAATCGGAAGCCCTTTGTGGAGATGAACCAAGGGTCCACCTCAGGGTAGCGGGGGCTTCTTTCCACAAAGATCATCGTGTCGCACCGAAGGGTGCCACCGGAGATGTATTCTCGGTAGGCGTACTCCGGTGTTTCCATAACCCCAACGCGTTCCAGGCTGAGCAACAATAACTTAGGAAGGCCAGGCTCTGCGTAACAGACTCCGTTGACCCATCCGTTGTCAGCCATCTGGAACAGGGTAAAAGCCATGGGTAAGTGTGCGTGCAAAAAGATATCTAAGCTAGAACAAGTCTTAGGGTCTGAAAAGGGGTCTCGCTCCTAGGGTCACGTCCTACGGCCAGTCTACGGCTCTGATACCACCTGAAGCGTCCCCCCCATCAGGGAAGACTTAAAAGTGTCACATTATCAGTCCCAGGAGGCTGATAACACTTTTATTACATCAGATGGTACATCACCGTACAACCCTACGCGGTAATGGGCAGTGAAGCGCCACTATCGCGAGGATTACAACCAGAACCCACACGACTACACTAGCTACGAACAAAGGATCATCAGAGTCTTGCGCCATGCGGAGCTCCAACGGTGACCTCACCCACAGGCAAGACTGGGTGCAGGACGGGACCCTACTCGTCGTTCTCGGGGTTGTAGTCGGGATCCTCCACTGTAAAGTAAGAACGGGGTGAGTACAAACGTACTCAGCAAGTCCAATCACACCCACGGGGGGTTATAACAGAATTAGATGCACAGGATAATCCAAGGATAAAGTTACGGTTCTTTTGCGGAAACACAATTATATGCAAGGGTTCGTTTAAAAGCATTTTTCAAAACAAGTTTTCAAGTGTCTAAGATTGCACAATGTCGATCCTCACAAATCCAAGTTTCAAGCCGCTACCGGACTCCCCGTCCGTCGTAGCACACAGCACCATTGCCGGATACTTTTCAAACAACTCACACCAGATCAACCCTTCCCAAAGAGAAACACTAGTTATGTGACCACACCGTAACCTGCCCAGTACCGTGGGCACGGCTATTCGAATAGATTTTAACTCTGCAGAGGTGTGCAACTTTACCCACAGGTGGGGTACCACAGCACGAACACCTTAGTGCCGGTGCAGATCCCATCGAGGCCCTTACCCACCGTAGCTAGATCTGACTAGCCATCACGGGATCTATCAAGGGGTCATTCGACCTAACACCGAGGTTTAACCGGGGCATAAGTCACACAGAGCTTATCCCGTCTCCTTGATCACCCGTTGCTCCCAGCTCTCCTGATGGCTATCAGACTAACCAGTGGGGTTAGGCCAAGCCGTTGCCCATACAACGGTCAAGTGGTTCGCACTACGAGAAGCTAGGTGAGATGTCACATTAACTCGGTCCTTAGGGGTGACAAGATGGATATCTCCCATCCACGCTCAACCACACAGGTACGAGCACACCAACGGCAATTCACACAGAAATGCCATCCATCTCATCTAACTCGCTTTTCAAAACCACATTTTATCCCTTCCCACGCACACGCATTTCCTTTATAAATCAGGCAGTCAAAGTATGGTTATTTCAAGCAAAGTGGCTATCCTACCGGGTTTCCAGCACGCAAAACAATGCAATTTTATAAAACAGGCCGTTGGGTCGTGTTTATAAAAACTAGGGCAAAAATATGCATCAAAGGGCGGAATTGAACTTGCCATCGTCAAACCCTTGCGGGAAGTCCTGATCGAAGCACTGTCCTTCGGGTTCGGGGTCGCAGTACTGGTCCTCAGTTGCTTGGTCGCGGTCGGGAACCTCGTCGTTCACTCCGTGTCCTACGACGCAAACAAACAGACACACAATCAAGCGAAGAACTAAAAGCTTTTACCGATAGGTTTTGAATCAGAAATAATTTAGTTACGGAGGTCGGGACAATATCTCTGGGTGGTTTCTTAATGGCATGGCTAAAACTATACTAGGAAGGGCGTGGTAAAGTTGCGGGTCAATCGGAGGTCGTTTCACACATAAAATGACGCGCTAAAGGTGGTTTCAGGGCTTAAACGGGGGTCCAGGGGCTCATTCGCGATTGTCTGAAATGGGTAGGGGCCTAATTGCAAAACCCAGCGATACCCAGGGCATGCTAGAGGGGGTCGGGCATTGTTGGGTTTTTATGTAATGGAGGGATTCAATTCGAAATAATAGGATGGGCAGGGTTTCTTTTGCGAAAGGGGCTATTAGAGAGGGGGGGTCCTTATTTAGAAATGAGAGCAAGGGTGGGGGGTTATTGGGCATTTTGCCCTGTTCTTCCTCCTCCCTCCCGCACAGAGCAGAGGAGGGGAGGTGGGGGGGGGGCCGGCGGCCAAATTCCGGCCGGCCGGGCCATGGTCGGCTCGGGGGAATGGAGAATGAGAGGGAGGGGGGCTCGGGGATCCCATCCCCGGCCTTACCTCGGCTCGGGTCGCAGCGAGGGAGGCTGCCCACGGGAGCAGGGGCGGCGGCACAGGGCCACAGGCGGCGGCGGCGCTAGGGGCAGGGGGAGAAGGGTAGGGCGGCGGTGGTGGGTGTGGTGGTGAAGCGCGGCGCCGGGGGGGGTATTTATAGGGGAAAGGGTGGTGAGGCGGAGGCCCTCGGGGGTGGCGGCCGGCGAGCTGCACGGGGCGCCATTAATGGTGCCCCGGCGGCTTGCGGCCGTCGCCGAGCGGCGTGGCCTCCGAGGGCTGGGCGCTGTGCGGCCACAGCGGCCAGGAGGGGACGGCGTGCGCGGACGGGCAGGGCGCCAGCGACGGGCGGCGCGGCACGCGCTCGTGCGCGCGCGGGCGGCGCGGCGAGGTGCGGGCCTGGGCGGGGCGTGTGGACGACGGGCGGCGCGGCGGGGTGCGTGGCCACGCGGAACACGCGGAGCACGCGGGGCGGGCGCGTGCGCGGCACGGCCGGGGTGGTGCAGGCGCTCGGCCTGGGCGGCGTGCGGGTGCTCGGGTGCGCAGCCAGGGAAGGGAAGGAGAGGAAAACAGGAAGGAAGGAAGGAGGGAAGAAAAGAGAGGAAAGGAAGGAAAAGAAAGAAAAGGGAAGGGAAGGAAAAAAGAAAAGAAAGGAGGGAAAAGAAAAGAAATCGGGGGAAAGAAAAAGAGAGGGAGGGAGGAGTGCCGGCGCCGGTCGCGGCGGTGACCGCGGCCGGTCGGCCACGCGCGAGGAAGCGCGCAGCGCGAGGAGAACAGCGAAGGAAAACGCGTCGGCGCCAATCGCGGCGGCGGCCGCGGCCGGTCGGCCACGCGCGCGGCAGTGCTGCGCGGGAAAAAATAACATCGCGCCGGCGCTGATTGCGGAAAGCGGTTTTGCATGAGTGACAAGCCACCGAGCGGTGCGAGACGGAACGGCGTTAGGGTTTAGTGTTGGCCAGAGGGGTTAGGGTTAGGGTTTCGACGTCGAGCGGTTTTTAAATGAAACATTCTAACGCGTGATTTAATTTGGTAAATTTTCAGGGCGTCACAGTGGGCGAGCGGTTGAGGATGTAGACGGCCGTCACCACCGCCTCTCCCCAGAAGATGGCCGGCATGCCCCTCTGCTTGAGGAGGGCCCGGGCCATCCCCACTACCGTCTGGTTGCGCCGCTCGACGACGCCATTCTGCTGCGGGCTGTACGGCGCAGAGTAGTGGCGCTGGATGCCCTCATCCGCGCAGTACGCCGTGAACTCGGCCGCCGTGAACTCACCACCGTTGTCGGTGCGCAGCACGCGCAACTTGCGGCCGCTCTCCGTCTCCGCAGCAGCCTGAGCACGCCTGATGGCGTTCGCAGCCTCTCCCTTGCTGCCGAGGATCATCACCCACATGAAGCGGGAGAGGTCGTCGACGAGCAGCAGGAAGTAGCGCCGTCCTCCTGGTGTGACCGGTGTCACCGGGCCACACAAGTCCCCATGTACGAGCTCGAGCCGCTCCTTGGCTCGGAAGCTCGCCTACTGGGGGAAGGAGTGCCGCCTTTGCTTCGTCAGCACGCAGACGTCGCAGAGGTGCTCCACGTGGTCGAGGCACGGGAGGCCTCTCACCATCTCCTTGGCGCCGAGCCGCTTCAGGGCCTCAAAGTGGAGGTGCCCAAAGCGCTCGTGCCACTGCTATGCCTCGTCGTCCCTGTGAGCTGCAAGACAAAGAGGCTGGGCCACCCTGACATGGAGGATGTAGAGGCGATTCTTCCCTCGAACCACCCTGGCGAGAAGCTGGCGACGGTGGTCCCAGATGCGAAGGACCCTGCTGTCGATCACCACGCGGGAGCCGCACTCATCGAGCTGCCCAAGGCTGATGATGGAGTTTCGCAGCGCCGGGATGTAGTAGACTCCGGTGAGCATCCGGTGCTCTCCGGACTTGGCGGTGAGGATCACGGAGCCCACGCCCTTGATCTCCACAGCGGAGGAGTCCCCGAACCTGACGGAGCCACCTACGTCGACGTCCAGGTCGGAGAAGAACTCCCGCCGCCCGGTCATGTGGTGCGTGGCGCCGGAGTCGAGGTACCAGCCATCGACCCTGTCGTCGTCAGAGCTGTCGCCGAGGAGAACTCGGGCACGCGGCTCGTCGAGGTGGAGTAGAGCGGTGGCAGGCGGTGCTGCCGGATGCAGCCCCATGTCCCCATGGAGTAGGAACAGTGCCGGCTCGTCATCCGGCTGGGCCTCCGCGACGTGGGCTTGGACCCCACGCCTCCGCTGCGGGCAGTCCCTGGCCCAGTGGCCGGGCCTGCCACAGTTGTGGCAGGCGTCGTCTCGTGCCGCCTTGGGCCTGTCAGCGGCGCCGCCTTGAGCATCTCCGCGGGCGCCACCCTCGGTGCGCCCTCGTGCCCCGGCTTGGGCACCTCCGCGCCCCTTTCGCGGCTTGCCGCGCTTGCGGCCACCAGTCGAGGGAGAGGGGTCCCCCCCCCTCCTGTCACCGCGCTGAGCCTCCCACTGCTCCTAAGTGAGGTGGAGCTTCCCACCGATGGAGATGCCTCTCGAGGGAGGCTGTGGCTCGTCGCTGTCGACGACCTTGAGGCACCTATCGCCTCCTCGATCGTCATGGTGGAGAGGTCCAGCAGAGACTCGATTGAGCGAGCGGTCTGCCTGTACCTCTCGGGGACGCAGCGGAAGAGCTTCTCGACGGCTCTCTCCTCGTCGTAGGTGTCGTCGCCGAACTGCACCACCTTCTGCAGCAGAGTGTTGAGACGAAGGGCGAAGTCATCAACATCCTCACCTGGCTTGAAGGCCAGGTTCTCCCACTCCTTGCGAAGTGCCTGGAGAGTGGTCTTGCGGGCGCGGTCGCTGCCGATACGTGCCGCAGCGATGGAGTCCCAGGCCTCCTTGGCAGTTCACTTCTTGGAAAGCGTGAACTGCATCTCGGGCGGGGCTGCTGTGATGAGAGCATCCAGCGCCCGTCGATCCGCATCATAGTCGACATCGCCGTACCGGACTGCCTCCCACATATGCCGCACCTGGAGCTTCACCTCCATAACCGCGGCCCACTCGACGTAGTTGGTCTTGGTGAGGGTGGGCCACCCACCGCCGGGACCGACGTCCCTGACCACCGCCTGGAGGCCGTGGTAGCCGGGGGCGCCGCCGCGCGCACCCCAGCCAGGAGCGCCGCCACCAGAGGCGCCGCCTCCGCCGCCGGGCGCGCGGCCCCCTGGACCGCCGCCGGGCGCGCCGGCCTCCGGGCCGCCGCCGTGGGGGTGGGCTGCTGCCCACCGCGCGGTCCGCTGCCGCGCCCTCTCCCTTGCCAACCCCTCAAGGTCCCCGTCGGCGGTGGTGTCGCCGGCGATGGAGCCGCTGAGGCTGCCGCGCAAGGTCTCAACCTCGACCTCCGCCGCACGCGCTGCATCCTCCGCCTCCGCTGCTTCCACCTCCGCCCGGGCAGCTGCCAGCTCCGCTGCAGCCAGCCTGGCCGCCCTCGCCGCTACTGCAGCGGCTTGAGCCGTCGCTCGGCTGCGCTCCTCTGCCACGGCGAGCTCGGCATCTTGCTGGCGCCGTGCGCTCGAGGTGACCGAGCGCTGAGACGGTGCGTCGGACATGGCGCGCCTCCAAGGGGCTGCTGCGTGGAGAGGGGGAAGGGAACGGGGGGGAAGAGGTAGCCGGAGCTGTTGCTGCTGTTGCAGCGGCTGGTGCAGCTGCTGCTACTGCTGCTGTTGCAGCGGCTGGTGCAGCTGCTGCTACTGCTGCACTAGCTGCTGGTGGTGGCTGCGCTGCTACAGCGGCTTTGGAAGGGGAGGAGCAAGAGATATCCAACCTACAGGAAAGTATGGCTCTGATACCAGATGTTAGTAGCTCAATTTTCACTCTCATTGAGCTGAGAGGATGACACTCAAGTTGGGGAAGTTTTCTGGGTTTTTCTTCATTCACACTCACAATGCCATACCTTCCAACGGGAGGGGTGGCCACGTATATATACAGCAGGCTGCTGGGCAGCAAATGAAGCCAATAATGCTAGTCTAACACTGGTCTAACTGCTGTCCTAGAGAGGACACTAACTGCTGTCCTACAGTCCAAGATGCCTGCAGTCCAAGATGCTAAGGACTGCTGTCCTAGAGAGGACACTAACTGCTGTCCTACAGTCCAAGATGCCTGCAGTCCAAGATGCTAAGGACTACAAGATGCTAACTGCTGCTAAGGACCACAAAGACCAGCAGCAAGGACTTATCCATTTGCCCAAGATTCTAAGGACTGCTGTCCTAGAGAGGACACTAACTGCTGTCCTACAGTTCAAGATGCCTGCAGTCCAAAATGCTAAGGACTACAAGATGCTAACTGCTACTAAGGACCACAAAGACCAGCAGCAAGGACTTATCCATCAAATAGTGCCCAACTAATATGCGAGAGCTGCTGATATTTTGGTATGTTTATCTTCCCTTCTCATTTTTCTGATCTCTCCTCTGTTTGGGTGACCGCCTCGTATCTGGTCCCTGCTTACAGTGAATGTAAAACGTTGTGGCTGCTAAATTGGCCTTTCTTGCTATACTTTTGCTACTGATGTTTTGGCTCAGTTGTGCAGTTCTTAGTTACAATTTGCAGTTCTTAGTCACAATTTGTAATGCACGGTTGCTTTTTGCTGATAGCTAGCAGAAGCCGCGCAAGGACCAACTAATCCTATCCCAAAAAGTCAATATATACTGCATACTTGGTATTATAACTGGTTTATAATTGTGCAGTTTGTTTCCTGGGTTTGAATCACAATTTGATGACTTGACTGTTCAACTCGACAAAGGCTACGAGGGCCACCATTATTGACCCTTCGGCATCATGGTCCTCCACTTGTTTAGGTTCAACTCTCACTATTCTAGCTTTGTTTGGAAAGACAAAACTATGGTCATGCATTATCTCAATTATCAAGATTCATATAGTTAGTTTTGAAAATTTCTCCTCACGAAACCGCGCCAAGATTCATACAGTGGCTGGCCATAATCGCACATGCCTTCAGTTCTCATCATGAAGTGTCTTTAATTTTCAGTTTATTTTGATAATATGATCAAACAGTACACATCCTTCAAAACCATGTTCCAATTATAAATTCAGGACAGTTTTGAATTTTGAATGATCTTCTGTGCAGTTTTTACTTGCTAGAGTGTATTCTATTTTAATTTTATTTAGCTTACTATAATAGATTTTTAGAGTATTAATATGGTAGTGCATTCATACCCTGAAGTAAGTCTTTATGTCCAGACTAATATGTATACTGTATTTTTCTCATCCTCTGTTCTATGTGGGTTGGTCCAATTTGAAGTCTGTTGCTTTATCTATTTGGAAAATCAGATGGTGTGCATTTCAAAATATAACGCTTGCTAAATCTGCTTACTAAGAAATAGTACAATTCTTAAATTAACAATGTGATAAAAATTATTTTATTTTGGCCAAGGGAAGATAAAAAAAAGACATGATTGTTTGTACTATTTGTCTCCTTCAAAGGTGTAATTCCTTGGCTAAGCTAGATAGAGCAGTGCTAAGAGAAAAGCAAATTGGTATTGACATTGAATTCATTTGCATTCTGCTATTTGCAGGCAAAGTTGAATTATATGTACATAGAGGATTTGATATCTATTCAGGAAAGTAGTAAGTTGGCTCCTCACTGCATTTTCACCGGCCACCGTCTACCGTTTGAATTGTCCATGCAGCCCTTTCTACTGTCCATCAAGGTTCATGCTGTAGTGGAAACAATGATATGTCTTTCTTAGTTGTTCCACCTTCCTACGTTGCCATGGTTTTAGCTATAGGATGCTTTGATGGTGTTGCCATGCATATGATTGTGCTGTGTGCAGCTGCTTCCTCCATCCGATTTTATACGGTTCTACATCTCTGGTTGTAGTTTATCCATTATTTCCTCCTGCATCATTTTTGACACCTGAATTCTAATCTACTGTAAGTTAAATAAAACATGCAAGTAACCTCTTGTTTGTTGTAACATAAAAGATTTATACAATTGGTATATTCTTGAAATCATTAGGATATGAAATGATTCTATGCAGCATGTTGTTTCTCTGTCCATTGAAAGGATGATATGGTTCGACACTGATAATGCAATTTGCTACTGCAATTTACAATACTTTATAGTATAGTTATTAAGAAATGAAGATTTAGCATCTATATTTATCTATTATGTTCTCGTCAATTTACTATCCATTTTCTCTATTTTCTACACGAAACAGAATGTAACCGCGGGCGCGCGCCAATTACTAGTAAATAAGAAAGATGGCATCAAAGGTAAGAGAAGGGAAATGAGAAACACCAAACACCTCATGCATGCATTGAATGTGATGGTAGCAGCTTGTGTGCGTGCGTTAGTGAGAAGACTCTTGCAGTCTTGCTGAAGTTGTTAGTGAAGGAGGAAATCAAAACTGATTTCACAACAGAGAACAGGGTACTTTAAAAGCTTCCCTCTAGCAACCATATATTGCAATATTAATAACCTTTCCTTTGTCAACGTATGCCTTATTAATAAGAACAGTTGAACTAGAGTCTTGAAGATAAGGATGGTCGGAAAATGCCTCCTTTAATAAAGACAGTGAATGGTAATACCAGCAGTCAGGAAATTAAAGGCCACGAACTCATCAACCATATTTTATCCATTATCATCTTGCTAGTATAACACCTGGATCCATTAATAATGATGGGTTCTCTTTTTCTCGGATGGAATGTTGTCTCATCTGAGGCCGCCGTGTCTATGTCTTCGGTCGGCGCTTGCAGCTTCTTAGATGAATGCCGAACAGAGCGCAGCTCCGGATGTTCATCCGGTGCTCGCCGCATGCTCGCAAGGTGGACGAACGACACTTAAACTCCCTGGTCGGCCTCGGCTGCACCCTTTCAACTCAACACCTGTGCCGACCCAAGCGCGGTCGACAAACCAAACAGCCAAAACAGCTGGGAGATCACACTTACCGACATCTGGCCGGAACGCAAACACTGCACGCTACATCCTCCGACGCTGAGCATTCCGAGTTGGCTCCAGCACCAGTAACATTGTCGATCGCTGAACACAGGATACTGGTTATGCTGGGAACCTTTTTCCCAATGCCTCCCATCCTCACTGCATGCACAGCTGATCGAACTGGAGATACGTCGTCTAAGGCAAGGTTATCTGTACATAAGCATGCTCTCCTTAGTCTTGTTGTGTTTTAATTCCAAGCTTAACTCTTTGCTCTCCTATCCGTTGGTCATACGGTTTCTTTCCTGTGTTGGCGTATCTCTCTATACATACGATGAAGATGTGTGAAGAAACTAAACCATCGAGTAGGTTGTGCATTGATATATAAGCTTGTGGCGGCCGCAGCAGCGGCAATGCTGTTAGAAATCTAGGCAATTTTCGGTATATTTTAATTCCAAATATTACTAGCAATTTCATGACATAGATGAGTGATAATGTGTTTAAGAGATATGTGCATGTGTTCATGTTATTCTCACTAATAAGCATGAACAAATAATTAAACCAGAATAGGTTTAGTATGTACCCCAAGGCGGGACCAGTGCCGGGGGCACCGGTTGCGCCGTTACCAGCTGGAATAGACATGCTATTCGACTGGCCTTGCTTGAAGTAGCCGAACTAAGTCGATGCAGGAAGGTGTTCGCAGTGCAGTCCCACGAACGGTTACGCCGGGAAGTAGACGAAGTAGTCGTTCGCACGAGCGGTTGCGCCGGGAAGTAGACGAAGTAGTCGTTCGCACGAGCGGTTGCGCCGGGAAGTAGACGAAGGAGTGGTTCAGGGAGCGAGCAGTCGCGTCAAGACGCTCCCCAAAAACCTAATTGCCCGCGTCCCGTGCAGGACCTTCAGCGAGCAGAGGTTCCGGAGGCCCTGCTCTCGCTAGACCTGTGCGCGCAGTGCTAGCGGTGGGGAAGGCAGAAAGCAGCTGAGGGAGAAGGGAGAGGTCTCCTGAAGAGGAGTACCTTGAGAATGCTTGAGATGAGTGAGGATGAGAGGAGAGAGTGCTGGCTTATATAGGCACGAGATGACTCAGGTTCAACGAACCTGGACGTCATGAATGGCTTTGATGAGCGGCAGTTAATGTGCCTCAGGTTCAACGAACCTGGACGTCGTAAAGAGCCTTCAATGTCTGGTCATTAGTATCGACATTAACTCTCTGTTTTAATGCTCTTTACTGCAAAAACGTTCTCATCGCACTGCACGTCACGTCCGGCCGCGCACGCGCACCGCACCGCCCGCCCGGCCTCGCCACGGCCCGGCTCGGCGAGGCGAGCGAGCGCGCGCGCGCGTGTGGTTCACCGTCCTCCTCTTACCGGCTTCTCAAGTGGTGTACACGAAGTCCACCTTTTAAGTCGGTTGAGATCCTACTCAATTCCCAGTACGAAATTAAGCATTGATTCCCTAGCATTAATAGTGGGCTTTAAATTCTTTTAATGCAATGGAATGAATGGGCCAAGCCCGTTACTCCAACAAATGCTTCTTATCAGCCAAGCACTAAAAGTCGGAGCTTGTACAAGAGACAGAACAGGAAGTAAGGGCCTGTTTGGGACTGCTCTGCTTCACAAATGACAGCTCAGCTTTATGAACTTCACTGCAGAGCAGCTCTGCTTTGAAGTTGTAGAGTTTCTGAAAGTGTTTGGCTAGCAGGACAACTTCAACTTCAGAAAATTGTGAATTTGTATGGAAAAGTCCCTTATACCCTCGAATGTTGCATGAGATGAGTTCGTTGACATACTTTCACTTAAACACTTTAATTAAAAAATAATACAATACCATAGAATCACCCTAATCAATGCGATTATAATCATCCGTCCATTCCATAGAATCACCCTAATCAACAATTATGTGGAGCAATATTTTAAAGCATACATGACAATTATGTAATTGACTAGCATACATATACTCAGCCATAGAAGAAATCGAGTCGAGAAATTATACCGATTTGGGAAGACCGGAGATGTGGCCATGACCCCTGCTACCTCCCGCGCCGCCCCTGCCCGCGCCGCCCCTGCCAGCTGCGCCCCTGCTGCCTCCCGCGCCTCCTGTGCCCGCGACGCCCCTGCCAGCCGCACGGCCCACGCCGGCGCCGCCCGCGCCCACCGCGACCGCGCCTCCCGGGCCCGCGCCCGCGCCGTGGAGCGCGCTGGCGCCCGCGCCGTGGTGTGCGCTGGCGGCCGCGCAGTGGAGGGCGCTGCCTCCCGCGCCCGGGCCCGCGCCGTGGTGCGCGCTGGCGCCCGCGCAGTGGAGGGCGCTGCCTCCCGCGCCAGGCACCGCGCAGTGCAGCGCGCTGGCGGCCGCGCCAGGCCCCGCGCCGTGCAGCGCGCTGGCGGCCGCGCCAGGCCCCGCGCTGGCGCCCGCGGAGTGGACCGCGCTGGCCGCCGCGCCCGGGCCCGCGCTCGCGCCGTGGAGCGCGCTGGCCGCCGCGCCCGGGTCCGCGCTCGCGCCGTGGAGCGCGCCGGCCGCGCCAGCAACGCCGCTCGCGCCGGGGCCCGCGCCGCCCGTTGCCATGCCGCTGCGCTAGGGTTTCGGGATGGGAGGAAAAAGAGGGATGGGAGCCGGACTGAGGGAGGAAGAGGAGGGGGGGCGCGGGTGGATAGAAGAAAAATGTTTCAGCTGTGTAATCAGTGGCAGTGGTGGGTAATTTTTCCCCAACTTCATGAGGAAGTTCAAAACGACTACTCGTGAAGTACCCTTTTGGCTGCTTCATAGATTTCGTGAAGTTGGGGCCAACTTCACGTTTTTTGGTGAAGCTGAGCTGGTGAAGTTGAGGGTGTTTGGCTATAGATTCGTGAAGTGAAGTTGAATTTCGTGAAGCGAAGCAGTCCCAAACAGGCCCTAAATGAAAAGTGAAAAAAAAAACTGTCCGAGTACACATGTGCAAAATGGCACCAATTATTGGTCACTACCATGCGTGGCTGGCGAACGAAATAAAAGCTGCTGATCAAGAACAGAACCCTGAGGCTCTAATTTGGGAATCACCGCGACTCTTTACCATGCTTTTCTTCAAGACAAGATTAGACCGTCTCCATTTTCAGGCTGGTCAGAGTATATTGGTGTTTCCAATAACAGGAACATACTTACTAAGCGCCTGCTGGCATTGGAATTGCATACGCACGAGTGCGAAGATCACAAATGCATTGTCCAAGTAGATAGACAAGGCGGCAAGCAGCTACGTGAACTTGGAAAACATTTTTTTTAATTTCATATAAAACATGCATGCTGAACAGTTGCAGATATGACGTCCAGCGAGCATGTTAATGCTAGCTGCTCAGCAAAAAAAAATATTCAAGCTTCATGTCAGGGAGTTAAGGGAACTGGATTCGAAGATAAAAATCGTATAACTACTATTCTCGGCAACTTATTTCAAAAAGAACTATTCTCAGCAAAAATGCTGGATCCTGTGACATCTGCAGTGGAGGCCGAGTTGGAGCTCTGCCGTGCTGGCTGTACACACCTTCACAGAGCGACGTGCACTCCTCAGTCTGAGCTGAGAAACTGCGGCTGCTGCTACATAGCTTGGTAGCCCTGGGTGGCATGTGTTGATGATGCTAGACGGGTCACCACTCCGGTGGTTGATCCTGCGCTCGCCGCTTAGATGAGCCAGCCCGCGTATCCCTGCTCGAACTCCGCCGCACCCATTGAACCCAAAAGCTCTGCCAACCCAAGTGCGGTCGCCGGACCAAACAGCTCCGCCTCCACGGAGGCGATACAGACCAGAACGCGCCCGGAACACAATCACCACGGGGTACATCCTCCGACGCTCAACGCTCCAAGTAGGCTCCAGCACCAGGCACTACGGGAGAAACTCGGCAAAGAACGTTTGGCAAAAAATCTGTCGGCAACGAGATGTTTGTCAGGGCAAAAAGAAGCATTCGGCAAAATATAAATCGGAAAAATTCAAAAAAAGAAACAGGAAAAAAATTTACTGGGGGAGGCATGCCCAGCTACTGACCCATCTAACGGGTTGCACATTTTTTTCAAAATTTTTTCATAAGTTGTTGATGATAGGTTTCAAACTCACGACCTGCTGCACACAAACAACTACCTCTACCACTGCACCATTGGATAAGTGTGTCAACATTACGTTTTTATTCTCCACATATTATAATTAACCGAGTATAAATTATTTGTTTGAGATAGTAAATAAATTCAAATAAAAAGATTGTTAACTATAAAGTGGCATAACTTTTCGAGATCTACAATTTTTATTTTGATAGTTTCTTCATCCGAGATCGTTTATAAAATTTGAATTTCAAATTTGAAAACTTCAAACGTATTTTAATATGACACAATGATTCAAATCAAAAAGTTGTCAACTACAAACTTTCATAACATTTTGAGATCTACAACTTTAATTTTGGTGGTTTTTCCATTCGAGGTCATTTGCAAAATTCGAATTTTAAATTTTCTAAATTTAGATGTAGTTTTTGTTCACAAGATGACTTCAAATTAAAATGTTGCTAACTGTAAAATCTTATAACTTCTCAAGATCTACAAAGTTTATTTTGGTTATTTTGTTATTTCTTCATCTGACATGATAATTCTAATATTGTTCACAAATCTTATATCTCTCTCTTGTAGTTTCATAAACTACGAGAGAGAGATATATATTTTGTGAACAAATTTATATTTATTTTATCAAATGAAGAAATGACTAAAATAAAAATTGTGCATCTTGATGAGTTATACAACTTTGTAGTTGAAAATATTTTTATTTGAATTAATTTACTACTTCAAAATATGATTTAAAAATTATCTTTACCTAGTGTTTAAAAAAACACTCGGCAAAAGGACTCTTTGCCGAGCATCGAAAAAGGCACTCGGCAAAGAGCTTCTTTGCCGAGTATCTAAAAAAGGCACTCGATAAATAGACTCTTTGCCGAGTGCCCGAAAAAAATACTCGGCAAAATACTTGACACTCGATAAAGATGTTTTTCCCGTAGCGAGGACATTGTCCATCGCTCACCACGGACTAGTGCTGCTGCGCCCAATGCCTCCCATCCTTACTGCTGCGCCACTCGACCAGAGAAGTAGAGATACGACGTGTAAGAAGGTAATGCAAGAGCAAGGCTATCCGTATAACGGGCATGCTCTATTTCTGTAGTGTTTTCCAAGCTCAAGTTTCTTTCCTGTGCTGCAACGTTTGCCGTGTTTATATATATATATATAGAGAGAGAGAGAGAGGGAGAGATGCGGAGAAACTAGACGAACAGAGGAGCAGGTGGTGTGTATTGATAAGCTTGTGGCAGGAACCATCGATAATGCTGGGAAACTCTTTCCTAATGCCTCCCATCCTCACTGCACGCGCATGCTCTAACTCCTTAATTAATCTTGTTCTTGTTTTAATTTCCAAGCTTAGCTCTTTGCTCTCCGATCCGGTCGTCGTATGTTTTCTTAATTTCCTGTGTTGCAACATTTTGGCGCAATTATGTATATGATGAATATGTCAAGAAACTAAACGATCGAGTAGGTGGTGTATTGATGATAAGCTTGTGGTGGGCTGGCGGCAGCTACAATCTTACTATTGCTGATTAGAGCTTCCTTTTAAAGCCTCCATATGAAGCTACCCAAATACTAGGTGGATATTTAAAAAATAGAGAAATTTTAGAAATTCTAAAAAAAATCATAAACATCCGGCCATCAATTCGACAACTCTAATCATAATAGTCATTGGATATGTTATCTTTTCTAATAAATTGTCCACCTCTACCATTATGAAAATAGACTAAATAACCCCCTAAACATCTATCTAAATTATCTACCTCCGCTATTATAAAATAAATATAAAGTAACCCTCAATCTTCGTATAAATTACCCACCTATGCTATTATAAAAATAATGCAAATAACCCTCTAAATTTGCATATAAATTATCCAATTATGTCATTAATAAAAGTTAAAGTCTCTAAATCTAAATCTAAATTATATAATTATAATAAAAATATTAAAGTGCACCAATATAAAATTCTAAATTATTGTTTGTATCATTATTAATATATTATTTATGTTATTATTTATATAAAAATACTACCCACGATATGTGTCACCATGCATATATTCATGTACGATGGAAGAGATAAGAATACAAATTCACAGACAAATGGTTCAATTAAATATATATCAAACATACATGGAGGGTATGCTGCAAAATGAAATCTATTGCAACTAAATAGTGATAAATATGTATTTTAGAGTATTTATTAGAATATTTAATAGATGAAAGTAGCATGAGATAGATAATTATAATTATTAGCTATAAGCCTTATTTTAATTTATATTAATTCTATTTAGCCCGTGCGGGAGCACGGGTTGATAGGCTAGTGCTTTGTCACATTTTAAAATATTTAAATTTAGAATGTGAATGTCTTTTATAATATGTTCATCCATCTTTAGGGTTTCTCGAGCATGTTCCAGATTTTTCTGGCAATTATTCTCTTTTTTCTATATCTAAATCTATTTATTGAAAAGTTCTAAAATTCTTTTCATGAGTTTCAAATCTTTTATTTGGACTCTCCTGTCCCCAACTATCTTAAAGAAATGTTTTTAGGAATTTTCAGAATTTTAGGATATATTTTCGTGATTCAAAATATTTATCTAGACTTTTCTAAATTTATTTTAAGCCTGAAAATATCTTTTAAAAAATAATTTTTTTTCTTTTCATCTCAAGCTGGATTTAACTTGGTTGGGTCTAGTCTGCCCTATATCCTAGAATCATGCCGTGTGCAAGCTTGAGCTTGACCACCGCACTTATTTCGTCGTTCATTATTTTTCTATCGATAAAAGAAAATATAAATCCAAAGCTTTTAGTTGAAGTACCAAGCAAACATACTTGTTTCGCCTTTTGCCCTTTCTTTCCGTAGTTTGAATTGCTTATCGGAGCTAGCTGACCACCTCTCACCGCCGATCGCCTTCCTCCATCGAGTTGGAGTTATCCAGAAACTTTGCCGTTTCCTCTTTCTTTCTTTTTCTCATTCTGAAGTTTCCAATTTCTCGTTATAGTCGAACTGAGTCATTTCTTCACTGTCCATCCTTTTTCTCTATCCTCTTCGACAATCTTAGATGCCCTATCAAATTCTCCATTCTCTAACATTTCTCCCTGAGCAAATCGTGCTCGAAACTGGGCTCCGTGGCTCGTCTTCGGTGTTTTCTGACACCGTAGCTGTAGAGCTCTCTCTATCATGCTCTCGGATGGGCCATCTTCGCTAATAAACCAAACCTACCTCGGTCACAAACCTGATCCGATCCAGTTCAGCCCCCACCATTCCCCTCCTCTATTTTCCTTCCTCAACGCGGCAAATGCCATGACATGCTCGGCTTCTCTTTGTGCATGCGTGGACTCGTTGACCGAGTCCAGTCCGACCTCGCATACTCGACCTCACCGAGCACCTGTATGCCACATGCAGGTCGTACTAGCTGTTCACCACATGCTTTTTTGGATATCATTCGTGACCGGACGGCTCATGCCGTAGTCCTCGGCATGCGCGTCACACACGTCCGGCCTGTGCACCCTATAAAAAGTTTCAGCCTGCATGATCCTTCTCTCGCTCTCCTTCTCTTCTGTTCGTGCTCTCAAACGGCTAGTTCGGCTTCGGCAAGCCCATTTTTTTTTCTTTTCGTTCC
Source organism: Panicum hallii (assembly GCF_002211085.1). Classification (NCBI taxonomy): domain Eukaryota; kingdom Viridiplantae; phylum Streptophyta; class Magnoliopsida; order Poales; family Poaceae; genus Panicum; species Panicum hallii. The sequence continues at coordinate 61,068,061 of NC_038044.1, read as the reverse complement.
ACGCCCGAGCACCTTCGGTCCAGGCCAGTTCCACCTGCGAACTGCTCGGCCCACCACGAGCCAGACTCCATCGAGTCTGGGTGCTGCACCGCGCCGCCGCCTCATTAGACGTGGTGCCACGCTGAACTAGGGCGCTAGCCCTATAAAAATTTGCGAGACGAGCCTCCATCCATCTTTGTTCCTCCTCTTCCTCTTGCACAGCCACCGCCATCGCCTCCTCCCTGATTCCCTCGTAGCCGCCTCCTACTCGCCTAGCGCCGCCAGGATGCAGCGCCTCCCTCCCCGTCCTGCTCGCGAGGCACCAGGGGCCATGCACCCAGAACTTCACCACACCCCCTGCACCGTGCGCACACCTACCCAGCCTCGCAGGCCTCCCTGCGCCCCCGTGCGCCGCCACCAGGAGCGCCGCCACCTCTCGCCTCCCTTCTGCCTGCTCTACCATGCCGCGTGCCCTGCCCCGCATGCCTCGTGGCCCCTGCAGCCGCGCCCCCTCCCTGCATCGCCCTACCAACTGCTGCCGCACCTCCTGCTCACCATGAACAGAAGCGCTGCCGCCTCTTCCTGGCGAGATTCCTGCTGCCACGGTGCCTCCCGCCATGGGTAAGCGGTAAAAAGGTACCCCCTCCATCTCCTCTTTCTTTTGCCCCACTCCTCGCGATCTCCCGTGCCTGGAACCGCCAGGAATCCGGCCAACGGTGGGCGTCGGCCACTATGGCTGTACTGCGAACCTTTTTGCAATTTAATCCTCGCGTAATCCTGTAATTTCCAATTTTTTTCATGTGCCTTGCAAACTTCGTAGAAAACCCCCTGTAAGTTTAGATCCGTTCAACCCTAAGCCAGCACTGATATTTTACAGATCTAACCCTAAATTTTGATCTATTTGCGAACACAGTTTGCTATGCCTTGCAAATCTTCCCTTCTAGCCCCTGAAGTCTATGGTTAATCGCGACTAGATCCTAGAATCATTGTTTCGCCCTACCATCCGTGTTTTAGATCCGTTTCGGTGCGTGTTTTTGCGTTAGTCTTGTTTTAGCGTAAGCTATCATTGAGCAACACTTTTTATATCGTAGTTCCTCTTTCAAAACTAAATATAGATTTAATTTGATTAATATCCCCTCATCTAGTTTTTCTAAATAAAATCTAATTAAGCCTATACTCCGGCTTTTATAATTAATGTAACTTGATTAATATCAACTTAAATATGTTTGTAGTTTAATTTCTTTAGTTCAACACGAACCATAAAATTCGACGTTTAGATGCTCTCATCAGTTTCTTTTCTAATTAATTATTTAATTAGGATAATTTATACATTTATAATTATAAATAAATTTGGAATAAATTCTACTTTCTTTTTACAAATGCAAAATATAATATGAGTTAATTATAATTTTAAATATTTATTTCAAATATCCTTTATATTTGTTTTATAAATAAAATAAATGAAGCTTATAATTGTTTGTTTTCTTTTATAAGACAAAATTTCGATAGCTGTTTCTTTTCAATCGTAGCTCCATTTTTCGCGTTTCTTTCGTTCATGCGATAGTAGCAACGAGTCTTATCCTTTAATACGCTCTTTTAAGTTTTCCTTTTGTTTGATATATTTGTTCTCAGTTAATCTTTTTTGTTTGTTTGTTGTTGTGCTTGAGCTCGATGCTCGTGTGATGTTAGAAGGAGCTCAATCTAAGAACTTTAAAGATTAAGAGTTGCAAGAAGATCAATTGAAGACTATGAGCAGTATTTCTTTGGAAAAAAGGCAAGTGTTACTTGATTAATTTTTTATGCTAATAATCACAATAAATACAACTTTTCTTTATGCATGCATGTATCCTAATTTTGATGGATCCTAAGGATATGTCTAGTCTTTATGATCATTCCTTGTCAAATGGAAATAATTTATAACCATGATGGTGCTACACATGTTTAATCTATGTTCATGCCCCTTGTATTGTTAATCACAAGATCATATATTATTTTAATTAGAACATGGAGAACCACCTAGAAAGACAGTGCAACCATAATACTACGTGGCTCTGGTCTTAGCTAATTAATTAGAAACACTAGCTTATAACAATCTTACCGAAAGAGTAAGAGGGGTTGCATCGTCGGGTATAGCTCAGCCCTCTTGAGGTTAGGATATGATCCTAATTAATTAGAAACACTAGCTTATAACAATCTTACCGAAAGAGCAAGAGGGGTTGCATCGTCGGGTATAGCTCAGCCCTCTTGAGGTTATGATATGATCCTAGTTAAGACGTCTTCCTCGTTAGGGAGAGTTATGACCGCTTTGACTTGAAATTTTAGCGGATTGTCATAAGTTATGGAATCTTGGTAAAGATCTCGTAGTGAATCCCCAACTACTTGGAAGTGTTTAAGAGGCTTGCGACCTCGGGCAACATGGGAGATATGAATTATGGGTAAAATGTATAATCTTTGCAGAGTGAAAACTGATATATTAGCTGTGCTCATGGTTAAGAGCGGATTGGACCCTCATATGATTAATGAACTTAAAGATAAATTAAATCGTGAACCATGTTTGGTTATGCTTATGCTTCTTTTATACGTGTTTTCTCTTTCTTTAATCTGAGTTGGTATGAACTTGTACCTTAGTAATCAGGTGCTAATAAAATTTGACTAACTAAAATTGCTTATCGCAGTAAGTCAGTCAGCCTTTCTTTGCTTTTGGCCTTCATGTCATATAATTCCCAATATTTGCTAAGTTCAACTATAAGTGTAATCATGATTGTTATAATTGCTACTCAGAAGAGAAATTTAATGTGAAGTCTCTTCAAGATGATGATGAGTTCCGGGTCTACGCAACCCCCGGTCGATTACCTATGAGGTTTGAAGCCTTCACTTGCAGGATAAGCTGTATAACTCTGATAATTTTTATAATCTCTTAGTTCTCTTTTTATGATACTGTTATTGATTATTCACTGATGAAATCACTATATGTATATAATTTAATCCTGACAAGCATATAGTTATTCATTCGATTTTATCCTTAAAATCGGGTGTAACATGCTTCTTGACTGCCAAGCACTAGAAGTCGGAGCTTGTACAGAGACAGGACATGAAGTAAATTAATAGTGAAAAATAAATAAATTGTCCGAGTACATGTGCAAAATGGCACCAATCGATGGTCATTTTCATGTGTAGCTGGTGTACGAGATAAAAGCTGTTGTTCAAGAACAAAACTCTGAGGCTCTGGTTCGGGAATGAATGACGTACCGTGACTCGTTATCATACTTTTTCTTCAAGACAAGATGAGACCACCTTTCCATTTTCAGGCTGGTCAGAGTACGGGGGTTTCCAATAGCGGCACAAAATCACCAAGCGTTCTGGCAGTTTCGTCTAAAAATCTGATGCTCTGGCTTATAATACAGAGCGTGTGGTAGTTCTGCCACTTCATCGGAGGACAATAGCTAGACCCCTCTGTGGTGGCTGCCGCTGCTACTCAAGATCATCAGATGGACTGGATGATTATAGTGGTGGCAGGTGCGGCGTTCGCCGCCGATCCACGCGGTAGAGGAGCCAGGCCAACCCCCATGCTCGACCTCCGCCACACCATTCCAACCCAACTGCTCTTCCGAACCAAGCGCGGTCGCCGGACCAAGCGGTTCCGTCACCGGCGAAACAGACCGATCATGTCGTCGCCGGAACACTCCAAGGAGGCTCCAGCACCCGAAGCATTGTCGACCTCTGATCACTATCTATTTAACATAATGAGAACCTTTTTCCTAATGCCTCCCATCCTTACTGCACGGCTGAACTTGAGATACGTTTATGTCGTGTGTAGGGCAAGGCTGTCTGAATGTGCATGCTCTCTTTTGGTTTTGTTGTGTTTTCTGAAGCTCAACTCTTTGCTCTCTGCTCCCTTTTCGATCGTCTGGTTGCTATCCGTGTTGCAATGTTTGGCGTGTGTTCTATATATATATAGGAAGAAGAAACCAGACAGGAGCAGAGCTCTAATGCTGATCGTGCTCAGTAAAAGGTCCAGCTAAAGATGGTCATATATATGCTATGACAGTCCAGCGAGCAATACTTCATGACCCCCATCAAATTAAGGTGGCATTGTGGGTGGTGTTGTACTGCCGCTGCTCAGTAAAAAAATGCTACTGTACATATTTAAGCTTCATGTCAGGAAACGAAGGAAACTTGGAATCGGAGAGAAGCTCTCCTCATGATAAAAAAAAAATCTGCCAACTATTCTCTGTGAAGATGTCGAATGTTCCGAGTGCCCGAACTGGCACACGATAAGATGGTGAACAACAGGCCGCCGCCATGTGTATTCTTGCGACGTCTGCATGCTTCTCGGTCAGATGGCATCCCAGATGAACAGCAGTGCGTGGTGAAAGGGCAGCTAGTGCGCCAGGGAACGGGAGCACGTTGCTCGATCCGGCGATCGCCGCCATTGTCGACCTCGATCGATCAATCCCGAACCTCCGCCGCACCATTTCAACCAAACAGACCTGCTGTTGTGGCCGGAACTCGAACACCACGCGCTACAGGCTCGGGAGCTGAGCACTCCAAGTAGGCTGCTGGCCACGATCTGACGGGCACGGTGGGAGGTTTTTTCCCAACGCCTCCCATCCTTATTGCACAGCTGATGAACCGGAGACACATCGTGTAAGGCTCTAGACTATCCATCTGCGAATGCGCACGCATGCTTTCTTTTTGTTGCGTTTTTTTTCCAATCTTCAATTCCCGGTGCGTGCAACGTTTGCATTATTGGCATGTAGAAGAAAGTAGACGGGAGAAGAGAGCTATAAGCAGAGGTGGTGTATTGATGATAAAGCTAGTGGCAGCAGCTGCAACAATAATGCTTCTCATCTGCCATGCACTGAAGTGGATTTTTATATTCGTGACAGGACATGCAGTAAATTAATTTGAAAAACGAAAATATATTGTTTGATTACATGTGGACAATTAATCCGAGCAACGGATTGTCATTATACTACGTCCTAGGCATGCATGTTGTCATTATACTACGTCCTAGGCAGTATGCTAAACAACTGAAAGAAAAAAAAACAAATACTAGAATGAAAGTATTTACAACAGACTCTCCGATTGACACCGTTGATCGCAGAATTTTGGCGGAGTAAGTTGATCTGGTCCGTACGTTGCCCTGATCAACAATCGTGTCGTGTCCAATCCGATCGAAATCCAAGTCGACGGTGTCACCACCGGGGACACGCGTACTGTATGCCCTGACGCGCCGCCACCGCAGGCGCTCCTCGTGGTGCATTCTGTTCGTGACGAGCCTGTTGGTGGCACGCGCCACGTCCTATCGCCGCCGCGTGGTTGCCGGGCCAAGCCCGGCTGCCGAACCGCACAGCCCCATTATGGTCGAGCTTGAAGCAGTCGGGTTGTGGCCGGAACTCAAACACCACGCGCCAGTTTCTTCAACGCTGAACGCTCCAAAGAGGCTGGCCTCGATCTCACAAACACGCTGGGAGACTTTCTCCCGATGCCTCCCATTCTTACTGCACAGCTGAACTGTAGAACACGTCGCGCGCGCAAGGCTCTAGACTATCTATCTGTGAATGGGCACGCTCTCTTTTTTGTTGTGTTTTTTTCAAGCTTCAACTCTTTGCTCGCCGTCTGGTTTATTTCCTGTGTTGCAACGATTGCATTTGCGCGTTTGTATATATGAAGAAGAAACAAGACGGGAGAAGCTAAGAGCTATAAAAGCAAGCGAAGTATTGATAAGCTTGTGGCAGCAGCTGCAATGCTTCTTATTATCAGCCAGGCACTGAAAACCGGAGCTCGTACAAGAGACAGAACAGGAAGTAACTGAAAAGTGAAGAAAAAAAGAAAATAAACCGTCTGAGAACACACGTGCCAAACGATGGAAATAAAAGCTATTGATCAAGAACAGAAACCCTGAGGCTCTGATTTAGGAAAGACTGCGACTCTTTATCATGCCTTTTCCCCTTCAGGAAAAAAATTTTGTGCAGCCGGGCTGCAAACTGCGCCGCCCCGTGCAGCCCTACCCTGGATTGGCGACACGCGTGTGTACGAGATCCGGCGCTCGTGGTGCGGCCCCGGGTGCCACGCGTTCTTTTAGGAAGGCTACACTCGGCTCCGCAGCGCCGGCCGCACGCCTGCGCTCGCAACGGCTCTCCCAGACACACGCCTTGCAGTCGGCCAACGGCCAGAGGAGCCTCGCGTTCATTGCTACGGCGATGACTGGTGCGCAGCGGTGAGGTTGAACCGAGGACGGCGATGGCTTTGAGATGAAGCTCCGCGCCTCCGCCCCCAGGTCACGCCTTGATACCGTTGGTCGACCTGCTATCATTTATTTTGGAGCTAGAGTTGATTAGTAGGCTGCTTGATTCAGTCCTTGTTAAGTAATACGAGTTCTATGTAACTGAGATCAGAGGTTGCTCCATGATCTCCATGTATATGTCGAGCGGAGACAGCCGCACCCGTCCCGTGATTTACGAAATGTTATATGTCGAAAAGTATTATTTTCAAAAACTTTCCCATCTTCCTCAAATTCCTAGCTAAAGTCATCTAAGGTTGGCATCCAATCTTCCTCAAATTCCTAGCATTTAAAACATAATCAAACTAAGGGCTACTATAATGCTAGTGTGAAACATTTGGATTTGATTTGATTTTCAATTCGAGTTTGATTTTCAATCAAACTAACCTAACTACCCAACCCAAAACCTACCTAGCCCCCCTAAGTCTCTAACCAAACCAGCCCGGCCTGACCACTGGCCAAAGGCCGAAGCAGCCTGCAAGACCCGCACGCAACCCGCACCACACGGCCCAGCACGCCCAGCCCAGCCACCAACGCCTCAACTCCATCTCTCCCTCACCGCTGCCACTGACAACCAACTCCACACACCAGCCTCCACTGTTCCCTTTTCCCCTTCCTCCCGACGTTGCCTCACACCCACCTGCACGCACAAGGGCACGGCCGCGGGGGTGGCCGATAAGAACACGCTTGTCAAAGCCTATCGGCTCCTCCAGTCGCATCGCTCACCTCTCGCTGCCCGCTGGCCCTTTTGAGGAAATGGATGGATAGTCTTGGCGTGTGTGGAGATCCTTTTAATGAGTTAGTGAATAGGGCTTTTAGCGGGAATGAGCAAACATAACTTGATCTTATGATCGAGGGCTCGTGGTGTGTATCTGGGCACACCCTATGGAGTACTTGTGGCAGGTACATCTTTTTGTAGTTAATTTGTTGAGAAGTTGGTGGTACCGGTAATGGGTGTAGTTGCCGACCATTGTGGTAGATACGCATGCGATGAAGATGCTCGCTTCGGCTAGTAAGGATCGAGATAGCGGTCCCCGTGAAGGAACTATGTTAAGCGTGCACACCAATTAACCTTTATGCGGGTGGGTCCAGCACAAGGCTAGCAAGTGTAGTACCAAGTTGGTAGGAGGTTCCAGCATCAGTGCAGGGGAGGAGGTGTTGACCTCACATCCCCCAACTCACGGAATCTTGCGGGGTTCATCAAGGAGGCTTCACAGTCCCAGACTGACCTCTTGCGGGAGGATGCGCCCAAGATCCGAAAAAGCCGGATGGTGCCATGGCTAGTAGTTTACGACCGGTGTCTCGTCGTTCAGTTGGTTGATCCCCGGCCAACTTCGATTCGAGTGGGTCCAGGTGTACAACCTCTGCAGGGTCAAAACTATATATATATATAGCCGCGTGCGTCCTCGGTCATGGGCATCTCTTGAACTGGCGTTGTTATCCTTGAGTAGTGTCACTAATGGACATCTCTTGAACTGGCGTTGTTATCCTAGAGTAGTGTCACCCATGTTTCTATCTCCCTCTCTAGTTGATACTTCCTGCCTAGAGCGGCTGAGATGCGAGGAGTGGGAGTTCTTGCAATGACTTGGTGGGTTGGAAAGTGTGTGTTGGACCGGGAACCCGGAATACCGAGACGGCCCAAGTTCGGAGTTGGATGATAATATATCTTGATGCTGCTCATGCGTAAGGAAATCCCAATTTTCCTCCTTGATATTTATTATAGCTTTAGTATAGTCCACTTTAAAGCTTATATACGGATGGTAACGTGAACGTATCCCATTCTTTAAGGATAGTTTAGGTAGATGCAGAATCTGATCAGAGTTCGACCCTAATGATGATGGATGGTATAATTGAGGTCCGTGCAACGCTCGAGCTCGCCTGTGGTGGAGATTCTAGAAGATTAACAATGGGCTAGAAGTCTAATTACCGCTTTTCACTTTCTGTTTGCTTGATTTAGCCCAAGAGGCTTGTAACGAAATGGTACTACATTCCATATGAAATATGTAATAATTAAATTTATGTTTGACCTTAATGCGAGGTATTGACTATGATATTATCTCTGAAATGAGTTCTACATATAGTAACATTTGAACTAGAAACTATCGCAACGATACGGGGAGTCAGATTGTTTGATTCTGGAATCCGGTTAGTTTCACTGGCGTCGATGAACTCCACTGCAAACTGCCATCGATTCTGAAGGCTACTCGATTGGCCGTCGGCGTGGTGCAGATGCAGATGTGATGGAACATGGGAACCACTAGCTAGCTGGCTCGAAAGCTCATAATCAGAGAGAGCCGCCGTGAGCGTGGACGAACGGCGAGCATAACGTACCTGAGCCGGGGCCGCACAAGCGCTGGATCATGTAGATGTATGCGTGTCACGAATCTAGAGAGGGGCTGCAACGGGCGCAGTTTGCAGCCCAGCGGCACAGAATCTTTTCCCTTTCTTCAAGACAAGAGACCATCTCCGGATCTATTTTCAGGCTGATCAGAGTACTGGTATTTCCCATAGCAGGCACATACTTGCTAAGCGTTTGGCAGTTTCGTCTAAAAATGTGATGCTCTGGCCTATAATAATACGGAGCGTGCGATAATTTTCCTACCTGATCGGATCTTCTTAATGAAATACGTGCCTAAGCACATTTGCGATCATATCGACAATAACTAGACCCCACGATACGATGGTGGCTGTCGCTGCTACAGAAGATCGTCGGATGCCTGAGCTGATGACGTATTATGGATCATTAAGGTGGTCGCTTCTCCGCTGCTCGCCGCGATCCACGCCGTGGACAAGCCAACCCAACCCCCTTTCTCCACCCAACCCCCTTTCTCCACCTCCGCCGCATCATTACAATCTTACAGCTCCGCCGAACCAAGCTCGGTCGCCGAAACAAGCAGCTCCGTCACCGGCGAGAACAGACCGATCAGGTCGTCGCCGGAACTCGGACAGCACAAGCTACATCCTCCGGTGCTGAACACTCCAAGTAGGCCCCAGCACCCGTAGCATTGTCAATCTCTGTTCACGATCTATCTAACCTGGTGGGAACCACTGTAACTTGAGATACGTATATCGTGAAGAGCAAGGCTGTCTGAATGTGCATGCTCTCTTTTAGTTTTGTTGTGTTTTCTGAAGCGAACTCTTTGATCTCTGTTGCCTTTTCGATCGTATGGTTTCTTTATTTCTGGGCTGCAGTGCTTTGCGCGTTGTGTCTATATATAGGAAGAAGGAACCGGACAGGAGAAGAGCTCTATTTGTATGCATTTGACGAGCAGCTCCGATCCTCCGCGCGCGCCGCCATTGTGTCCACCAGCATCGAGTAGCGGGTGTACAACACCCACAGCTCCCGGAACGGAACCAGCGGAACAACTCATCGTTCCCACGGTTTGGCTCCGCGTCCCCCAGGCGCCGCCGCCACAGCAGCAGCACTGGAGCCTTCGCCGCCGTTGGGCACACGCCGGCGTGGCTTCTTCTTGTCGCCGTGCCCATGGACGGGACCTCGCCGTTGAGGACCCGCGCCGCGGCCCCGACGCCCGAGCTTTCATGGACGACGAATAGGGCGTGCCGCTGGTTGTTGGCGTTGTCCGCGCGAGCGATCTTCATGTCGGCAGCTTTGGCCCGGCGCTGCCGCGCCAGGCGACGCGCTTGGTGCGCCTCCCACTCTTTCTCCCCAAGCAGGAAACTTGTGGCGAACTCCTGCGTGTCGTAGTCAGAGTCGGCCTGGGGTACCTATCTAACCTGGTGGGAACCATTTTCCTAATACCTCCCATCCCTACTGGACGACTGAACCTGAGATGCGTACGCCGTGTAGGGCAAGGCTATCTGATCCGAATGTGCATGCTCTCTGTTTTAGTTTTTTGTGTTTTCTCAAGCTCAAGTCTTTGCTCTCCGGTTCCTTTTCGATCGTCTTGTTTCTTTCTCTAGTGTTGCAATGCTTGGCGTGTGTTCTATATATATAAGAAGGAGACACCGGACAGGACAAAGCTTTATCTGTATGCATTTGACGAGCATGTGATGGTGTATTGATGATGTAAGCTTGCATTGTGGCAACAGCTTCAATGCCTCTCAACTGCCAAGCACTGAACGAAGTCGAAATTATACTGGAGACAGTACATGTGAATAATGCGAGCAACTGATGGCCATTATACTTTTCCCTGATCTTCATCTTCATCAGGGGGAATCTGGATAGATGGGCATATGCTCTTCGTCAGTGAAAGTGAAATGCATTAGCTGCCGATCGATGCTCACGCTGCCGCGTCCGGCGACGCGCTTGGTGTGCCCCAGTCCTTCTCCCCCGGGAGGAAACTCGTGGCGAACTCCTGGAGCAGGCCACCGTGCGCCGGGCCGAACGCGTTCCTGGAATCCGGGGGTCGTCGCCCGTGCTGGCGCTGCAACCGCCGGCGCCGGCCGCTCCGCTCTTGCGGGGCAGCCTGTGGCCTTGCGCGTGCCCGCCGACACAACCGCCGCCCGCCACGTCTGGCTCCTCCGCCGCCGGCAGGGACCAGCATCGGCTGCGCCTTTCGCTCCTGCGCGTGCTGCTCCACCTTGGCCCCGTCACGGCGAGACCTTCCGCGGGGCTGACGTGGGGCTTGGCCATGCGTGTCGGAGCCGGAGTCGGCCTGGGGTATCTATCTAACGTTGTGGGAGCCATTTTCCTAATGCCTCCCATCCTTACTACTTCACGACTGAACTTGAGACACGTACGCCTTGTAGGACAAGGCTGTCTGAATGTGCATGCTCTCTTCTAATAATTTTTGTTGTGTTTTCTCAAGCTCAAGCCGTTGCTCTCCGCTCCCTTTTCGATCGTCTGGTTTCTTTCTGTGTTGCAACGTTTTGCGCATATTCTCTATATATAGGAAGAAGAAACCAGACAGGAGAAGAGCTCTATTTGTATGCATTTGACGAGCAGGTGAGGGGTGTGCCGAACTACTGATGTAACATTGCATTGTGGCAGCAGCTTCAATGCTTCTCAACTGCCAAACAATGAAGCCGAGATTATACTGGGGACTCCTCGCAAAAGGGAAAAAACAAAAGAGATTATACTGAACACAGTACATGTGAATAATGCGAGCAATCGATAGGCTTGTTCGTTCGTCAGTGAAAGCGAAACGCATGGCCGCCGATCTCCATCGTCACGCATGCATGTTCTGCAAATCCGAAGCGTAGTTGTCTGATTGGCTCCTGTTGGCGTGCGTGCTATGGGGCGCATGCAGTGTTGTGCACCTAAGCTTACACGTAATAATACGATCAGATACACCATCATCAGAAATTAAAGTCATGCAGTTTGAGCTAGGCCGTTTGTTAGTCTTTTGGCATCTGTAGCTCAGAGGCCTCTGATTTTTTTTTAAAAAAAACTGGTCAGAGCTTAGAAAACATGCTTAGAAATAAGAATGGAAGCGGATCGGATACAAATGAAATTGATTGAATTCGGATAGCACTTTTTATCATATTTTAACTTGAATACGGATACGGATTCGGATATTCTCGAATACAAATACAAAACGGATACCTCAGATTTAGATTTGAATTCGAATATTTACTCGATATATAGAATAACATTTAGCTATTTTTCTTTATTGGTAGTTTTAGAATATAAAATCACTATACATGTACGAACTAAAATATAACAATATAACAAAGATAGCTAGTTAAAATAGCTTATTTATCAACAAATATTTTAATAAATAAATACATAAAAATAAAGCTAGAAATAAAAATATATTTTTAATCAATATATAAATAATTTTTATTAACATATAATAAAAATTATAAAAGTAATTTCACCCATAAATAGTTAAACAAGAATCTTCTTATATCTTTATTATAAAAATTAATAACACTGGTTCTAGAAAATAAATATAATTTTTTAAATAGTTTTATTGAAAACGGATACGGATAGTATCGGATATTGTCGAATACGGATATAAAACATGATAGATAAAAATAATAAAAATTGGATTCGGATATATCCACTTTACTGCCACGTTAAATTCAAATACAGTACGGATATCCATATTCATGTTTAAGCGGATACGAATATCGGATATTTTGGATATTCGTATTCATATTTCCATCCATGCTCAGAAGCAGTGAACTCAAAGCAAAAGATGAGCTTTCTCAGACGAAAGCAAAATGTTGCTTGAATAAAGCTGTCAGCGATTGCCGGAGGAAATGGGATCGGTTTCCCTACACCTTTCATGTGTCTCGGTCGACCTCCCAGGTCCCAATGCAACTCCTTTTTTTTCCCTAAGCTGATGACTGATGAGCCTAGTCCGAACTTTTGCAGCTACACGTCCAAGGAAATACAAGCCAACTCGCGTGCAGTGGGTATCGTAATGCTGCTCGTGCAATAGCTGGCCATCCGGCCCGAGGCCCATGGGCCAGCCCATGGCACGGCTTTTTACCTGGCATGGTAAAAGGTTAATTGGGCACCTTGTGCCATGCTTAGGTAGACGCCTCGGCACGTGGGCTGCCCTATCCCGACATGATTAGCATTCTAGCCCATCAACCAAAAGCTCCCACCAGACCACATATGTATGCACACATCTTCATCCCCAAACCTTAACTTCCTATCTCCCAAACCTCCCCGTCCTGCAGCGGTGGCGGCGCCCGGCCACACCTCCTTCTCTCTCCTCCCCCTCCCTCCATAGCGGCGGCAGTGCCTGGCCACCCGCGCCTCTCCTTCCTCCCCTGCGGCGGCAGCGTCCGGCCGCCTGCACCTCCTTCCCTCGCGCGCGGCGGCACGCCGGCCCCCCTCCCTTCGCAGGGTATAGAAGCAACGGCGCAGCCGATGGGCCTTCGTGGGCTAAACGGGTCGACGAGCCAGCACGGCACGCCCAAGGTGCACCCGTGCCGTGCCTAGGCCGGCACCTCAGCCCGTGGGTTGGCATGGCATGGTCCGTTTAGCAATCGTGCCTTAACGGGCCGTGTCTAAACGGGCCGTGTCTGAATGGGCCCGTGCCGGGCCATGCCGGGTCGCCCTTTTGACCATCTATAGCTCGTGCTAAGTAATGCTACACATATGATTAGGAGATGAAGGAAACTGGAATCGGAGAGAAGCTGTCCTCATAAACAAAAAACTGGCAAACACCCACACCTGCCAAGTGATCGACAAGAGTGAATAGCTTGTCTAACCATTTTTTCTTGCTAGCTGTAGTGAGTGCTGTGCTCTGGTATTCTGCCGCCATCCATCCTGCAGCAAGCATGACCCTATTGCCTGTCGAAGTATGCCCAATCCTGACAAAATCCCCTACCAGACTTGTGCCGTATACGAGCAGGAAACCCGAGAGTTGCTCACTGGGTTCAGATTCGCATAGCTAGCGTGCATGTATCCTGAGCTTCCAGGCTGTGTCCGCGTCTTCTTTATCCGCTGTCCGTAGAGGACGACGACAACCAAACCAATCACATTGTGGCCGGAACTCAAACACCATGCGCCACATGCATTCTTGGACGCTGAGAAGTGGAAAAAGGCTGGCCACGATCTGACAGACATGCTGGAAGATTTTTCCCCAACGCCTCCCATCCTTACTGCACAGCTGATCAACTGGAGACACGTCGTGTAAACAAAGCTCTAGACTGTGTCTATCTATCTGTGAACGGGCATGCTCTCTTTTTATTTGTTGCGTTTTTTCTTCAAGCTCCCACTCTTAATTTGCTCGTGTATTTCCTGTGTTGCAACGTCTGCATTTGCGCGGTTCTATATATGAAGAAGAAATTAGACGGGAGAAGAGATATAAGTAGGTGGTATATTGATCATAACCTTGTAGCAGCAGCTGAAAATCTGCAATAATGCTTCTCAGCTGCCAGGCACTCAAGTCGATTTTATACTTGTGACAGGACATGAATTGAAGTAAATTAATTTGAAAAACGAAATTATATTGTTTGATTACATTTGCGAAATGCGAGCAATCGAATTTGTCCTAGATAGGCGTGCATGGTGTGTGGTGCAGTGGAGAACTCGGCAAAATACGAGTACTAATTTAGTTGGTAATTACCCGACACCTGGGTGCTTGCAAGTCATGTAATTGACTATTTAAACGGTTTGATACTCTATTATCTTAATACAAATTAATGCCAAGGGGCAAGATAGGCCTTCTCCTCATTGTTGAGTTTTTTTCAGTTTTTTTTTTGTTTTGATTCTTTGGTAGGGTAATGTATCAGAACACTTAGGGCTTATTCGGAATCCCTTACAAATCAAAATTCCCCTTAATCCCTTGGAACACAAATGTTTTGAATTTAATAAAAACATGCATGGTTCTGAAATATCGCACAGGTCAATCAAAGTGCAGCATAATGTGTTGGACAGACTGGCCCATCGATGAGACAAAACAGTGCCCTCCAGTCAACCTCACAAGCTAAAATCCTAATGCGTCGACCTAAGTTGTTTTCTGCCACGTTTTCATGTGCTATGCAAGCTTACCAACACAACCTAGGATATACTAGGAGAACAAATAAAAAACCAGCACATTTCATATGTGGAAGCAGGCCTGGCCGGGCTGGTCTAGGTTAGGTCTAAGCCATCTACACGTCCAAGGAAATACAGCCAGCTTGTGTGCAGCGGGTGTTGTAGTGCTGCCCAGTAAAAGGCCCAGCTAAAAGACTGTCATTTATTATGACAGTAGTCCAGCGCGCCAGATTTTACCATGATCCCCAATCCCCCATCAAAGGTGGCAGTGGGTGTTGTGATAGATGCTGCTCAGTAAAAACTGGAATCGGAGAGAAGCTGTCCTCATCTAGAAAAGCTGCGCCTAACTATTACTTCGCGTGAGTCAGAGTTTCTGTGTGAAAATGTCGGATGATCAATGTGCAGTAGTGCCTGAATGGCAAACGAGACGATGGTGAACACCAGGCAGCAATGTGTGTTCTTGCGACGTCTGCATGCTTCTCGGACGGCGACCCTGATTAACAACAGTGCGTGGTGCAAGTGCGCGGTGCAAGGGCAGCTACTGCGCCATCAAACCGGAGCACGTTGGTAGATCCAGCGACCGCCGCCATTGTCGACCTCCATCCCGGAACTCCGCCGCGCCATTTGGACCCAACAGCTCTGCTGCCGGGCCAAGCCCGGTTGCCGAACCGCACGGCTCCATCAAGGGCGAGGTTAAAGCAATCGGGTTGTGGCCGGAACTCAAACACCACGCGCCACATTCTTCGACGCTGAGCACTCCAAGTAGGCTGGCCATTATCTGATAGACATGCTGGGAGACTTTTTCCGGATGCCTCCCATTCCTACTGTACAGCTGAACTGGAGACGTGCATATCGTGCAAGGCTAGCTCTAGACTGTCTATCTGTGAATGCGCTGCGCATGCATGTTGTCGTCTGGTTTATATCCTGTGTATTTGCAACGATTGCATTTGCGTGTATCTATATATGAAGAAGAAACAAGACGGGAGAAGAGCTATAAAAGCAAAGCGTTGTACGTATTTGGATTTAAAAATAAGAAAAATACAAATTTGGGTCAAATCACTGATATTTGACATCTAAATTTTCATGAGGATACTATGAGAAAGAGATGCGTGGGTTTTGCAATTTGAGTTAGCATATTAAAACATGTTCACTAGCAAAAATAGTTCTCATCCCTAGCATATAAAAACAGAAAGGAAAATGAGTTAGACGCAAATGTATGTTCTGATCCCTCAGTTTCAGCGATGTAAATGTGGTCAAATAGGTGTAGCTATGACGAATTCGGTGATGGTTCAATGGAAAAAGTGTGTCTATGGATTCACAAGAGATGGAGTAATATGATGAAAAATAAATAAATTTTAAGAGGGAACCTAGAAATTGAGTGAATTTGCGAGGGAGTCAGAAGACGATTTTGATGAAGAACCAGCCAAGAGTCCTATAAGACAAGCTCGACTGTGCCTTTGCGTCAAATTTCACAATCATGACATCGGATGGGAAGCTAAAATGAGAAGCGAAGGAGATGCTGACTGCTTCAAAACAAGGGGTTCATCAATAATCTAGCGTTCGCGTTGTTGGGTCTTAGATGTAGTAAGCATGGTGCACATGGATGGGCATGAGGCTTTGGCGGGAGCAATACAATTAATTAAAGCTATTAGATGGTGATAGAGAGGAGAGCAACTACGATGGCAGACGATGGCAAAAATCCATGGGCATAAGTAATCATCGTTGGGTTTTCAGGCACACGCTAATCAACGCCAAAGGTGCCAAAGGCTATAGTTTAATTGGAGTAGTGATACGAGCCAGCTCATCAAGTAGCACACATCTTGGAGAGGGCCGTTCAATTGTAGAGTGTCTATAGTAGGCCATAATCTGAATCGATGATTCGGTTTTCTCATAAATTTTGATTATAGGAACTTTCAGATGAAAAACTCCAAAAATTTGAAAATAAATAGATACAGGCCTAGAAAGTGCAGGAGAAAAAGATAAAACTAATTGATACAAGCAATCAAGTAAATGCAACAAATACTTTTTCAAAAAAAGTCGTCAGAAAAACTTGATGTTACAAGAGGAGTGGCCGACTGGGTGAATGGTAAAGTAAAAGACCAAAGGAAGGATTTTTTACACCAGAAAAAGTGAAGATATATGACATATTATGCATAATACTTTAATTGAATGCTCCAAAATAATCATATAAAAGACTAAAAAATAACGCAAATGATAAATACAGAAAGATCAGGTGCACATTGTCTAAAGGCTAGAGCGCATCTCATAGGATCAATGGCCTGCAGTGAGGGAGAGGCGGCAAGGACATCCACAATCCCAGCGGCAGACTGAACAAAGATTAGTAGTGCATATGCAAGAAATATTAAGTAATGCATATGCAAGAAACAAGAATAAGCGGTTGAATCACCTAGTGTAAGGTAGAGGCTTCATCGCTGCATGGAGACACATGATGTAGTAGGCAACAGTGTATGCCACTTAGTAGGCTAGAGGAGGGAGAGAGCGGGGAGGCGGAGGAAAAAAAATAATTTTCCCATAGCAAAGGAGGTGACCGATAATAGATTGAACGTGTCGTCTCGAGAACATATTTCCTATGTATTTTTTTTCAATAATTTTAAAACTAAAATATAAATTAAGTAAAATTAAATATTCACATCGAGTCCTAGCAAATAATAAATTAGGTATATTAGCCATTAGTTTTTACATGGCTTCGGAAATGAAATAATCAACTAAGACTCTATTTCAAATAGATGTTTGAAATAAAAATAGAAGCGATCATGATTTGTATGTAAACAAAAGGAAAAGAATCAAGAGGCACAATTAAATACCATCAATTTATTAGAAAAAATCACTTGGTTAGCATGAGGAGGAGGTCGTATGGATGAAAACTTCAAATTTTGTAATGAAAAAATACAGCTAAATGAAAAATAGTTATAATGCTTTCAATAAATACATAAAATTGTATTTCTCCACAACTAACCTCCCTTTTATCATAAAAATGAATTCATGTTCCACGCAACAGAGTATGATGATAAAAAAAGGAACAATCTTGGTCTGGACAACTTAATAAAATAATGATAATGAAAAATAATATCATTTAAATAAATTTATTTCCAAGTAAAAAATACAAATATTAGTATGAAAAACATTCAAAGCTATCCGCGCTATTTGCGCGGGCAACCTTGCTAGATTTCTCTTGTTCAATGGACTTTGGGCATGTTGCCCTAAAGCTATAGAAGCCCAATGACTAGCAGACCGCCACTCAACTGGATCTTGAGTTGGGTCCATCCCTAACATTACATATGTTCTTCCCCATGCTTCCTATTCCCATAATGCATCAAGAAAATTAAATGGATGCATGCAGATGAAAACGACATGAAACACCATTGCTTAGCCTCTTCGTACTGCTGCCATTCCGAGAAACACAAGGTGAACTTTCTGTGCCTCGAGTTTTGACGATTTGGAAGCTTAAATATGGGAGATGGCATCAAAGGTAAGAGAAGGAAAGAGAGGTAGTACGCACATGCATTGAATGTGATGGTAGCACAGCTTGTAATAATGTGCGTTGATGAGAAGACTTGCTGAAAATTGTTAGTGAAGGAGGAAAACTAATTTCACAAGAAACAACAGGTTACTTGAAGGTATAGTAAGAGTTCACTGGGTAATAGCATATTTCATATAATCCGTTCTAGGGTTCTTCCTCCAGGACACTTATTAGCAATAGTCAGCACAAAGCAAAATATGAGTTTTTTTTCAGATGAAAGGAAAAAGGTGGTTTCACTAGGTAGTGACGTTCATCCTTTCCCGCCTGATTGAGAGGGAAACTAAAACTTGCATCCTTGGTGGTGGCAGACCCGAAACGCGTGAACTGAAGCAGAAGCAGACCTCTCTCTCCATCGCATCCGCCTCTCATCAGCAGGGACGATACGCCATCTTAATTTCCGATCACATTCTGATTCTTCTCTTTTTCTTCCGTTCGTTTGTTTTTTAAAAAAAAAGAACAATTAAAGTGAGCGCCGAGGTCCTATAGCTTTCGTCCTGTTGCAATGAGTTTTCAGCTTTCACTTTCATCAGCTGGAAACGTTATTAGGGTCCGTTTGGATTCAGAGGACTAAACTTTTGTTAGCTTAATCTT
This sequence comes from Panicum hallii, assembly GCF_002211085.1. Classification (NCBI taxonomy): domain Eukaryota; kingdom Viridiplantae; phylum Streptophyta; class Magnoliopsida; order Poales; family Poaceae; genus Panicum; species Panicum hallii. The sequence continues at coordinate 61,049,263 of NC_038044.1, read as the reverse complement.
GTTGAGCTTTTGCATTAGCAGCATGTTTTGTTTTGTGCATGTGTCAGGTCAGTATGTAATAGGCTAGTCCATGTGAAGAGTGCGTGCTGCATGGTACTGTGGGCAAATCAGAAGTGAGCAGTGAGCTGATTGCCTGGCCAGGAGGCGAGTGCATGCAGGAGTTCATGGGTCAGCCATGCATGGAATTGCGGCCAGGATGTTGGCCAAGTCGTGAAGCATATCCAGGAGGAGGAAGAGGTCCAGCCATGCAAAGATGTGTGGCCTGCACTCCTGGAAAGATGGGCGAGTCAAGTGGTGGCCGTTGTGGCTTGCATTCAGATGCATTAGTTTAGGCATTATCTGGTCATGCGTCCGGCTCCTGCAGCAAGTAGTGCACGTCGCAAGGAACGACCAGGCAAGTGATTAGCTAGTGTGCGTCTTTAAATACGTGTATGTGTAATCAGTTTCAGTTAAGTTGAACAAGAGAAAAAGGCATAGTTGTGTGCTGCCGTGTAGCTCTGTGCGTTCCTCTTCCAGTGTGAGTTGATCTTCAGATCGTGTGAGTTCTAACAACTTTAGCCCCGGCACATGAAAGAGAATTTTATAATTTAAAAGTATTAAATAAAATCTGTTTGTAAAACTTTTTGCACGTATGGATACTAATTCGTGTGACGAATTTAATGAGCCTAATTAATCCATAACAACAGTGATGCTATATTACCATCCGCTAATTATAGATTAACATAACCTATTAGATTTATCTCGCGAATTAGTCTAAAGATTTTGCAAGTGGTTTTATAGTTAGATTTTATATAATACTCCTAAATAATAAGATTTTTTCCGTGAAAGTGACGTCGCTAGAGTTTAGCCCGCCAAAACCAAACATCCCCTGGATAGTGCGAAACAGTGATGTGATGGTGACAACGGTAGTACCGACCCTGTGAGACACTGTCACACCAATGCAAAGAGCCAAAGAGACGCTACTGTTGCTGCAGATAGGTTTTGCCGGACGGAGATATAGCTAGCCAGACAGGCATCTGTTCTTCGTCCGTGAAAGCGAAACGCATGGGCTTCCGATCCTCACCCATGCATGTTCTGCAGATTCGACGCGTGCTTGTCTCCTGTTGACGTGAGTGCTACGGTGCCCACGCAGTTGTGCTCCTGCGTACACGTACAATGATCTGATCCGACAGGACACACCATCACAAAGTAAGGCAGTTTCAGGTGGGTGGTCTGCTGGCCATTCATCTTGGGAGCTCTGAACTTCAGAGGTCGATCTCTTAGGGCGTGTTCGTTTCCTCCTATCTAAATTTTAGACCCATCACATCAAAGAGAATCTTGCTATTTAAAAGTACTAAATAAAATCTGTTTATAAAACTTTTTGCACAGCTAGATGCTAATTCGCGAGACAAATTTAATGAGCCTAATTAATCCATAATTTACCACAGTGATGCTACAGTAATTGTTCGCTAATCATGGACTAATATACCTCATTAGATTCGTCTCGCGAATTAGCACTAGGGTTCTGCAATTAGTTTTGTAATTAGACTTTATTTAATACTTCTAAATGATAAGATTCTCTTTGATGTGACCCCTCTAAAATTTAGATACCCGGAAACGAACGCCCCCTTAATCTATAAAACTCAGGAACTCACAAGTCTCGGTACATTGGGCCTGTTTAGATCAGGCCGCAAAAAGGCAAAAAAGTTTTTTGCAAAAAAATCTTGTTAATTTGAAGTACTAAATAAAGTCTATTTACAAAACTTTTTGCACAGATGGGTTGTAAATCGCGAGACGAATCTAATGATGCTAATTAATCCATGATTAAGCAATAATTAGCGGATGGTTACTGTAGCATCACTGTTGCAAACCATAGATTAAGTAGGCTCATTAGATTCGTCTCGCGATTTACAGCCCATCCATGCAAAAAGTTTTGTAAATAGACTTCATTTAGTACTTCAAATTAGTAAGATTCCTTTGGCATCTTTGCGTACGCCGGGAACTAAACAGGCCCATTGTTGTACCGTTCCACGAAAACATGATCAGCACAGTAGTAAACCCAAAGCAAAAGATGAGATTTTTTTTTCAGATGAATGAAAATTAAAGGGGTGGTTCTTTAAGTAGTGACGAAGGGACGAAGAAGAGGAGGAGGAGATTTCAGTTAAATTGTTCACTTGATTAACTCGTTGGGCAAATCAGGGAAAGGGTAGCTAGAACTTCATTGCAGCCCGTTACTACTTTCTGCATTTCTGCAAGGTGGATTTGCAGACATCTAAATTCCCTTTTTTTTTCCCCAAACGAGGCCAACACTTTTCTTCTAATCAACCGTGCACTTTTGATCGATACCCTTTTGTTTTTTGCGAGAACACTTTTGATCGTTACCTGAAGTATCTCCATATGGCACTTTTATAGCTTTGTACTGATTGCCATCACTTGATCAAATGGGATTGGGTTCCCTGCACTTTTTCATGCCGGCGTCTCAACAACCTCCCAAAATCCCATCTCCTTTTCTCTAAGCTGAAGGCTGAAGCATCCATCAGCAATCGCCTAGGTGAGCTTGGTCCAGCTTTTGCAGCTACGCGTCCAAGGACAATTTTTAATTTTTAAATCATCATCTGTACTGAACCTCCATCCAATGGAATATGCCGCCTACAATTCAGTTAACAAATGTGGGCAAGCTGCGAGCACATGATGCTCGCTGTGGAGCAGTCGCTGCCTCTCAGGTCTCTGCTGCACCGCAGCCGTCCATAAGAAATTCCATGGGTGGGGTCAACAGAGGCGGTGTGGATACGTGATAGGAGGGACCTATAGAGCTTTATCTTGCAAACAGTGGTTTCCATGGCCAGGAAGCCTTTTTAGTCATGAACAGTGGAATTTGGTGGGTAGCTCTATCTGCCTTCAATTTATTAGCTGGTAACTGAGAGCAACTGAGCACGGTGACTGATGCCTAAGCAGGGTTGTACGAGTCATATGTCTAGGGTGTTTGCATCCGTGACTAATTTTTAGTATGGATTACATCAAATATTTGGATGCCTAATAGAGAAATTAAATATAATCTAGCTATAAAACTAATTGCATGAGCCGGTGCTAATTCACGAGATGAATCTATTAAATCTAATTAAAACATCATCAGCATATATTTACTGTAGCACGATATGGTCAGATCATGAACTAATTAATAGATTCGTCTCGCGAATTAGCTTCCATTTATGCAATTAGTTTTATAATTAATCTATATTTAGTATTTCTAATTGGTGTCCAAAGATCCGATGTGATGGGACCAGTATTAAGAACCCAAACGGCCCTAGTACTGCTTATGTGAAAAATAATGCTAAATACTTGGTATATATAATTAGTTTTAGGCCTTTCGTTTTTTTTCTCAAAAGCGATGGCTAACAATCCATCAACATTAGAAAAATGTCATTTAGTACTTCTCCAGAAAGCTGCAAGATATCGATGATTTTTTTTTCACTCTGTCTGAAAACTGCTACATCATTTTTCTAGTTGCATGAATGATTGTGATGTGGCGGCCTACTCAGTTAAATGATCGAGTTTACCTCCCAACACGCACAATTTGACATTTGCAGCCATTGTTACAATCTTAAACTACTTCTTCTTTTCACTTTCAATCTAGAAAAACCCTTTTTCCTTCCTCACACGCAAGCAGCAGCCGGGTGTAAATCGGACTATAAAAAAACAAAGCACAACTCTACTATGAAACGTACACACATTTATTTGTATATATATAAATAGCCATAGCAAAGTCGATGCAAAAGTATATAAGGGTAAGTCCCCAAAAGAGACAAGGGTATCAGTTGGCGAGCAACATATAGAGAGCATCCTGGAAGCGAGGTGGGCACGTGCCAACCACGTGCCTTACCCGCCGCTTCCGCGTCCGCGTCCGCGAACTCGCAACGCATCTCGATGGCCGCCGCCCCCGCCGGAGCCGGGGACGGCGCCACCACCGCCGCGGCCAGGGACGTCGAGGAGGAGGCGCGCGCGCTCCTCCCCTCCCCCGCGCCGGGCGGCGGCTACGACGACGGCGACGAGGAGGACCTCGAGGAGCGCGCGTACGAGGCGGCGGAGAAGGTCATCGTGTGCATCTCGGGCGGGCCCGACCCGGAGAGCGGCGGCGACGACGACGCGGCGCTCTGCTCCTCATCCGGGGCGGCGCCGCCCTTCTCGTGGCGGAAGCTCTGGCTCTTCACGGGGCCCGGGTTCCTGATGAGCATCGCGTTCCTGGACCCGGGCAACCTCGAGGGGGACCTCCAGGCGGGCGCCGTCGCCGGGGACACGCTGCTGTGGCTGCTCATGTGGGCCACCGCCATGGGCCTCCTCGTGCAGCTCCTCGCCGCGCGCCTCGGGGTCGCCACGGGCCGGCACCTCGCCGAGCTCTGCCGGGACGAGTACCCCGACTGGGCGCGCCGCGCGCTCTGGCTCATGGCCGAGGTCGCCATGGTCGGGGCGGACATCCAGGAGGTCATCGGCAGCGCCATCGCCATCAAGATCCTCAGCAGGGGGTACCTGCCGCTCTGGGCCGGCGTCGTCATCACCGCCTTGGATTGGTGAGTTCCGAATTGTCGTCTCTCTGTTCTGCCTGGTTCCAGTTCTTGATGGCAATTGGTACTGAATCAAAGTATACTTCCGAAAGATTAGAGATTTTTTCTTTGGAAAAAATATTATTTTGACCGCATTGGAGAATTCGTCGCCAACGAAGATTTTCCCAAAGCAAAATAGAAAAAAAAATTGAAGCTTTTAGACTTGGTCATTGCTACTGCAGTCTGAAGTTGGAAATTGGATCATTAAGAGGGAGGATTTGGTCGAGATCTTGGTTCGAGCAGAAGTGTTAGATCTTAGGTAGCTAGAACTTTCAGAGATAATTGTTTTCCGTACTTCTCAATTTCGAGAAATGTTTCAAATTTTAAGTTTCAACTTTTTTTTTCTGACTTCCTACCTAAGAGAACTTTTTGGACCGTAAAGAAAGTATAAGAGGAATTTGTTATAGTGTTGCCTAA